>NW_004955402.1:53539519-53628452 GCF_000276665.1 Chinchilla lanigera | reverse complement strand
AATAAAATAAAATAATTTATGTAAATAAATTCAAAGTTGATTTCTAAGTTTCCATGTTATCAACTAATTAAATTGGCTGAATTTTTAACTTCAATTTTGTAATTTGGTCATTTTGAAAATTTAAATGTATGATATAGTATGATAGTTTTAAAATATGAAGAATACTTATGGGGAAATATATATTCAATAAGAAATAAAATTATTTAGATACAGGAGTTGAGTCTAACGTAAGGGGTAACGCGGCCATATTGTAGATGATTATTTTGTTAAAAGAGATGGAGATAGAGATTGCCTTATTGAGAGATTGAGTTTTTCCTCTTGCATTACTTGGAAGAAAATTAGTTCACCACCTGAATCACCAACAATATAAAGCAAAATGCTTCTCACATTAGATCCCAAAGCTATCTGGCTAAGTCTTTCGCACTACCGAGTTTGGTGAATAGTTTTATTGGAACACAGCCACACTCATGTGTTGCCTTTGTCTGCTTTCGTGCTTTAATAGTTATGATGAGCAGTCGTAACAAGAGCAGTGAATGACAAAACATAAAATAGTTACTATTGGTCCTTAACAGAAAAATTTTGCAACTCCTCACTTATGGTTATTTGGTGTGATTTCTCTGCTGACACAATGAAAACATTAAATTCAAAACCTCCCATAAAATAAACATACAGTTTATAGTACTAATAAAAATAACAGTATGTAGTTTTGATAATGATGATGTTAATGAAAACATACCTAATAAAAGTGATCTTTAATGTTCCTTGCCATGATGGCATTTTTTTGTATAATTTTGTTTTAGTCAATTTCTACCCTGTGCACCCATATACATTTAGTGCATGTTATGGTCATTCTATGAGTTAGTTACCAAAACAGTCTTTCCTCAGACTTGATTAATAGTTGAATGTTATTTTTTTTTTTTTTTCCAGTACTGGGAATCGAACTTACAACCTTGCGCTTGCCAGGCAGGCACTGTGCCGTTGAGCTAAATCCCCAGCCCCCAGTTGGACATCATTTACATGAATATAATTTTTATAAAGCATACTGCTAGCTGCATTATTTTCTTTATGTCACTGAAATTTCTATAAGCTTAAATCTATATGGTTATAATTTCACACAAGCATAAATACAAAATAATAAAACAGACAAAAATATAAATCAAATATTTTATAAATTAGTAAGATTAATGCAATAACAATGTTATTTTGATTAAACTAAATCCTTATTCATATGAAACTATTGATGACTGGCTCAGAATTGAGCATAGTGTGGCTTGCCTGTTCTTTTTGCCCTGTACTGTTTCCAAGTCAGTTTATAACCACTCATGTTCTTTATGCAGTACTGTGAGCCCTTTGTTCAGCACGCCAACACTGCACACCAAGTCTTGCTTTTTAAGGTATTATTTGATACTGCCTTTTTTGAAAGCAGAAAATGCATTCATACTTAACAAGGTGATATTCTGTATGATCCATAGGATAGTTAGGTGAACCATTTTGTTTTGTTTTCCCTTTTCTCTTTTAACCTCCCCTTCCCCCTTTCACTTTCCCTTCCTCTTCCTTGCCCTTGCCTCCCCTCCTCTACCCTCCGCTCCCTTCCCCTCCCCTTCTCCCCCCCTCTCTCTTTTTCTCTCTTTCTTTTTTTTTCAGTACTGAAGATTTGGAGATCAAACCCAGGCCTCTGTACTGATGTACTGAGCTACGTCCCCAGCACCCCTGCCTGCTGGATAGGCTATTGCTAAGATGCCCAGGCAGGATTCAAACTTTCAGTCCCCTTACCTCAGCCTCCCAAAGTGCTGGGATTACAAGTGTGTGCCATCATGCCCTATCTTTATTTTTGCCTTGCTAAGGATCAAACCCAGGGCTGCACACATACTAGGCAAGTGTTTTACAATTAAGCCACATCCCCAGCAATTATCTGACTTTTTTTAACTTTGTACTGGAATCAAAATTAAAAAGGTAAAAATTTTCAAGACTTCATATATTCAGTAGAGCTCAAAGGATCAATACTTATCTATGTATATTACTCTTAAGGTCTTAGCAGATATTGTATATATGTGCATTTGTAGACACACACACAAATACCTACAATTTCATAGAAAGACAAAACCATATAATGAAAATTGAACAAAATCACTAATTTAGCATATTGTCATAGTATTGTTTGACTTTAACAGCAGAGTTATTCTTGTTGTGCTTAAGCTATTGATAACTTTATCTTAGTAGTTAAGGAAACTGTAAACTTAACCGCTCAGATCAGTCTGATTCATTTTCCCTTTAATCATGAAGAAATTTTCAGACTTTCATATGGGAACCTTTCTTCCTTTTAGATATGCTCTGCAAATGTGTGGGCTTATCGGCCAGGTGTCCTGCTCTGTACATTGCCAGTCTGCAGTTCCTGGCTCTTCTTCTGACTGAGGAAGCGAAAATGCATCTCCAGGACAAGAACAGAATTTGTTTAAGCCATAGTCCAACAATGGGTTTGCTTCTTGATGAAATCCAGGACAATCAGAAATCATCAGAACAACTTAATGAAGTAATTCTTCAGGTATATAATTTCTTGGTTTTCCTAAACTTTATTTAGTGTTTAAAATAAATTGACTTTCATTCTCAGTCTTGTTAAAATGTTTTCAGTCATTTGAATTAAAGGAATAATTAATAGTCATTCATGACTACTTAAACAGTATAAAAGTATAAATAGATTAGACGAGATCGGGCACATTCAGGGTGGTATGGCCTTAGACTGATTAGCAATTAAAAAAGGGTTAGAAGTATATCCTAAGTTAAAGTTTCACATCTTTTTTTTTACAAATAACAATATTACAAGACTTTTTAGATATTAAGAATACTTTTTAATAATTATGCGGTTTTATGATTTTGCTCTTCTCCTGACAGAAAGTGGTAGAATTTGTCTTTGAGGGATTTGCTTCAGCGTCCCAGTCAGCTAGGTGCATTTTACAAAGATTGCTCTATCTGCCTATTTGTGATAGTCTCTTTGGTGCTTTGAAATTAGAGATTTTTGCTTCTTTTTGGCCTGTGAAAGTCATGGTTATGAAGATATTTTTGGCATAACTACTTGCACATTTTAGGCACCAGCCTTGATTATATTGGGGTACCGTTAAGGCTGGTAGAGAGAGAGGAAGGACACGTGCCTGGTCCAGCTGGAAGCTGTCCTACAAAGGACATCTCAGGGCTCCTCAGCGGAGTTTGTTTTCCCACCCCACAAAATCCAGTTGTCTCTCCAACATGGGTAAGCGCCCCTTCAGGAGTCTGCCTGTATTGTCTCATCTGCCTCCAGCAGTTCCTTGCAAAGCCTGAGTCTCTAGAGAAGAGTCCTTAAAATGTTCTTCTAAAAGCCACTTATTCTCAGGAGCCAGAGCTTCCCTGTTGTACAGCTTCATTCTCGCCACACTCAGCTTTTCTTAATGGAAAACAAAAAGTGAACATTGTCCCAGTTGTCTCATTGCTTATCAGAACAACAGTGATTTAAATGAGTTCGCTGACTGCATTTTAAAGGTACTATGACACCTTTCCACACATACATACACCCGCCACCACGATCCAGCCTAATTATTAATTTTCTAGCTTTGGGTTTCACAGAGAGCTTTTTCCCATACAAAGACCCTTGCTTTTGTTGACATGCTTTCTTCTGCTGTAAGGTAAATGGCTTCCCTCACAGAAGCGTGCTGTGAGAACGGTATGCCTGGCCTCTCCCTCTGCTGCCCAGGCTACAACACCAAATAACTCTGGAAACCCAGCTTCTCGTGGCTGACTGGTTTCTGTAGCCAGTCGTGCTGGAACTGGTGAGATTTAAAGACTCCCAGACAGACCATACCAGGGATATTATATATATATGTATATATATACATATATATATATATATATACACATACATATGTATATCCCTTTTCCTTTTGAACAATTTCTTCCCATTTCACTATATGTCTTATACAATTTGGTTTTTATTTACACATTCAATTTCTCACACTAGTGAAACAATGCAATATTTATACATGTGTCCAATTTATCACTTTTGGTCTCAAGATCCATCCATTTAGCAGTAAATGTCTCAAGTTTATCCTTCTTTAGGGCAGAGTAGTACTCCATTATATATTGAAAAACAACACTTTTTTTTGTCCATTCATCAGTTGATGGGTTTTTGAGTCCTAAGATTAAGCTATTACAAATTGTGCCTCTATAAACATGGGTGTGCATTTATTGCTGTGTTGTGATGTTTTTAATTCTTCTGGGAAAATACCCAGAAGGGGAATAGCTGGGTCAAATGGGACCTGGAGTCCTAGTTTTTTGGGGAATTCCCACACTGATTTCCACAGTGGTTGCACCAGTGTGCAGTCCCACTAACAGTGAAGAATTGTTCCCTTTCCCCGGCCAGCAGTTGTTATTTGTTGATCTTTTTTTCATAATAGCCACCTTTCTGGAGTCAGTGATTTAATTTGCATCTCTCGAATAATCGGTGATGTTGAACATTTTTTCATATATTTATTTTCCATTTGTACTTCTTCATCTGAGAAGTGTGTATTCATCTTAGATGCCCGTTTTGGGATTGGGTCTTTAAATTTAAGGGATCTGATTTTTTTCAGTTTCTTTATATGTTCTGAATATAGTCCTTTGAGGAGCAACTTCCTAAAAATTTTTTCCACTCTGTGGGTTGTCTTTTCATTCTGTTGGTGATTTCTTTTGATGTGCAAAAGCTTTTTAATAGGATGAGATCCCAGTTCAACTACTGCTTTGTAGTATTTTCTGTGCGATCATTTATTCATGATCTCTCTTCTACACCTATGTTTTCAAGAGTTCTACCTATTTTCACTTCCAGCAGATTTAGTGTTCCTGTTTTAATATTTAGATCTTTGATCCATTTTGATTTTAGTTTAGTGCATAGTATTTCTGGACTTGGGTCTAGCTTTAGTCTTCAGTATGTGGAAAGACAGCTTTCCAGCACCATTTATTAAAGAGGCTGCCTTTCTTCCAGTGAATGTGTTTGACTCCTTTGTCAAAGATAAGATGGCTGAGTGTGTTTGTAGTTCAAACCAGGGATATTTTATTTTGCAACTCTTTTCTGCTGTTAAGTGGTACCATGTTTCTGGGAATCCATGATCAGACTCATGATCATGGCTTGCAGTGCAATGAACTATCTTATAATAGTGTACTTAGGAAAAGCTCCATGCCAGAAGAATTTGTGAGATTTACCTTACCTGCTTTACCTTACCTGCCTATGAAGGCGGGCCTATTGTTTAGTAATTCATAACAACACACCTGTGAAGTTTGAGTAATACTAACTTCTTATGTCTTAGTACTAAATAATTTTTTTTCTGTAGGTAATAAGTCTTTGAGAGTGGTTGTTGGTCTTTTCCATAATATAAATTTCATTTGCAGCCTTATCCACACAGCATTTTCAAATATTAATGATTTATTAAGTTCTAATGTTTGAACTTATCAATACATTTTAGGTAGAACTTTTATTCGCAACAGTTTTCTGCCAGGTTAGATTTTACTTTAAGGCAATTTGATCTGTGTTCTTTACAGTGCTATGAAGGGAAATCCTCCAAAGATATCCTGAAGAAAGTTGCTGCAAATGCATTAATCTCCCTTCTGGCTGTCAGCAGAAGAGCACAGAACCATGCGTTGAAAGGTGATCTATATGACATATCAGCTGTTCATATGGCATATGTATTTTGCTGCTTGTTCATTTTAATTTTTTTGGGACTCGAAATACAGTTACAGTTTAATTTCAGTGAAGAAACATGATTGTTTTATGGAAAAATAGTAAATATTCATTACTTTTCAAATAAATGATTCTATAGATTATTTTTTATTTAATGTGTAATGATGCTCCCTTCCAAGTACTAAGCAGGCCCGACCCTGCTTAGCTTCCAAGATGAGATGAGATCAGGCATGTTTAGGGTGGTGTGGCCATAGACAGTGTGTAATGATTCTTACTCTGGAGAATGTATATCTAAATATTAGAGAAATAAAAAAGTAATACATTACTCAGTTTCATAATAAAATAGTGTGTGTCCACAAGCACATCCTGCATACCTAACCACCCCCCCGAAAACCATAGCTTTGATGGTAAAAATGATTTAGCGTCAGATAATCCTGTATTTTTATATAAATATCCCCTCTGAAGTATTGTATTTTTTCATCTGAATGTCAGAGAGTTGAAAGAGAATAACAGCAACATAAAGTCTTTAATTTCAATTGTGATTTACTCTTAAAATTATGCAAATTTCAAAATATAAATTATACAGTATTGAGGGAATATCTTACTAAGAACTCCAAACAGCCAGACTTAAGCATTTTAGTTGTCTTACTGTCTTCTGCCCTCTGATCTGTTCATCTTACAGAAAATGCTAAAAATGATTTGGGCCATATATATAAACTTTTTTGACAATCACATTATATGTGGTTTTTCACTTAAGGAAATGGAGTATCTTTTTGACTTTAGAGATTTTATCTTTCAGCCGACCTCATAGACAGCTGTATGGAACAGATGAAATACATCAACGCACAACTGAACCTCGATTCTCTAAGGCCTGGGAAGGCAGCACTGAAAAAGAAGGTAACTTTAAATTCTAAATTTCTGAAATAAAGGAATGATGTTTCTGCAGTGCCGCAGGGCCTATAAATGAGTACAAGGTTGAAAGGAGTGTCTGCTTTAGAAGAAAGGCAGTCAAATAAATTATTGAGATTTGTGTGTCACCAGGTTATTGGATAGCTTTTTCTTAACTCTCACTTGGAAGTCTTTGCATGGGATTTATATATTATATGGTTTTGTTTCTGTTACTGTAAGCATTTGGAGATTTACATGCATGTAATACTGTACCATATCAGTAAATTTTTTATCCTACCGAAAAAAATTCTCATAAAGCAAACAGAAGTTTTCTAGGAAATGAGATCCATATGCTATAATTTACGTGTCATGTACTATTCAAGCATTTCATATTTCTTATGTTTTGTACACTGATGACATCATAGTCACGTAAATGGCAGATGATAAAGTCAGATTTTTGCCCCTATGGCTTGGAGCGGCAGAACTGATATCCTTAATCTATTTATCTCCTTCCATGACTCTTGAATGTCTCTTCTAGTAGGTAGTCTACTTGACTCATGTTTAAACTGTATGTTCTTGTAAACACAAAATAATTTATTATATAATAGCTATGGTTAGTAATTATAATAAGTAAGACTTGCCCCACAGACTTATTCAGAAATAAGTAAGACTTGCCCCATCACACCTTAGTTTATATATGTGTATAACATTAAGCATGTGTATGAATGTGCAAACATCTCTTTGTGTGTGTATGTTTGTATAAAGCCACTAAACAAACATTAATACCTAGTGAGAAAACAAGACAAAGCTGTATTTAATAATATAATTGATGCAGAGGATTGCTGATATTTGTCGGTTTCTTTTTTTGCCTCTTTTCCTCTTTCCTCTCTAGCCAAAAGCCCTACTTTATCATTGAGAAAGTCAGCCAACAGCTGATATGATTGAAAACTAGTCAGTATATGCCTCACTTTATTGAGATGAAACAGAGGCTGTTATATATCCTAGTTCCTCTATACTTGATTGAACAGAAATAGTTTTTTTGTAGTGCATGCACTTCTTGAGATATGGTCATCTGTCAGAGATTGTTAGCTTGTCAGTCTGCTTAAAGTTATGGTGGTCTGCACAGCTGCATTGTATTGTGACACAAAGGGAGAGAATTACTGTGTACAAAAAGTGGGGTGAGAGGCTATGTTCACATTTTTCAACATCTTTTTGTTTAAACAGGAGGATGGTTTTACTAAAGAGTTAAGCATCACTATGCAGCTCCTAAGAAACTGTCTTTACCAAAATGAAGAATGTAAAGTAAGTAGAGTACCTTCTCACAATTTTGGTAGCAGTGTTAAACAGTTTACATTTAAAAATGCTAGCTTGGTTTGTTTATTTTGAGACACGGTCTCACTGTGTAGTTCAGGCAGGCCTTGGATTTGATATGCAGTTTAGGTTGACTTTAAACTTGTGATCTTTCCGCCTCAGTCTCCTGAGTGCTGGGAGTAAAGGTGTGCCTTATGAAATCCAGCAAGAAGCAGTTTAATTTTTATAGGAGATACTATAGAAGGAAAAACAGAAGCCCTTTTTATTGTGTTAAGATGTATTTTTGGTTCTTTTTTTTTTTTTTTTTTTTTTTTGGTTTTTCTCCAGTACCGGGAACCGAACTCACGACCTTGCGCTTGCCAGGCAGGCGCTTTTGCCGCTGTGCTAAATCCCCAGCCCCTGTATTTTTGGTTCTTAAACTCAGTTAATTTTCAGAAATGGATGCACCTAATCTCATTGTTATTTCTCAATACTGATTACAGGTTTTGTTTATATCAGTATTTTATCATTATCCTTGGAACTTAGACTTTATAGACTTCAGCTTCATTCTGTACTGTTATGCATGTTAAGAGATTCCTTTACTAGAATGGAAGGAATAGCTCTGTGTGTCTGGTAATGTCGATTTTTATAAGGGCTTCATCAGAACAGTTCTTCAGAGGAATTAAGTGATAGTGTCTATATCTATAAGGAAAGAAGATCAAAGTATTTCCTGCTTCAGAATAGAAAACACTGCTCCTATCTAACATGGTATGTAAATCTAGAGGAAGTCCCTTACTTCTAATTTCGATGACCTCTGTTACCATTTATGTGGTCCCTCTGTCTGAAAACCATTGAGACATTTTGCTTCACCTGTAAGCATCAATGGTGTCATTTTAAACCATTGCATTAGTACTGTTTAGATATAATCTTTTGAGCATTTTTATTTGCATCAGCTATAGTGATACACTACGTTCAAAGCACTGGATTAAACCTTTCATATAGACACATTGTGGAAAATGTGCAAGGCAAAGATAAATTATGGCCACTTTGCTTTTAAATTCTTACCTGCTTTTACTCTTACATAATTGTGGCTAACCTGGTACAAGCATTGTATCTGGAAAATGAAAATATGAACATATATCCTTATAAGACATAGCTAACAACTTACATTTTAAAACAGTTTGATTGAAATTAAATATTTGTATATTTCTTTAAAATTCCCAGTCTGTGCACTTAGTATGGATTTTTTTTCCCTCAAAACAGAGATGTCATTCACTAAATTTATAGTTCCTTCATGCTTAATACTATCCTTGTGACTGTATATGGTTACTGTTCATCAGTGACACTGTACTCAAGGAGAGCTCTGGAACACATGATGGGTGGGATAAATCTGTAAACATTTATTACATGTTAACTTGGCTACTAGTTACAAACAGTGTTCACACTTGGGTCACATTTGGCCCCCTATAAAAGTCCAGTCTTTTATTCTATATTTCTAAGTTTTTAAATAGGGAATAAATCCAGAAAATATTTACTGTTGAGTATAAATATTATTCAGTGGGGCAGAGATTCTTAATTTCTCTCCTGTCTTACCTGAGATATATGGTTTTCTATTCTTATTGCTGGTTCATATTGTGGTAAACCACCGGTCACCACTACCATCACACCTTAGTTTATATATGTGTATAACATTAAGGACTTTTCATACCAGAAAAAATGAAAAAAGATCATGGTGGTTGTGAGTTAAATGAATTGAACTATAGGCAGGGTTAGCAGTGAGGGACTGTGATAGTCTAGGTAAGAGAGGACAAGACCTTAACCTGGGCAGGTAGAAAGGTGAAGTATGAAGGTAGGAATAAATATGTGGGACTAAGGTGAAAGAAGAGAAATGTAGAATGACTTCCAGGCTTTAAGATGCTTATCACTGCAAGAAGGTTTGGTAGAGTAAAATGTGGCCTTGACATAACCCATAGGTTTGCATGTGCTACTGTAAAGTGTCTTTCAGGCATCCAGGTAGAAAACAGCTTGTAGTCAGTAATTTTTCAGTGTGGTATGGGGCTTTGAGGAGCAATATAGGCTAGTGATATTAAAAGTACGTAGATAGTGTCTGTAGCCATGCATGTAAGTGAAATTTCCCAATAATGTATAGTGAAATCCTAGATCTTTGGAAAATGTCAACAGAGAAGGCAGAAAACGACTGGGAATGGAATGCTAGAGAAGGAATTTAGAGGTGATCTAGGCAACACGGACATGAAAATTTTAAAAAGACCTGCCAGAATGCTCAAGCACCTAATGATTTGGCAGCTACAAAAGTGGGGATGGTCTCAGTGGAACCATCAATGTAGAAAAGTAAGTTCAAGTGAGCTGAAGATGAAATGCGGAATGGAAAAATGATAGCAGTATGAGTACTCTTTCTACAAGTTTAGTCATCAAAGGTAGTGTTTGATTCTCCTAACATGTAAAATACTTAAATGTAAATAGAAAAATGATTGAACTGGGGACTAGTGATTAAAGATGCTGGAAGAAAAGAACTAATTCATAGATCAGATCCTCGAGGAGGCAGGAGGGGCTGACTACATTTTGGAATACAGATGAGCGTATCAATCTCTGACAAGAGGAGCACCTGTTCCTCACTGCCAGGCAGATAAGGATGAATGGATGAAAATACAGATGGATAGAAAGCCCACATTTGTAATCCCATGGGAAAGTTATTGGAATTCTAATAAGTTAATTCCAATCTACCATTTGCAGTGCAATGCCTGGCTAGAATAAAGACACTAAGGCATATTTGTAGTGTTGAGGAGCCAAGGGGGTCCTAAGACTAGTCAAAATAATGGCTAACTGGAACAAAGGCCTCAAATAGGGCCTACCATGGGTTTTATTAATTTGTGAAGACGGCAGTGGCTTGGGGATGAATGACTGTAAGAATGGTGGGAAGTCCGTGAGTTCTGTGAGCTGGACGTGGTAGGAAGCCTAATATCACCTCTGCAATATGCAGAGAGAGAGAGAGAGAGATGCAGAAAGAGTAATCTGCACACCACAGATTGGTGCAATATCTAGTGTTTTGGGGTTGGTGCTTCAATTTTGATGTGTAGGTGGGTGTGATGGGGCATGCCTATGGTCCCAGCATTGGGAGGCTGAGGCAGGAGGATCATTGTAAGTTTGAGACCAGCCTGGGCTACAAAGTGAGCTCAAGGCCAGCCTGAACTGCACAGCAAGACCCTGTCTCAAAAAGACACCCTCGCCCCCCAAAAATTGTATAATCCATGCCCTGAGAAGTCATGACCTCTTTTAGGCTCATTCTCAGCCAACAGCATGACTTCACTTGGCCTAGCTCACACGTGTTACTTGGGAGCTGTAGGCGGGGCATCACTGACCTGTCCCATTGCTTCAAAGCACTTCCACTAGACCCATTTGCGTTGCTTAAAGCCAATAGAGGGGATAAGGAAAATATCCTAGCCAGCTCTGTATGTATCTATACACAGACGAAGGGCCAAATGCTCTTTTTTTTTTTTTTTTTTTTTTTTTTTTTTTTTTCTGGTGCCGGGAATCAAACTCATGACCTTGCGCTTGCCAGGTGGGCGCTGTGTTACTGAGCTAAATCCCCAGCCCTCAAATGCTCTTCTTTCAAGGAGAGCCATCAAGGTGGTCCTCCAGAAGATCAACTACATAAAGAGAGTGGCAGAATAGATAAAGAATTCATAACTAATCATTTCTGTCTTTCTGTGAAAAAAGAGGCAAGGTCATTTTCTGGGAGAAAAAGTGTTGAACATTGAGAATAATTTCCCACTCTATTACTTAACTACATATAATTGTGCAAGATGTATGTAGTTATGTATGCATGCACACATGTACATGGGTGTATACATTCTTATTTTAAAAACATACATTCAACTATATTTTACCTATATATTGTGCTAGAGATAACTGAATTTTATAATAAAGACTGAATTACCTAAGAGTTTGTTTAACCTAATATTTAGAGTAGATACTGGTATATTGAAGTTACTCAGAAATAGTAATTTACTTCTGGTATATAAACACACACACCAAGGAGAAAGAAGGGACAGGGTGGGGAGGGGTAATCAGTTCATTAACCATTTCTTGCCTGTGTCAGAGCCTTTACAAGAGTTTATTCATTGTTGGAAGGCAGTACTTTCCTGCGTAATTTGCACATTTTAGAAGCTGTTTTTCTTCTCATATTGGCATATCCTAGCTACCCCAGTGCTGAAGAGACTTTCTAAAACTGGCCAGGCTTATGGTCAGAGAAGCCACATGTAGAGCCATGGAGGCCAGAGACAAGAATCTGTCTGTAGTACTCTGATGCCCCTTCATAGGAATCAGAACAAAGATGAATTTACCATTTGTCTTACGTTGGTGACAATTTTGGGTGCCTTGAATTTAAGTTTGAATTTTTATGTACTTAGACTGACAGTTGTTCTTTCGTGTCCACACAGGAAGCAGCTCTTGCAGCTCAGCTAGTCCCTGTCATGCATTCTCTGTGGCCCTGGCTGTTAATGGATGATTCATTGATGCAAATTGCCTTGCAGCTACTTTGTGTCTATACTGCAAATTTTCCAAATGGTAACTAAAATCTATTATTTCTTTTTAGTAGTAAACTAAAATATGAGTTTTATGTAATGTTAAAGTGGGCTGCAAAAAAAAAATACATATTTTGAGTGTTTCCCTACTTAGCAAGGATGTGTTGGTGAAAGCAAGGGTTCCTGTAGATAGTACAAGAGCAGACAGATATTTTGAGGGTATGTTTATTGACATGGGAAAGTTACTGGCCAGATCAGGGAACTAAGAAGGTGGAAAACAAAAGGAAAATGGAAAGGGTAAAAATTATGGTGTGAGACATTGAAAGCTAGGTGAAGATAAAAACTTTCGGGGATTCTAGAACAGGAGACTGGCATGACGAAAATTAGTTAAAGGTATAGTCACCCTTGTAATTGTTGGTATCTCTGGTGCTTCTGCTTTATTCATTCACTTGACAGATTATTGAGAGCCTACTGTGTGCCATACATTGTGAGTTCTGATGAGAGTGATGGAAATTAGGACAGATCAGCAAAGCCTCAGAGGCCAGAATAAGGAGTTTGGACTTTTATTTCAATGCGAGAGGGTGTGCCATCAAAGGGTTTAAACTGGGGAGTAGCATGATCTAATTTGTGTCTGAAAAATATCACTTTAAGTGGCGTGTGAAGAAGTGATGGCCCTAGAAGCAGAGAGACCAGTTTGAAGACAAACTGAGGAGGCCTGGGTTCAAGTGGTAGATGAAGAGATTGAAAAAAATGGAAAGATTTGGTAAATGGCCCAAAAGAGGAGTCTGGAGAACGTACTGATTAGAGGTAGGAAGGAAAGAAAGGTATCCAGGATGAACCTCATTTGTAGAAATGAGCCTGAGAAGCAGATTTTATTTGGAGGAGGAAGTAGAAAGCAAGAATTCTGTTTGGTCATGTTATGTTTGAGGTGTCTGTGTTCATCCAAATGAAGATATTAGGTTGGATTGATTCAGTGGAGATGCAAAATTGAAGATAAAAAATGATGGGAGTTAACCTATTTTTGCATAACAAATTACCATAAAGCTTAATACCCATGAACATTCATGTAATTATGTAAAATTCATTGTAATTATCTCATAGTTTCTATAAGTCAGGAATCTCTTAGTTTCTATAAGTCAGGAATCTCCTACTTTCTGTAAGTCAGGAATCTTGGAGGGGGTTATGTTGGTGATTCTAGCACAGTCCCTTACAGGCTACTGTCACTGGGCGTCAGTTTCCTGAATCTGACTGGGGAGGAAAACCCAGTGCAGCTGTTGGCAGCCTCAGTTCCTACCCATGTAAGCCTCTCTATAACAGCAGATGACTAGGTGAAGGGGCCCAGGGCATAAGTAGAGTGTTTTGTAACCCAGTGACCCAGTAAGTGACCTCTCTACTGGTAACATAGTCTCTTCTATGGTAACCCAGTCCAACTCTTGACACTGAGGAATGAACAGAAGTAGGAGCCTCAGGAATCACTGTCTTGTAGATTGTATTTAAGGCCACAGGGTTGTTTTCAGTTGCCCTAGGAAAATGTTTAGCTAGAGGAATGCAGTATCTGTGCTCTGGGCATACCTTCATCTGGAATTGGTCAAAGGACAAGGAGAAGCAAAAGATAGGGAAGGAATAGTCCATGAGGTAAGAGTGCAGCCAGAGACCAGAGAAGACTTGCTTGGGTGGGTCAAATGCTGTGTAAAATTCAAAGAAAATGAGAATGGAAACAATGACTGTTTGGTATACCCAAGTTAATATTCTTGTTCTGAAGAGCAATTTTAGTAGCATCCTGGGGTCAGAATCCTATGGGCTGAGGAAAGGAAGTGAAGACATAGAAGAGACACTTTTTCTATTGTATTATCTTATTAAGGGGACAGGGAAATGGAGCAAGAGATGGATGTAGGGTCAAATGAGGAAATGTCATTTGTTTTGGATGGCTTTAGGGCATGTGCTTTGAGAAGAGAAGTCAGGAACAAATACAGAGTGGGGAAAAGCTGGAGCATGCGCTGAGAAAGAAAAGAAAGGGATGGCTGCAATCAGGAACATAGATTGGTAGGGGTGGTAGATTTGATGAGAAAGATAAGAAATTTCCTTCTGAAACTCTGCTTTCTTCATTGTTGGTGAGAGTGAGCAAAGCCATGGGGTAGATGCTTCTGAGAAGGGAGGAGGTGTGGAAAATACCTATTGTAGAAGAGGGAAAGCGAACTCACTAGGGAAGTGAAAACAAATTTTTGGTCAGGTTACCTGCCCATGTACAATTTATAGTCAGAAATGGGAGGTGTGACTGGTCAGCAAGCGTCTTCTTTGAACAACATTCAGGAGAAAACTCATCACCCTGGAAAGCCAGGAGATACACCTGTTCGCTCATGCTACCTGTAAGCTCTGTGACTTGAGCAGCCCACTGGCTTTTCTAAGCTCCTTTTGTTTACCTGTCTACTATGGGAAATAGTATTTGTCCTGTTCCCACTTGAGGTGTATTATGTTCTTCATTCATCTCTTCTATGAAACAAAGGCATTAGACCAGGTTATGTCCCATTTCTAAAATTATTTTCTTCCGTGGAGGCTTTTATTTGAGATGTCTTCTTTACAAACTATTTTGAAAAGCTATTACATGTGATTTATTATTTAAAAAATAAACCTAGTATTTGAAATGCTCTATTGAGGTAATTAGGTGCTCAGTGAGGACAGTAAATCTATTACACTGAATGTGGTAGACATCAGCATTAGCCTTCAGTGCTAATTTGTAGTTCACGTTAATGGCCAAGTCATTCTGATACACGGATATGCTTTACCATGTAGTGTTTTTAAAAATGAAACAGTGGAACTGAGATGACATGGTGATAGACTGTTGTTTTTGAAGGTTGCAGTTCTATTTGTTGGTCAAGTTATGGACAACATCCTGTTCACACTGCACACAGAGGAGTCCCCAGCAACTCTCTGATGCTGTGTATCCTAAAGCTGGCTTCTCAGATGCCGCTTGAAAACGCTGCTCTACAGCAGATGGTTTTTATGTTTCTTTCAAACCTGGCCTTGTCCCATGACTGTAAAGGAGTAATTCAAAAGGTAAGTACTTAAACTCTCCTGCATAACATAAAAGAGATACTTAGTAAAGTAAATCTAATCAAAATTTAGAATTTAATTTCTGGGATAAATTTATTATGATCTCAACCCATTTTATTTTAAATGATTGTAAGAAGTTCACTATGTAAAGCTCGTTGACAGGTGATACTGAAAAGCAACAGAACCTAGGCTATGATCATGCCATTTCCTTTTAGGTTGTGTTTATTAACTTTAGGATTGTGTTTTATCTCTCAAAAGTGGCAGTTTTAGATAGATAGCTGTTTGCATTTATTTGAGATTATAAAAGTAATGTATTTGATTTTTAAACAAAAATTGAGCAGTAACTGTTTCAGTTCAGTTTACATTGACAGAATGGTTTATGAAATTGCAGTCCCTTTTGCCCCAGCTAGACATTAGCTTTTTTGTGATATAATAGGCAATTTTATGAATTCTCTAGGACTCCTATTACAAAACTTGGTTCCTTATTACTGATTTGAATTTAGAGTACTTTAAAAGGGAAAGAATAAGTTAAATATATTTTAATATACATATGCAATTAGTCTATATTTAGATGTATGTCAATAGAATCCTTAATTGGGAAAATCCCTTAAACTTTGAGTATGATCAGACTGTCCATTTCTTATTAGTAACAATAATTTGAATGCTTCTGTTTCTTTTGCTTGAATGCCAAGATCAATTACAAAAGTTGTCTGCATTCCTAACAATTAGTTCTCTTTTTCCTCTATTGTTCCATTTCTATGAGCCCCCCAAAAGGTAGTTTGAACAGAATCACCAAATAGGTAAAAATATGAGTCTTATAAAGGAAATGAATGATCAACCTTAGGGTAGAAAATATTCTCAGTGGTGTACTAGAGCCAACTTCCATTGACTCACGAGTATCATTGTTAAATTTTCAGAAGTTCTGCAGCGCAAGTGACATTGTGTTATCTTGAAGTCAACCATTGTGGGAGTGTTGCACCATGTAGTTCGGCAAATATTACAAATTATAGATCCCTCTTCCCCTCAGAGGAATCCATCATTTATTTACCAGCAAACAGCTGGTTATTACCAGCAAACAGCTGGATAGCTTCTTCATATTTATGTTTTCTAGTATGCCCTTAATACATGCATATATAAACACATGTACATACATAATGTCCTGTATATGTCTTATGTGCGTATATTTAAGTATTTTTTCTTATATGCTCTCGTGTATACATACGACTTTCAAAAGGCGAAGTCACCTTGGACTGGGTGTATGTGATCACCACCCTTCAAAATGAGAGGCGCACGTGTGTGAGAGCACAGATCTGGAGTCAGTGCTTGCCACCCCTTTGATCTACAGTGTATTGGTAGGAAGCAAAGTAGGAACTGCCAGATGGAGTATCAGTGCTAATCTCAAGTCCAGTATGCAACTTTGAGCTGGGGACTGATTCCTTTTAAGCTTTAGTGTTTTCATTTTGTTTTTTTCTTTTCATTTTTATAATTAGGTGAAATGATCTCTAAGATATCTTCAATACTGAGTTTATGAGTCTGTTACTGTACTTAAGAATATTTTGATACCAGTGTTTGCAGAGTAGATCAATCTAATCATTTTCTGTGCTCTAATTAGGAAACTCCTGAGACTTCCTCTGATGCATTAAGTAATAACAAGCCCCAACACTTAAATTTGCACCTCTCCATATTTATCAGTAGATATTAGCAAGTGCTGCTAGTGCTGTCATACAACCTAGGTGCCAAAGTGTCTCTTCTGTCTCCCGTGGTACATTTCTACACATTCTAGCTGGTCTGTCAAACCACTTAAAAATATCGTTAGGCCCAGTGAAAAGGAGCAATTCTCAGCATGTTTGCATCTTAAAGCACTGATAGATATTTTATTACCTTTGTCACCCCCAAATCTCCAATATCATGGTAGCATCTATGAGAAAGGCAATGTATGCATCTAAAAAGCCTCAGTTCGGACTGAGAGATAATAAGTAGGTTTGGATGACAGCAGGTGCCATTCAAAGTGGACAGATAGTTTACACATTTATTTGTTGCTTAATATTGTTATTGATGCTCTAGCTCATTTCATCCTTATTCTTTTTTTCTTTAAGTTACTAAGGATTAAACCTAGGGCCTTTGCCATAAACTACATCCCCAGCCTATTTTTTAGGCTGGGCTCACTCAGGTCTTACTAAGTTGCTCAACCTGGGCTCTAACTCATGGTCCTCCTGCCTCAGCCTCTTGACTGCTGGGATTACAGTCCTGCAGCACCAGGCCCAGTCCTATTTCCTTTTTATACTCAGGAACTTTTTATGTAAAAGTATTATAATTAATTTGATAGATTAAAGCCCACATGCTGATTTAGAACCAGAAGAGCCCAAGAAGAAAGCTAGAATACATTATTAAACAGAGCGGGGGAGGAGTTATTCTGTAGTTATAAAAGTTAAGTGATTGCATATTATTTCTAAAATACCAACTGTCTGTGATTTCCCTACTGTGATTAAGGACTTGTACTTGATACAGTACTTTTATATTTTTTTTGCATATAGATTATTCTATACAGTAATTTATCTGTGGCAGAGATTTTACTTGAAAGTTGAAAATGCTTACATTTGAGTAATAGCACTTCCTCATCTCTAAGTTTAATGGAATAATAGGTAGTCGTGAGAAATTAACTATAACGACAAATACAAAAATGACCCATAGATTTAAAAAAAAAAAAGAAAGCACTTGTAGATATAATGATAAAAATGCCCTCACTGCTACCAGAGTTGTTAACCAGTATCCAAGACTATTTTGGGTTTTCCCCCCATAACATATCTTTTACTGAGTAGCAAAATCGTCAGAAAGTATACAAAAAAAGAAAACACAACAGGCCTAACATGTTAATCCCTAACCTAAATTATTTACGCTAAATAACTGAGTTGACTATCATTTGTTTACTTCATCCATCTTTAGGGAGAAAATTAGCAGAAATTAAAATCTGAATACTATTTTGTTCTTCTTACATTGTCACTTACACCTTGAACTAATATATCTGAAGCACTTAGAAGGTATTGGAGAGAGAGAAATTAAAATTGGGAAAAAGAGCCTCAATTGCTAGTTAACTGATCACCAGAGGACTTGGAAAATAATGAAAAAGACCCAAGAAGAAAAACACTATTCTCTCTCCCTTTATCCACAGAGTAACTTCTTACAGAATTTTCTGACTCTGTCATTGCCAAAAGGAGGAAACAAACACCTCAGTAATCTGACCATTCTTTGGTTGAAGTTCCTCCTGAATTTGTCATTTGGAGAAGACGGGCAGCACATGATCCTGAGGCTCGATGGCTGCTTAGACTTACTGACAGAGATAAGCAAGTACAAGCACAAGAGCAGCCCTCACATACCTCTTCTTATTTTTCATAACATATGCTTCAGTCCTGCTAATAAGCCCAAAATCCTGGCTAATGGTAAGTATGCGCAGTACATACCACACACACTTTTATAAATATGGTCATTCGTAGACTGTTCCATTCAGGTTAAAACACAAAATACTTGGAGAATTTCACAGTATCTATCATGTGCACCCTGTGTTAAAGGTGCTGTATGGGTGGTAGGGACTGTGGGAAAGAGTCAGGCAGGGCTTCAGTCTTCCATGAGATTCCTGGAGTCTCATGGTGTTAGCCAGGGGGGAGGAACCGTGGGCACGAGCACTCTGACTTTGCCTTCTGCTTTCCTCCCATCTTTGCTTGCTGTTGCTCTAACTCCCCGTCATCTCCACTCTGTCTTTGAGCAAATGCTAATGCATCAGTGAAGACTTTCTAGAACAACCAGTTAAATTGTAAACTCCACTTGCGTCCTTCTCTGCCTCCGATCCCCTCTCTCACTTAACCCTTTCCTTGTTTTATTTCTCTTCATGGCTCCATCTCCATCTGATGCACTATAGGTTTTATGTGTATGTGTTTATTCTAAGATTCTCACACTGGAACATAAGCTCTCAGGGAACTGAGAGGCTTTTGTCTACTGGATTAATCTACACCTAGGCTTGTCCCTGTCACCAGTGAGCACTGCACTTGCGACTGGGACAGATCCCTAGAGGGAGGAATGTTCCCGCCCCAGGCCCAGTGGTAAAATTAGCCTTATGGACCTCATTCTCTGAGATGCAGGGTAGATGGGGCCAAAGATTAGTGAATTGTCAGAAAAAATTTGAAGCAAAAAGAGAATTGGGAAGCTCTGTATTATGTTTTTCACTTAATCTTTTCTAAGTCTTGTTTTTTATGAAACACAGAATTTTCCAAGTGAATTAATTGACTCTGCTTATATTGTTATGTGTACAGTAATGATTCTATTTTTCTGATACTTATTGAATTGCTAGAAATAATTTATAGAAAAAGTTGTAAAGTTCAGTCAGCATTTAACTTGCATGAGTTAAGCATGGACTTGTACTCTGCATTCCCCCTCCACTAACGCTCTACCACTGTGGGATGTACATCAGTGGTTTTATTTCCACCCTCTCTCACTGCCAGGCAGTGAAATGGTATGGGAAACATCTGTTGTGGTTCCTCATACTATGAAGCTACTCAGTAGTATCTCTCATTATTTCCTTACTTTCTCAGAATAAATTTCTTTTCTTTAGGGACCACTTAATACAATTTTATTATTGAGAGAGTAGAGCAAAGGAAAATCTTTTAGGGAACTATAAGAGAAGTCTGTTTTTTTCATTTCTAGATTCCTTTGGATTTATTTGTAGCATTTTCTTGTAGGCAGCAATGTTCTCTCTCTGTCATTAGCCTGACGGAGAAAGATCCAGCTTTGCTGAGGAGCTTTGCCCATTGAGTGGAGAACTGTCCGGGATGCCACAGGCTTTGCCGCCCTCTCCCTGGGCATCTAGAGAGGAGGGCTTAGCAGAGCTAGCTAAGTTAGAAATCCACCAGGAAACCTTTATGATCCTGATGAGCAGCACCCAGGCGTTGATGCTTAGGAGTGTGTGTTGGGACTGGACCTTACTATTAAAAATAGATCCACAGAACTCCTTTTTCTGGTAATGTCAGGCTACGTCTCTAAAAACAGTAAAAACATGCTGAATTAGGTATGTTAAATTTCACTTCAAAACAAAGAACTGAAGACAGTGGGAAACTTCCAAGCCAATTTTAATTGAAAGCCTGTGGCCCAGACAGGTAAGAAGTATATAGAAAGTTCTTTGTCTAAGGATATTTGCCAATAATGTATGTTTAGCTTTTGTTCAGAGGTGGCAAGGAATGGGTTAACAGATCAAGACCTTCCAAGGTAGGGGCTCTTACTGGCCATCCTGCCCGTTTGAAGCTGGAACTCCAAAGAAGCATTCTGTTAGGAGAAGGGTGAATCAGAATTAATCCTTAAGCCCCGGTCCAGATGACTATAAAGAAAAGGTACCACAGGCTGCCATTCCCAGGGATGCATGATGTTACTGAGCTAGGAACTTGATTTAAGGTGATTCTTGATTGAGAGTGCCCTTGAGTGTTTAGCAAAAGCAAAATGCTGGGGCTGGGGATTTAGCTCAGCGGCAAAAGCGCCTGCCTGGCAAGCGCAAGGTCGTGAGTTCGGTTCCCGGTACCAGAGAAAAACCAAAAAAACAAAAAAAACAAAAGCAAAATGCTTCTCTGATGGATAAAGAACAAATTCATACTAAACCTCAGGGAACCTACCACAAATAATTTTTTAACACATTCACAATGGGGCTATAATTCATATGTCTCACTGCCAGGTGGCTTGAACCGCTGGCCATACATAGCTGACTGTGCATGACTGTACCAATTCTATCACCAGTGGTACAGGCCACCTGATGGGACAGTCATGCACATATCATTGGTGGTTCAAGCTGGCAGGAAAGTGTCAAAGCATTAGCCAGTAAAGCTGAAATGTAGTCGGGTACATTAGGAAACTTGGCAACACAGGACAAGCTGGAAAAAAAATATCAACTTCTCTGTCCAGACTCAAATATTAGGATCATAAAGCATAGACTTAAAAATACTTTACTTATATCATATGTAGGTAAATAAATGACAAGGTTGGAAATATTTTTAGAGACTGGGATACTGAAAAATTGAAAGATTTGAAACTAGAAGTTCTAGACCTTCACTGAACAATGTGGTAATCAGCCACATATAACTACTTAAATTTAAATTAATTAAAATTAAATATTCAGGTTGTCAATCACACTAGCTACATGTGGCTAGTTACTATCTTAGACTTCATTGACTATTTTTTTTTTTTTTTTTTTTTTTTTTTTGGTTTTTCTCCGGTACTGGGAACCGAACTCACGACCTTGCGCTTGCCAGGCAGGCGCTTTTGCCACTGAGCTAAATCTCCAGCCCCTTCATTGACTATTATAAATGTTTCTGTCATTGTAGGAGGTTCTGTCAGATAGCATAATCCTAAGACCTTTAATAGTCAAAATTTTAAAATTAATGTATGCCTGGTATTGATAATATCAGGTTAAATATAGCAGAGTAGAAAAGTTAGGAAATGGAAGATAGAGCAGAAAAGTATTACCTATAATGCAGCAAAGGAAGCAAAAAAGATGAGAAATTATTAAAAGAATAAAAGATACATGCTTTAGCAAATATATCAAGAAATATGTATTTTAATGAAGTCCTGAAAGAGAACAGAAGAGGAAATATTTAAAAGAGATGATGACTACAATTTCTACAAACTATTCTAAGACAAATACAAAGATTGAAAAGACCCAGATAATTCCAAATAGATCAATGTAATAATTCCTTCCTACATACATTGTAGTAAATCATTGTAGAAAACCAAAGAAAACAAGATGAAATGGACATTTGTCGGGACAAAGTAAATTAGAAAATTGTATTGAATTAGAAAAAGAAAATTAAAAAGTCCAGTAACTATGAAAGATGGTAAATTAGTCAGAAGCCTAACCAGTCCAGATGGCTTCACCAGTGAGTTCTGCCAAACATTGAATCAAAAAGTAGTTCCAAACAAATACAGACTGTTCCAGAGAGCAGAGAAAGATGAGATAGCTGATCATTTCATGAAGGTTGCATAACTTTGTTAAGCAAGACCTAACAAGGACAGAGTATTTTGGTAAATTTAGCTACTAGCTCTTGGAGAGTGAAAAGAGTGGAATATATAGAAATTTCATTTATATATATAAATATATATATATGTATATATGTATATATATATATAAATACAGAGTCTGCCAAAAATATATAAACACTTCAGAAAAACTTGTATAAATATTTTAATACCAAATTTATTGAGACATAATAAGATTAATACAAGTTACCTTTGGCCTCTACAATTATAAGAGGTGCTCAAAGTGGTGCCCATTAACTTCCAGATATTTATTAGTATAGAGAACTGCTGCTTGGGTAACCATGGTCATTGAGATTGCTGCAATGCATTTTCGATTTCTTCTCAAAGGCCAGCAGTGTAGTGAGTTTTCTTTGATATATGATATCCTCTGGGGTCTCCCATTTAAGTGTAACACCATCTGTTGAAAAATTATCATACTGTTCTTTTTTTTCCTAAACCATGTATACATTTATTGGTGGACTCTGTATATATTACTAGTGTGAAATAATACTCATAAATTCTGTTTGGATCTCAGCACTCAGAATGCTGAGGCAGGAGGATGGTTGCAAGTTCGAGACCAGCCTGGGCTACAAAGTGAGCTCAAAGCCAACTTGAACTACATAGCGAGACCCTGTCTCAAAAAGACTAAATAAATAAATAAATAAATAAATAAATAAATGAAAACTATATGGCCAGTTTCTCACAAAATACTACCATTGATTTTTCTGGAACTTTTGTATCCGTAGTCAATTTATGGTTCTCATTTGACAGACAGAACTGTATCCCTAATCTCTTTTCCCAATAAGTTTATCATCCTTTAATCCAATAGTAATAGACTATTTATAACTATTTTTCACCCCTGTGCAAAATGCATTCATAAAACTGAAACCCCTTTCAGCTTTACCACTGAATCAACCTTGATTTATAGCATTTGTTGATTTTTGTGGCGTGAATATCTCATTATTGCTGATTTCACATTACCAACATGAATCTCTAAACGTGTAATTATTGAATCAGTTAAATTAAGAAGGTAAAGATATTTAAATATCATAATTATTTTAATTACATTTTACTTACTTTTAATTACTTCATAATTATTTAACTACATTTTACTATTATATATTCTGATATTGATGTTTAAATGGGAGTTCAGCTAATCAAGTTAACCATCAAGGTGAATCATGACAACAATACAAAAACTAGTAAGTTCAAATATGTATATACAGGATAGTTAACATGGTTGTTCTACTGTCTTCTATTTCTTTGCTGAAAGAAACTGTCAATGAGTCCTTGGTTGATCAGTATTGCATGTCTATATCTGTTTTCATGAGAAGCCACTTTGAAGATATCAATATGTAATACAACAAGCATTGTTAATTCCCTACCACTTTGTTTGTAACTCTGTATTGTCTGTACTGTTCTTTTGCTATTTTGTAAAATGTTGTCTGTCTGTTAATGTTTTCCTCCTTTTATTTTTAAAATGATAATAAAAAACAAATATTGTTCTGAAACACACTGACAATTAGCTTGGAAGTAGGCTTTTCTAAATTTTCACTTAAAATGAGTAGATTGGTGCAGATAATTAGTGATTCTTGATTTCTACTCTGGCTACCTTTGTAGAAAAGACATTAAATAAGTTTTCCTCTGACATCCAAAATTCCTCTAAAATATTTAGTTCTTTTTTGAAAGAATTAACCAATGTAGTATGTCTTGATTATTGTTATATACAGTAGACCATCTTATGGGATATGTTACATAATGGTCTTTGTGTTTTTTTCATGAGAGCAGATATAATTTCCTGTATTCTAGAATATGAGCTACAATTGAGTAACTCATTAATATAACCCATTTATATACTTACATTTGTACTACTATTATCTTTGAATGTGCTTTTATTGAACTTGCGCCGAAAAGCTTAGGTCACCTTGATATCTCCGATCTATACATTCTATACTTGCCGTAAAAATAATTTGTTTTGAGCTGATCCTGCCACATACCACAAATTATAAAAGACTGTGCCAGTTTAATGATACAGCTTTGTATATGTATTCTAATAGGGAAATGGGGATATCTAGCCAGACTGAGGTAAAGAAATATAATGTGTGGAACTGAGCTTTTTCTTTAATGTGTACGTTTCTAGAAAAGGTCATTACTACACTAGCTGCCTGTCTGGAAAGTGAGAATCAAAATGCCCAGAAGATTGGAGCAGCTGCACTTTGGGCTCTCGTTTACAATTATCAGAAGGTTAGTTTTTGAATCATTGTTATACCTGGGGTGGGCAGGGAAACAACTGGACTAGGTCTCTTAGGCTCCATTCAAGGATTTCAGAGCAGCATCAAAAGAAAGAAAAGTGAAACCAGAGACTCCTGTTCCTTTTGTTCATTCATCCAACTAGTAATCTATCAGTGGAGAAATTTTTTCATTTCATTGTTTCATCAGGATGTCACATTTCAGAAGAATATGTTTTATGAGTTTCCCTGTTAAATTTAAGATAATTTGCCTCTTCTTCCAGTTTTAGTGTAGATTATTTCTTCTAAAAGGTGATCAGGGAAAATGCATCTTGACATAAAACTAAAAACGCAAGTTTTTTCCAGTTACATCATTGACTTTTCTCTGATATGTATCATCACTGAATTTGAAATTTGCTCAGTTCTTGAAGACTACAGCAAAGGACCTGCCCAGAGAGAATGGCAGCTTCTCTCCTCTCTCCTGTGTCTCTCTCTCTATCTCTGTCTGACAGCTCCCCCATCTCTGGCCTCTGTTTTTTGTGTTTTTTGGTGGGAGTAGGGGTACAGACATCTCACTCCTGAGAGAAACACCCATGCATACCTAGTGGTGAAGTAGTAAACAGACGGCAGTGTTAGGACACACAGCATCCTAGACTGGTGTTTCTTCGGCCAGGCTTCCCTACTGGCCAGACTCGTGCACAGAGGGTCAGAAGCTGCCCGGTCCTCGCCTGGATGTTTCCTGGGCCAAGCACAAGAGATAACATTTTGTAGTTACTCAATAAATATTTGTTGACCTACAACTGACCCGTAATGTTTGAAATACTTCATCAGAAATACAATTGAAGGAATATGAAATATTGAAACTAAAGTTTAAAATTTATATAAAATTGAAACTAAAGTTTAAAATTTATATAAATTTTAAACTGGTCAACTTTAGTTTCATAATTCAAGATATATTTCCTTAGGTATTTGGTTAGCACTGCCCATGTAGTTAATAGTCGGTTCACAAGCACTTTTGTTTGCAAACAATTTGATCTGCAAACAGAAGTTTTTGGCAAAGTTTTATTTTTTGTTTACAAACTCTGTGTCACACAGAATCTTTCCCATACAAATGCAGATGTGGCCATGTTTTCCAGAATCGTGGAACAAATTAAATTCGTGAACTGAGGTACCACTATATTGTGTTATCCCGATCCTTAACATATAGAAGTAAATCTAATTAATGGATTTTCTATTTGTCTGTAGGCAAAAACAACTTTGAAAAATCCATCAATAAAAAGAAGAGTGGATGAAGCATATTGCTTAGCAAAGAAAAGTAAGTTTTATTTTTAATGAGGGTACAGTTAAATTTGGAAACTACTAAGAGCACTCTTGTTACTAAAATACTTGAACAGACCATGACAAAATAATTTTTTACACTGTTTTACTTTTAAAGAGTATTTTTGTCAAAGTACTGTAAGAAGTGCCAGTATTTGGTTTATGCTTTTCATTATAATATTTTAAAATAATAAAATGTTCTTATAGAAGGTTTCATATATAATAGTTTCTTTAAATGTATCCGTGTTCCTTCTCTAAGTCACTTTTTTCTTCCAACAAAGTTTCTTTGCCAATGGCTGCCACTGCTAATGTGTGTTCGTAGGTGATAAACGTAGGGCCCAATTAGAATTGACCTTGAACAAACAACTTTGATTTAACATGAGGGAGTTGAATGCGTCTTCCAAGAATAGATCTTACCACCCCTGTGTTCACGTTCCTCTGTGATCTGCATGATTTGAGAGGGTTTCTCTTCAATGCAGGTTAGGGTACTTATTTTAAGTGACACCTGTTCTCAATGACCATTACCCTGTGAACATTTTTTTATTTCAAAATAACTGAACTGTGCCTTTCCTGTAGTATAAGTGATCTGTGGGTTGTTAATCTGTGTTTCTGATTTTTTTTTAAATAGAAGAGAGGTTTTGGTTTATTTTCAAGTACAACCATGAATTTCTGGAGGAATTAAATAATTGGGTTACATGACAGTTTGTGCTTTAGGAAGGGCCATACATTTAAAAAAAGTAATGGTTTACCTTTGGGAGTATACTTAATGTCTATTAAGACAGTATATTTTTAATTCCCTTTGGCTAAGTAATAATAAAAAATAAATATAAATTATGTAATTTCTAAGTATTTCAAATGTAAACTATTCTTATAATTCTCATATATTAAAAACTTAAGTAGAAACTTATGTATAAATCTTATTCATGTTTCTCTAAAAGTACCTACCATTCAGTGTAGAACTTAAGTTTAATAAACTACTTTTTCTATACTCTTTCTATCTAGCTATCTCAAACTCAGAAGAACACTCTTTAAATTCATACTACCTGAAATGTCTTGAGAACCTCGTGCAGCAGCTCAGCTCTTCCTGAGTGCCATGAGGTGCTCCACCCCAAAGCTGACAGCCAGCCCATAAAACTGAACATGAGGCTGCTTTGTGTGGTCACTACTACCTGAAGATCTGTCTGCAGAGCACTGATGTGCTCCCTTCCCTGTAAGAAATAGAACTGGACACACTGAAAGAAATGGAATTGGTAACATCTCATCTCTGTCCATTTGTGGCAGCTCTCTTGCAGTAATAACAGCTGACAGGAGATGGTGGGATAAGGCACAGAAAGTTCTGGCAGTATAAACATTTTTACCCTTTTCTATGCAATTTTATCTATAAAAATTATATTTAATAATTATTTAATAAAATAAAAACTTTTTTAGAAACTGAAAATTGACTATTCATTGCTGCTTCCAAGTTCTACCAGTTTTATGAATATTGATTATGGAATTAAGAGAAGGCATTGTGTTCTGTTTGCTTTTTCTTTTTTAAAAGAATTTTGACATGAAATTTAGCTCTTGTCAATACAAACCTTTATTTTTCAAATTTTTATCTTGTCAGTAGCCTATATACTAGTGAAGGATATATGTATGTAGATGTATATAATTTTGTAATTTCCATAGACAATTTTGAGTGATAGTAATTACTTTCTAAATGATTTATAAGTAAAATTTTAATTTTCACCTGTCAGCTTCCGAAAGGCCGTGGGACGAAGAAGGAAGAAGTACAGTTGTTATCATGTAGGTCTGGGGTAAACGCTAGCTGACCCGAAATATGCAGAACAAACCTGAAAATATAGGAGGAAGCTCTGCAGAGCATTCCACTGTATAACTCTTAACTAACATGTAGTTTTACTTTGTACATGTATTTTAATTGGCATATAATTGTACAAATGTATGAGGTATAATGTGACATTTCCATACATGATACAATGTGTGATGATTAGATCAAGGTATTTGCCATATCAAACACTTTAGTGTTCTGAGAATGTTCAAAAACCTTTCTACCAGTTTATTTTGAAACATATGGTTAATTTTTGCCAACCATTGTTTCCCTAAAGTGCTACTGAACTTTAGAAGTTATTCCTTCTATCCAGTTGTATCTGTTAAATATCCTCTTCTAATACATAGTTTTAAATTTAGTACTTAAACCAAAATCAGCCCAAGTACAGCTCTCGCATCTGTAATTGGAAAATCTGAAATCCAAAATTCTCTGAAAGCCTCAACTTTTGAAATATCACCCAAAATGCTTTGAAATCTGAAACTTTTGAGCATAGGCATTCAAAATATTTCAGTATCAAGATTCAGCATACTCCATAGGTAAAGACGAGGCAAATATTGCAAATTTCAAAAAAATTGCAAAATGTAAAACATTCTTGTTCAAACCATTTGGGATAATAGATACTCAGCCTATACCACTGGTTTTTAGCAGTGTCCCCAATGCTTGAAAGAAGTAAAAATTGTATCTATGAAACCAACAGAAGCACAGAAAAAAAATCCCATGTACCTTCATCCATCTGAACTTCGATAAAAGTTCTAAAACTAAATGCTGGAGAAAAGATAGCCCTTTTTAAAAAATGGTGCTGCGAAAACTAGTTATCCACATGTAAAAGAAAGAATCTAGACACATGTTTCTCACCCTGTACTAGCAACCCAAATGTCCATCCACTGAGGATTGGATAAGAAAATTGTGGTACTTTTATATAATGGAATATTACTCAGCTGTAAAGAAAGATAAACTCTAGGCTTTTATAGGCAAATGGTCACAACTAGAGACCATACTCATAAGCGAAATAAATCAAACATACATGTGCAAGCACCGCATTGTTTCTCTAGTGTAAAGCCTGAAAGAGTTAATTTAAACTAGGAGATATGATAGACATTGGGAATTGATAGGAAAGCACTCATAGGTAAAGGATAACTGGAATATGGGAAAAGAGAAGGGAAAGAAGGAGAAAGTTTGTATATATGTATATGCAGGATAGTTAACACAGGTGTTCTACTGTCCTGTATTTCCTTGCTGAAAGAAACTGTCAGTGAGGCATTGGTTGATTAGCTTTGTATGTGTATATGTGTTTTCATGAGAAACTACATTGAAGATATCAATATAGTTGAAGATAGAGAAACTACATTGAAGATATCAATATGTAATACAATAAGCATTGTTAATTCCCTACCACTCTGTTTGTAACTCTGTGATGTCTGTACTGATCCTTTGCTATTTTGTAAAACGTTGTCGATCTGTTAGTATTTTCCTCCTTTTATTTCTAAAAAAAAAAAAAAAAAAAAAAAATCAAAATGAATCAAAGATGTAGGTATAAAAACAGAAGCACTGAATCTGCTGGAAGTAAAATAGGTAAAACAATGGAAGACATAGGTGTAGGTAAGGACTGCATCCTGAACAGATAAGAGACAACTTACAGAGTGGAAAAAAATTTGCTAGCTGCTGCTCTGATAGAGGACTAACATCTGGAATATATAAAGAATTCAACAAGGTCAGACTCCCAAAACAAAAGAACCAAGCAGAAAATGAGCAATTGAAATGAAAGACACCTCTTACAAGAAGTACAAATGACCAATAAATACATGAGCAGAAGTGCAGCATCTGTGGCCACTAGAGAAATCAAAACAACACTGAGATTCCACCTTACTCCAGAAAAAATGGCTATCATCAAAACTCAGAGAGCAAATGTTGGGAGTTGTGGTGAGAAAAGAATCCTTCTTCATTGTTGGGAATGAAAAGTAGTACAACCACTTGGAAAAATGGAGTTTCCTTAAAAAGCTAAAATAGAAATTCCATTTCACCCAACCATACCTCTGCTGGGTGTCTTTCCAAAGTAGTTAAAGACTAGTGCAGTGATACAGGCATACCCGAGTTTATCGCAGCAGGCTCATGATAACAGCTCCATCTTGGAAGTGGCCTGTATGTCCATGAACAGATGAATGGGTAAAATTTGGTATTTATGCACAATAGCTATAATACTCATCAGCCATAGAGAATGGTAAATTCGAGTCATTTTAAGGAAAAATGGATGCGCCTTGAAATCACGATGCTAAGTGGAATAAATCTGACACAGGTTAAATACCATGTGGTTTCATATGAGAAACCCAACGTAAAACAGTAAAGTATACATAAAGGATATAACTTAGTTTATAACATATATAATTTAAATATATAAAATTTAAAGTATAAATAATTTTAGCTTAAAAGATAGAGGGTAGGAAACGGGGAGATTGTATGGACATGGGATGGGGAATTAGGCATGACAGGAGACTAGGCAGGAGAGGAGGAGAAGAAGTAAAAAGAGTGAAGATATGCTATATATGCACTAATTCCCCAAAACAAAAGTAATTATTATCACAAGTATCACAAGCATGCTGCTAAAACAGTGGGCGAAATATATATATACGCTATACATATTGTATATTATATATACATGTTCATACATATACATGCTTGTTTAGGGAAATACTTTAGAAAATTGTTTACTAATGATTATAGTTCACAAGAAAAAAGAACACTTTATATTAAGTGCTGTTAGTAAACTGCTATCAATATAATAAACCCTTTGGTCTTATTTAAGCTGGAAGTATGAGGACAAAATATGTGCTACATACTGAAATTGAAACAGGCAAGTTTTGTTGTGCCTGAGAGTTGTTGACTGTTTTATTATTTTGATAGAGGGTCTCACCACATAGTCTAGGTGCCTGGAACTCACTATGTTGCCAGGTTGGCCTGGAACTCAGCAATCCTCCTGTTTCTGCCTCCCACGTGCTGAGATTACAGGCCTGCCCCACAACTCCCGGCTCAGAACTATCGATTAAAGTTCTGAAAAATAAGCTGGGGAGCCCAGAAATTTCAGAGCAGCCAAGATTAATCTGAAGCAGTGGACATGCCAGTCATTCTAGAAAACTCAGCAATTCTAAGCACAATAATCATAGGAATCATCTTTCTCTTTTCTCCTGATTTATTATATTCTATTTTTTTTTTTTCCTTTTTGGTATTTCCTTGTAATGCATGTATAACGTCCACGGAGTTTCTTCTGTCCTAGGCACGACTCTCAGAACTTTTATTATTTAATCTATCTTCTCTGAAACACTGTTATCCGTTAAGTAAAAATGAATACATGGAGATTCAGAGTTGTAATTTGTTCACTGTCTATTCTGGTGAATAGTTGAGATTGGAACTGAGCTAATAAGCATTACTTATTTCTTAACTGTCACGTTATACTCTCCCCACCCTCTGTTGAAATGTTTGTCATTGTATTTGGATGCCTTGTAATCTTAGAATGAGGAATAGCTATAGTCCACGCCCCCCCCCCCAGGAGTCCCTGTAATACCATGGGGACATTTGTAACCCATTGACCAGGGTTTGGATCGTCGTGTTTCCTTTATTCGAATTCACCTGCTCTGGAAGGTTTGCTACCAAGTGGAAACACAAGTGGCAATGAGAAGGAGCTGACAGGCTCTCTGTTGATTCACACATCCTGGGTGAGGCAAACTGGCCTTTGTTTTCCCTGCTGAGGTGGTGGTTCATACAATTTTCAGAATTCACTGATTAATGTTTAAAAAGCAGACAGCACACTGTACTTCCCTAACCCTAATCCTAACTCTGTCTTTGAAACCAGGACATGAGTAGCCGGATAGAGTTACTCCTAGCTGAGGCCTTTTCCCCTCTAAGAACTTTGTTTCCTTTTGTTTCTTTAAAGCTGGGTGTACTTTGCTTCTTTTCTGTAGTATTATGAAAAGAATGGAGTGAAAAATAGGAATTTTCCTATTTTACTCCAAGTGACCAATTTTCCTTTGAATTGTTAAATAAACTATTTATAGTAATTTTCTATGAAATAACTTAGGCATTGTGGCTGCACTTTGTCCCCAATTCCTGAGGCGACTAGCTTTCCAAATCTGCTTCTTGATCACATTTGCAGAACGATGGATGAGAGTAATGATTAGTATCTCTGCTTTGGTCATAACCAGTTCAACCTGTAACTGCATCAAGTAAATGCAGGAGCATGAGACAGTGGTTGAGAGTAGAGTGTTCTGGAGTGCTGGGGAGCTGGAATCAGCCATGTCCCCTCCACTGCAGCCTCTGGAAACCCTAGAATGGGCTCTTCAGCCCTAATTGGGGACAAAAAACCTACCCTGTAAAGAGTTGTTGAGAGTTCTAAGTGTTTAGCACAGTACCTAGTGCATAATTGATTGTCACTTAGATGTTATCAATGATTAAGGTAAAATTCCCTCCAAATCATGTCTCTATATTTAAAGCGTTAAATCTGTCCTTGCAAGCTTCCTGTCCTTCCTGGGAGATGGATGTACTGTGAAGTATGCTGTGCTGTCAAAGCCAAGGTTCCAACATTCTAAGAGGATGTCCAGCACGGAAATGAATGGTCAAGGCCCTGGGTACAACTGTTGCGTGTGCTTGGGTGATCTGGTACATTTTATTCTTCTGCTTATCAGGTTTTCCTGATTGAATGTCCGTTGGTAAATATTACTTTCTCTATTTGACTAGAAAAAAGGGAAAACTCAGAAAAGTATAACTACCAGACAAAGCTCTTCTGAGCTTCGAGAACGCCCCTCTCTGTGAGAAGCCATTTCTTCTTTTTACCTGTTGTTGACTTTCTGTGATCCAAAGAGTAAGGGAAATTGATGATAAAATGCTGTTTTTTCTATTTACCAAGGAAACTTAGTCTGGAGGACTTACCATTCATTTTTTTCTGTGTTAAAAATGATTCCTTACAGATAATTTCTTATACAACTCAAGTAACAAATCGTGTGGAACTGGGTGAGAATATGCTGACCCTTGAGGCTCAGAATGTACAAAAGACTGTGCCAGGACCCCAGGAGTTCTGCGATTTAGCAATAACATACACACGGAGCTCTGTGTGATCATGATTTAAGTGTTCCCTACATTTATGTTGAATTTTGTTTGCTCCTGAAAAAATCTGTTTTAGAAAAAAATCTTTTCTCTTTTCAGAACAATCTTTTATAAAATGTCCTATGATAACATTCAATAAGTGCCCTTTTAATTTCGCTGAAAAACAAGAATATGTGTTTTAAAATAAACTCTAACGAAAGCATTTTTTTTCATGCATTTCTTCCTTTACAACAGCATTTTTACCTTTTTTCTTTTTCTTTTTTTTTTTTTTTTTTTGCTGCCAATGGTTGTGCCTTTGGTTTATCTGGTTCCCATTTGAATTTGGGCAGCAGTACTCAGTGTTCTGGTAGCAGATTGCTTATAGCTCTGTGTAAATTCTGGAAGCATTTTAAAAAGCTCTATTGAAACATTCATCCTTTAGTTTACCATGGAAAGAAATAGGTTATGAATGGAACTTACTATTTTTTTTTCTGGTCATGTTCATGAAGATTGGATTGTAAAGAATCCAGATCTATAGTGAGAATCAGGAGCAAAAAGAAAATCAAGACATTTTCAAAAATGTTTATAGTTTTGGCAGAAAGAAAGTATCTGTAAAGTTGGGGCAAAAAAAAAAAAAAAGTATGGTGGCTGGAAAGATACCATTAAAAAGAAGTTAGGCACTATCAGGAGGATAGAAAAGACTTCTGGAAGGTATCTCAGGAAATATGACCCCACCTATCACAAGCTCAAGGGTATAAAAGGTAAACTTCTTTGAACGAACTTGCTATTTGAAGAAAGCCCCAGCGTCCCTTGCTTATTCAGGACTGTCTTAGGAAGTGTTTCCCCAAATTCAGCCATTCAGGCCCTCAGAAGCCTATGCAGCTGTGCTCCAAGGTGGTCAGGTTACTGTGAAAGCTGGTGGCAGAACTTGGTGTCATCTATGTGGTGCTGATTTTTTCAGATATGTAGAATGCAAGAGTTGTGGGGCCGAGGAGGTTTCACCCAGATTTCAGAAGCCTTGAAAACTCAGACAAAATGGTATGCCAGGGTCACAGTCCCCACCAGGAGCCCATGAACTAGTGATGCTTGAAGCTATGAGACTGAAGTTGAAGGTGCAGTGGAAACCCCAGGAAATAAGAGATGTCAGGATTGTAGAGTGCTGTCTGCTAAGGAAAACTGCAGGCACCGAGCAGAGCCAGCCCAACAGAGAGTTCCTGTGGTCTGTGACTAGCAGGGCCACAAGGTCAGGGCTGCTCAGGCCCTTTGGAGCTCACATCTCACCACAACCTGGCTGGGTACTAGATTTCATGTTTTTCCCATTGGATGTCAGTCTTGCTTTAGTTCAATTCATTTCTGTCCCCCTATTCTTTTGGGAGTGGGAGTGTTTCTCTGGTGCCATTGTATATTGGAAATATTTGACTTTTATTTTTACAGGGCTCTGGATTTTTTGGCAATGGTGAAATTGTTAAGACTTTTGGTAACTCTTAGAAATGGACTAAATGCATTTTACATAGTGAGATGGACATGAGCCCCTTGAATGTTATGTTTAAATCTAAAATGTCCCCAGTAGTCGCAGGTGTTTGGAAGGTGATTGGATCATAGAGGTGCCCAGTGATGAGTTCGTAGGTGACTTGCTATTAGGGTATGGAGCCTGGTTAGTGGCTGGTCACTGGAGGATGACCAGGGAGGGTGTATTATCACTGGTCCTCTCCTCTCTGTCTCTGCTTTTTTGCTGCTATTGTTTTAGAAACTTTCTTCTGACATGTTCTTCTACCATGCCTTTTTGATCTTAGAGTCAGCCAACCATAGACAACCCATTGGAACTGTGGCCCAAATAAGCCTATCTTCCTTTAAGCTCTGAGTATTGAGTATTTGGTCGCAGGGATGGGAAAGTGACTAATACACCAGTGTAACTTTTAACACCTTGTTTAAAGCTGTATCTGTTGGGAAAAGCCATGCTTTTATAGAGGCAAAATTCCAAAATAATTATGGTTTCAGTAAAAGAGTTTCCTTCTCTTTTTTCTGTTCGTTGTTGTTTTCCACATCCTAGAAACTCATGAGTGGTCAGTTCATAGCCAATAGTGTCCTCTGGGATCACGTGGCTGCCTTGTCTGCTTTGAACACTTGCTCCAACAAGTTACATCATGAACATCAGGAAGGAGAAGAGGTAGAAAAGGGCTTCCCCCACTGTCTGGTAATCTTTTTAGGGAGACTTCCCAAACGGCCACTTCAAGTTACATTCACGTTTTCTTGCACAGAACATAGCACACAGTCATTTGCACCTGCAAGGGAGGTGTTGTAGTCCCTTGCCTGAGGCCACTGCCACATCTAGTAACACAGGACTCTGCAAGCAGAGTAAGGGAGGTGGTGTTCAGTTAGGAAACCACCAGATGCCACATGGATCAATGTTCCATTTTGCTTTAACACTGATATTATTAGGGATAAAAGTCTTTTCCTTCCAAATAAATTTAAGAAAGATTGGATGCTTATTACATTTATCCAATCTGCATTTATATGTGCTTAGTTCTGGTTGTATTCAGAGAGTGAAGGATGACTTTTCAGTGTGAAGATCGTTTTTCTCCAGTTACTCTATGAAGTTTATCCCCAGGAAATGGTATTATCAGCAATGTGGCTGAACTTGGAGGGATGAGACTCAGAAGATGGAGTGGTGAGTCTGAGCATACTCCAGCGTTCTCATAGACAGTAACTTCAACTTTCTTGATTAATTGAAAAAAGTGTTAGCAAAAAATTTAAAAACTCACCTTTAGTGTTTTGTTTGAAATTTATAAGTGTGTGTTCATTCTCCAGTCTTTTGATTAAGAATAAGGTCTCTTTGAATGTAGTTGTTTTATTGGTGTTAATACTATTTTCTCTGGCCATAAGTCACTCTTAATTAATGCATTTCAATAATTTCCAGTTTCAAGTTTTGGAAATGAAACAAAAATTATGACCTTAAGATCACCAATACCTACTTTGAGAATCTTTACTTTCATAGGATGGAAAACACAGATGAAATGGACAGATTCCTCGATACATAGGAATTACCAAAGCTGAATCAAGAAGATGTACTACTAATTTCTATTGGTTTATGGAAAGGAACTGTTAATGCTTAATTTTTTTGATAAACTTTGCATACCTGTATCTGGTAATCTGAACAACTACTTTGAAGATAACAAATAGGCAATATAACAACCATTGTTGATTTCCTATCATCTTGTTTTGAAATCCTGTATCATTTTAAATGTTTTTTAAAGTTTTTATTCTCTTTAAAATAAAAAACTAATGCATTAATTAAACAATCCAAACTGACTTATTTCAGGTTTGTTTTACAATTTTCAATAAGATTTTTTTCCAGACTGTACAATTTTCTGCTTTCTTTTGTACTTAACTCTCCACATCATATCTAATAGTGATTTGTAAATGACTGCTTGTTACCAACTTTTTGCAAAGCATTCAATTTTGTTCTTAAAGAAACCATTTTTTAGGGGCTGGGGATTTAGCTCAGCGGCACAGCGCCTGCCTGGCAAGCGCAATGTTGTGAGTTCAATTCCCGGTACCGGAAAAAAAAAAAAAAAAAAAAAAACAAAAAAAAAAAAAAGAAGAAAAGAAACCATTTTCTTTTACATGTGTCAGTATTAATTTACCAACTTCTAGAGTTACAGTATTAAATCTAAGTAGTATAAATGATTTAGGAATATATACAGCCAAAGCTTAGTAGTCATGAAGCTCATGGAGCCAGGAAAAGGCCTAGAAGGTGTCCCACTAACTGTACGCCCCCGACACACACATGCTTATGTGCTCTGGGATTGGACAGTGTGTTTTGCTGGACAGTATGTTTTACTGGAATGCAGACAATCATTTAATCATGGCAGCTCTGTTCTATGGGGACTCAATTTTTCTGTGAGTTTTTGAGACTTCTTCAAGCTTTGAACTTTTGTTTATTTTTCTAGTTATTCCTTGACAGGCTCCTTGTTAGTAAAACAAAGATTGTCTGAGAGTATATGTACTGACTCAGAAGTTATTTTTAATTCAGCTTTCACCCTAATACCATCTTCAGATTCTCTGGCTTGCTTCTTCAGGCCTTTTCTTCTCTGACCTCTCAAATTTAACTCAACTTCCTTTCTGCAGTGTTCTACCCACCTCCTATTTCCATTTCCACCGTATGTAAAAGGCCAAAATGAAATATCACTTTTCCCATGAGGCTCTGTCAGATTCCCCAGGCAAGAGGAAATTCTATATTGTGTAAGTTTCTGCAGCTATTTAAGTTATTTTAAAACACTTTGTATCACTTAGCCCTTTTGCTCTTGTGTTATGCTGGTTTTATACCGTCATTTTTTCCCACCACCTCCACGCAGACGTGACCTTTTGCAACGGCAAGCAGAAGCACAGAAGTGACACCCAGGATTTGGAGGCAGATTTATTTAAATCGACAGGCACTAATCAGGATCATTTCCAGAATATCAGACCCTGATCTCTGGTGGTCTGGGGCTTATATGATATAAACAAGGATGGAGTACAGAAGCAGCATGGCTTATCAGTTGGGGACTTGTTTATGCAAGATGCATCACAGTGACCAGCTGCTTCAAAGAGACAGAATCAACTGGAACTGGAAAAGGAACTATTACTTGGGCAACTAAGAAACTGAAGTATACTGGCTGTGGGGGCATTTTCTGTTACAATTTGATTGGGTTGAGAACTTCTTGGTTCTCAAAATGCCCTGAATAAAGAAGATGCATAATTTATATTTATGTGAGTGAATATTAAAAACCTAGACCTTTATTAGTAAAAGCTACAGCTAGTATTTTCAGTATAAGTTAAGTTCAAATATTAGATTGACTTTGTCAAACATACAGAATCTTAAGTCTTTTTTTTATAGACTTAGAATAGATTTTTCTATCATGACCTACATAAAAGGAAAGCAAAAAGTTCTGGTTAAAACCATTGGATTTTTATAATTTTTTTAAATTCTGTAGAAAAAGAAAAAATAACATTTTAGCTATGATTTGAAAATGCAACCCCTGCTAACAAGAAGCAAAGCTGTTAGTCTAAGTTTCAGGATCCACTGCGTACCGGGACTCTTCATTGGAATATAGTTTTTGGAAGTAGAGTATGGTATCTGCTTTTTGAAAATTAATCAGTGAATTCTGAAAATCCTACAAACCAACGTTTTAGCAGGGTAGAAAAAAAAGAGGTCAGTTTGACTCACTCAAGATGTGCAAATCTACAGAGAACCTGTCAGCTCATGTTAATGTTTATACTTGGTAGCAAAACTTCCAGAGAATGTGAATTCAAATAAAGCAAACATAACTGTTCTTTCACACAGAAAGACATGGGACAGTGCCAGTGCCAAAAGGAGACTCCTTTACATTCTTTCCTTAAGCTCAACGTTGTAAAAACTGGTGGTAAATCTTGCTCTTTTGGTGCCTTTGCATGAGAGAGTGTTGTCTGTAGTTGTATCACATTAAATATTTCGTACTTCTTTCTTAACCACAGCTGAAAACACGGCTCTATCGGGCTAGCATGAGGGTACTACATCTCTTATGTGGTCAGTTTGAGTTTAGACACAAATGGTGAAGCTCTAAATGTAGTCTAATTCACAACTGTTAGATCCAACAAGGATGGCATCAGTTGTGTATGATCTAAAAATCTGAAATGGCCAAGGGTCTGGAGCTGGTACTGACCAGGATGCTGAACTACCAGGACTGCTGATCTGTCTTCTGAAATTCACTCCTAGGCATGTTGATGCTTAAAAGAAACTAAGGCACAAATTGATTAAGAAAGGAAGAGTTCATTTGGTCTGATCGGAGTTGTGGGTGGGAAACTCAAATTTCAGGCCTACTGAACATGTCCTTCAGGGTCCTACAAGTTTACAAGCAATAAAACCACAAGTGTGTGTGGAGGTCATCACATCAAGTACTTGTCAAGAATTTAGATGGATTCAGGCAAGGTAGCAACCTGTTTTGTAAGAAAGGAATTGGCGTAATGAAAGAACATAAAGCAGCTCTCAGAAAGGGAAGGCGGAAAAAGATAAAAGCAAAGAAATTCTTGAGAAAGAAAGAGTTAAGGGGCAAAACCACCGTGGTAGTTATGTATAGAGTTAGAATGTTCCACTGTAGTGAAAACTATACCTCTCAGCATGTAAACTATAGGATATAACAAATTTTTGTCCTGGTTGGGGCAGGTTTCAGTACGTTCTAGAAAAATTACCTGCAACTTGCACAGGATCAAAATCTTATTTGGAGATAGATGCAACTGAAGATTGTCTGTTATGTCCTCTCAGCCTGGCATTTTGGAGTGCTTCAATCTGCCTCTATCTGTTTGTCTTTAATTTTTCCACAACTGGGAAAAGAATGGCAAGCACCACCTGGGTTACTGTTGGAAGCACTGTGTGCGCTGGGTGTTGGGATATCTTTTTTTTGGACCAGGAGAAAACCCAGCAAGGACATGTGAGAGAAGACAGAAGACCCTGGGGATCTGCTCTTATTTCTCTCAGCCATTGCCTTTGCAATTGAGGTCTGGTCCAAGCGTGCTCATGGGCAAACTCCAGGCACCCAAACAGAATCTCGTGCTTTTGAGGAGCTAAATGTGAGACAGCCTCCCTGGTCTCTGTTAGGTGCCTCTGTGCCTTGGTCTTTCAGACCCCAGGTCGAGGCTCTGCAGTCTCCACCCGTCTCCTGCTAATGATTCTCACCAAGAGATCAAAGGGTGAGGATCTGACAGCATGGGTGGTGGCAGCATTTTTGTAGTAAGGAGTGACTGGTGAGTAGGACACTCGACTCTAGGTTCATTCACCACCACTTTCTTCCATTTGGTCAGTCTGGGGCTCCTATGAATAGGCCAAGAGTATTTGCCTGATGCTTACAGGGGACATGGGCCTCATTGGCTAAAATTACAAGACATCTGAGGAGTGCATCCATTTCAAAAGGAAAGTAACATGCCAAAAAAGATGGTTTAAAAAAATATTGAAGCAGATAAACCAGGAATTTAAAGATTAGTCAGAGTCATAAAAAGAAACAGGGAAGACATTAAAAAAATAAACTCTAAACAAGAAAACATAAAAAGAGAGGAGAAAATATTATGTGCCACAGATATTAAAGTTAGAAAGAATACAATAGGTAAAACAAATAACTGTACACACATCTGCTAATGAACAAGATTCAGTCATTCTCTAAGAAGTGGGTATATATTAAATAGGATAATAGCATAACACTAAACTAGAACCAATCCAAATGCCTATCAGCAGAAGCATGGAAAAAATGGGGTATATTTAAGCAATGAAGTACAGTAGTGCTCAGTAGTAAACTCCCATTATTGATCAGTATGACATCATGTATAAACATCACAAACATTAAATTCAGAACAGAATTATGCACAAAAAGAGTTCATGTGACCCCACTTCTGTAAGTTCAGTGACATTCCACAGTAATCACTGGGAGAAGGATCACCAGTAGTAATCACCAACAGAAGTCATAATAATGTTGCTGGGCAAAGTACCTGATGTCCACAGCTTCAAGGGGAATTTTAATTTGGCTCAGGTTGCAAAGGTCTGAGTCCATCGCTGGCTGCAGCAAAAGCAGGGAGCAGGAACATCGAGGATGCTTACTTCGTGACTGCTGGGAAGCAGAGCACAGGAGAAGCACCAGCGAGAGACGCGCTGTCCAAAGGCGCGCTCAGGGCGCCTCCTCCAGCTGGCTTCCTCTCCTGAAATACACTCAGCTTTGCACATCCTAAGGAATGGTGTACTGCAGATCCATTGGCTGGCTCATGATCCATTCACCTCTCTATAAGCATTTTAACCCAGTCACGTTGACAATTAAATTAACTTGCAGAAATGATAACTTACACGTGGAGTCATTGCTGTGAAGAATACAAAGCAACCATGGCCTTCGCATCTGATCAGTAATATTCTATAGTTTGATCTAGGTTGTGGTAACGGGTTTATGCTTATGCAAAAAGTCTTACTTGTGCATATTCTAGTTCAATGAAGCCTTGGATGAAAATTAACTGTAAATAATATACCAACATGATGGACATTATTGAGGAGGGAATGAAGGATCTAAGACAATGCTATATTTTTATTAGGTTAGGGAAGGTAGATACCACTTATTTTTTAGTATGAAAGGCAGAAAAGAAAACAAAATGGGGGACAAATTAAAGGAGTAAAGATGAAAAATTTATCAAACTGTTATCTTTAGAAGTAAATGGTGAGCCAGGCATGATGGTGCATACCTGTAATCCCAGCACTCTGGAAGCTGAAGCAGGAGGATCACTATGAGTTCGAGGCTAGCCTGGGCTCCAAAGTGAGTTCAAGGCCCGCCTGAACTGCACAGTGAAACTCTGTTTCAAAAAGATGAAAAGAAAAAAAAAAAAAAAGAAGTAAATGGTGAAAGACAAACTTGAGAGATTGATGTTGTTTATTTTTTTTAAGATTTTTTTTGTGTGTTTTTGAGACACAGTTTCACTATACACTCCAGGCTGGCTTTGAACTCACTTTGGAGCCCAGGCTAGCCTCAAACTCACAGGTACATTCCTGCCTCAGCGTCCCAAGTGCTGGGATTACAGGCATGCACCACCACGCCTGGCTAGATATATGTTGTTTAGAAGGTTGAAATATAAAGATGCAAAAACAAGTGTAGCCAAAATAAATTGATGTTATTTTCAACTGATATTAACCTAGAATACAGTTGTAAGATAAAAATAGATGAAAAAGATCATTGTAAGGAGAAAAGATCCAATTCATCCAGACAAGGCAATTTAAAACATGCATACACCTAATAAAATATCTTCAAAGTACAGGAAGCTGCAGATGAACTACCATAAATAACTGACAAATCTGCCATCAGGGGAGTAGGCTCTAAAACATGCCCTTGACTACTGATAGGTCAAACAAGGAAAAACTCAAAAAAATATGGAAAGCTTGAACAACATAAGTGATAACCTTGATCTAATGGAGCTCTACAGAGCTGTATTACTAAAAATTAGAGAGAAATACACTTTTCCTCAGTTTACAAGAAACACAATGACCAAATACTAGGTAACAAAGAAAGCCTCAATAAATTTCAAAGAATAGATCCATATAGAACAAGAACTCTTACTATCATGTAGTTGAGTTAAAGATTAATAACAAAAGATAGCATCTTCACGTATTTAGAAATTGAAATACCCACTTCTAAGTAGCCCAGAAGTTTAGGCAGAAACCACAATGGAAATTTACCAAATGACAATGAAAAGAGGATACTTAAAAGATCTGTGTGACACAGCAGAAGTGAAAGTTCTCCCATGTTACCTTTCAGAGAAATATTTAGCTTTAAATCTCATAAAAAGAAGAAAACCTCAGTATTCATGAGGAAACGTCTATTTTAAGAAGTTTGAAAACTGATGGAATAAACCTAAATTAAACTGAAGAGAGGGGCTGGGGATTTAGCTCAGCGGCAAAAGCACCTGCCTGGCAAGCGCAAGGTCGTGAGTTCGGTGCCCGGCACCGGAGAAAAACAAAAACAAAAACAAAAACAAAAACAAAAACAACAACAACAACAAAAAAACTGAAGAGAGACAGTGAAAACACAAGCAAAGTCAGTAAAATAAAACCAAAGATCTAGAAAGTCACAATACAAAATTAATTCATTGAATAAAGAACCATAGATAAATTTCTGCTAAAAATGACTGCCTGGCCAGGGATATAGCTCAGTGGCACAGTGCCTGCCTGGGAAGCATGAGGCCCTGAGTTCGATTCCCAGTACCAAAAAAACAAATAAAATCCCTAGATCCAGTAAATTCATCTGGGTCATGGGACACAAAAATGAACATAAAAATGACTGCCTGAAAAAGACATAAGTTATATAAGGAAGGTAAAGGTAGATGTAAACAGATACATTAGAGACATACTATAATATCAAAATTCCATAATAACAAATTTGAAAGCATAAGTGAAATGGATACATTCTTAGAAAAATACAATTTATTAGAAATGATCTCAAAAATAATAAGCTCTAGTAGTCCAGTAGCTATTAAAGAAATTGAAAGGATGATTATAATTCTCCTATCATGAAAATATATGACAGCTGGTTTTAAAGGGAAGTTTAAAAAATATTCAAAGAACAGATACTGGTGAATATAATGCATTAAGTAATAAATCTAACTAAAAGCATGCATGATCCTTATTGGGAAAATTATAATTGTGTATTAAGATCTCTCTCTCTCTCTCTCTCTGTCTTTCCCGTGCCTCCTCTGCGGTGCTGGGGCTAACACCCAGCCCCACATGCATGTGAAGCACACACTTTAGCACTAAGCTGTGCCTCCTCTAGCTCACTAAGACATATTTAATATGCACAAAAATGTAGAAAGATATCATGGAAATGGAATATTTCTCTTAAGATCTGATACAACTTTTCTGATGTTTAAGGTGAGCAAATAAATATCTTGAAGTGGCCTGGGCAGTTTTTGAAGAGGAATTTTGTAGAGGAACGGTATCAAAACATATTACATAAGATTACAGTCATCAGTGCATCTGACACTGGTGTAGAGAGAGGCAAAAAATACTTGTGGAGACATAATGTGATGATGTGACATGACTGGTCAATAGAGATTGATTAATAGGGCAAGAAAGAAACAGGGGAATAGGGTGAGAAGAAATAATAGGGGAATAAATGAATTTGGATTCATTGTTCCAAAACAAATGCAAAACTCAGTTCCAAATGACTAAGGATTTAAGTGTCAAAAAGAAAACACCAAGCCTTTTAGTATTTGGATTTGACTGCTTTACATACTCCATATAAGTGAATCAAGCAGTATCAGTCCTACTATTACTGGCTTATTTAACTTGGCATAATGTTCTTCAGGTTTACCATGTTGCCAATTTACAGCAAAATCCTTTTTTAAGCTGAATAATATGTGTGTGTATGGGACATTTCCTTTATCCATGTGTCTGAAGGTGGGCATTTAGGATGATTCTACATCTCAGCCATTCTGAACAACACAGCAGGGAGCACAGGAGTGCAAATATCCCTTGGTGATCCTGATGTCAGTTATTTTGGATGAATACCCAGACGTGGAATTGTTGGATCGTATTATAATTCTATTTACTTTTTTGAGTACTCCCATACTGCTTTCCACAGTGCAGCGTTTATATTCCCTCTGACCACGCACACATGTCTCAGTTTTCCCTCCTCTTCCCAGTGCTTTCTGTTTTTTGATAATGACCGTCTTGGCAGGTGTAGAGTGGTACTGTGGTTTTTATTTGCATTTCCTTGAGTGCTGTTGAGTTCCTATTCCTGCTGGCCATTTGTATGTCTTCTTTGAAGAAGTCTCTGTTTAAGTCCTTTGCACACACTGTTTAATTGGATTTTTTTTTTTTTTGCTATTGTGTTGTAAGAGCTCTTTGTATATTTTGGATTTTAACTGCTTATCAGGTATATGATTTGCACATATTTTCTCCCTTTCTTTATCTTACTTTTCACTCTTAATTGTTTTTTTTGCTGTTCAGGATCTTATTAGTTTGCTACACTCTTACTTGCCTATTTTTGATCTTATTGCACATCCACCCACATCATACACATACATCAGGACATACCTATATCTGTCTATCTATAGAATATATCTACACCTACATAAATATTGATAGATACATCTACGTAACAATCTATGCTCTTATCAGCTTGAAGCAGGTAGGAGACAGACTTCTAATTTTCATGAGGCTGTAGAAAAATAGCACACAAGTCAATTTTTTCACTTCATCTCCGTATCTACAGCTACATAGGTATCTATACCTATAGCTATACCTAGATAGATATCCAGAGAAAGATTGACGTGAAGCAGCATAAACAACTTCAAACTAGCTACTCAGCAGCCTGCTAGGGCTCCATTATCACTTGGGTCCTCACACTCTGCCTTTCTTCAAATGCTCTCCATGCCTGGCTCAGGCTCCTATGTCACACACAGAGCTTGTTTTATCTGTAGACGCCCTTCATAGACCTTATTACCTTGCACTGTGCCATACTCTGTTCACACCTTGTGTGGACCTCCTCTGGCTCCTCAAATGGGATGTTTCAAATTATAAAGTGATCATTGTGCTAATTTTCCAGCTGAATACTAATCACCAACCTCACTTCATGAAAAAATTGACTCGTGTGTTATTTTTCTACAGCTGCATGAAAGTTAAAGATCTATCTCCCACCTGCTTCAAGCTAAGAGCATAGATAAAGTTAATAAAGATATTCAGTTAAAAAGAAAATGCCTGCAGATCTGCTCCTATTTCATACTTAGGTAATTGTGGGTCTCAAGTACTCTGACAAAAGTCACTAATTTCCTTTCTCTGATGTGATTTATTAGGTGAGACAGTTTATACACTTGAATTCAGTATGTATTTGTGAGTGTGTGTGTATGTCTTGTGGAGTTTTATTATTCTTCTAGCACTTTAGAATGGATAAATTAGCATTGTGTAGACTCCAGATCTTACTTACCATACCTTGTTGGCATTGTATATAGCAGTGGGGTATTATTATTTACTGTTAGTTATAGAATTATTACCATATCAAAAACATTTCTGACAAGGCCTGCTGTTTCACTTTTACTTCCAGGAAACTATACACTAGCTCTCATTTCTGAGAATTAGAGCCCACCATACATCTGTCTTTTGAACTGTTAAGAACGCTGTAGAAATTTCAGGCTTAAGGTTTGGTTTGTGCTATTTTTGGTTTAGTTTTAGTATCAATATTCTTAACTCTTGTTCCTCTGTACTTCCCCCTGAAATCTCATTATCTCTCTGACTTTAGTTATTACCTCTACTGGGAAGACCCTAGATCTACTTGTAAGCCATTTGTCTCATCCTAAGTGCTCTTTCCCACTATCCTATAGTGATGTATCACTATAGGATGTATCACTTCCTATAGTGATGTATCACTTCCTTTGAGGTCTAAATAGCCTCTTCCCAGGAGGAATCCAGGTTTCCTCCACAGTCTATGCAGTAACTGCCACAATTATCTGGGTGCTGGTATTTTCTTTGATCTCTGGAGCTGCAGAATGATCAGACTGACAAGCAGCAGTCTCACAACCCAGTTACCAATGGTCAGTCACAACAGGATGTACAGAGACTGCAGAATAACTCTAGGTAAAGTTTGAAGAATGTTTTGGTTTTGTTTTCCATAGAACTTCATAAGAAGTTATGAGAACTTAATTAATAGTGAAGAGAAAATGACTGAATTTGTGTGTTAGTTACCCTTCCAAGGCTGAGACAAAATACCTGACATAAATCAACTTACAGGAGGAAAAGTTTATTTTTGCTCATGGTTTCAAAGGATTCAGTCAATGGTCAACTGGTTCTGATACAAACACATCATGATGGTGGAGCAAAGATATTCAGGCTAGGAAGTAGAGCAGGGGAACAGTGCCAGAGAGGAAGATGCCAGGGACTCACAGGACTCACAGTTTTGCCCCATGACCCACGCAGACATACCCAGAAGTATAATTTACTAATCTATTTGGCATCACTCAATCCAGTAAGTTGACAATCAAGGTTAACCATCACAGTTCAAAAAGAAATGTAATGTTTCACTACAAATTCTTATTGTCTTTCCTTCTAAAATGTTTCCAAATCTTAGGTGGGTAATGGTATTATCTTCTCATATCCACTGATACTGTCAAAATTGTAGAATAACTGAGTATACCTCCTAATGTTTAGGTCTTGTGATACCAGTAATGTAATACCAGTCCCAATTTTTCTACTCTCACTTCTTCAAAGACCTCAAATTATTAATCCAGCCTTACCCTATAGGTCATCAAAGGTACCCCAGTGCCTTTTATATATTAAATATATGATACTACTAAAAAACCTGGAGGTCTCCAAAGTAAAGATATAGTGATATCTCAGTAGGTCACATAAAAATGTGATGAACTCTTTACTTTCAATTATTGATACTACAGGAAGAAAGGACTATATACTATGTAATACTGAATGTACTTAAAGATTGAGACCAGACCTTCAAAATCCAGTTCCTTCTCAGCTGGTCCATTTAATGAAGATAAGCAGTAAAACTCACTAGAGTCAGGCCCAGGTTGCCTTAGACCACTTTGCAGAAATACTACAGTATGTAGTACGCATCTCCAGGCCATTCATCGTCCTCAGCAGCAGCAGGCAGAACCATTCCAGCTGTGTTACTCAACTATAAAACCAGGTTGGGATATTTTTGGGAAGCATCAAAACCACAGTTACTTGTAGTGGTGCCATGACCCAAAGAATTCAATTTTCCGTGTTTGTAAGAAGTGGGGTGACACTTGGCTAAAGGAGTCATTTAAGATATTTGGTCAGCGTTTATAGTCATGATGTCAACACTGATGAGTAATTCTCTAAAAATCAAGGTTAACATATGGGAGGAGAAGGAGGGGTAGAAGTGAATATAGATGTGTATACAAGAAAACACCTTCAGCCACTGTGGATCATTTATCATATATTTTGTGAGAAAAATATAGTTACAACTCCCCAAGAATATCAAACAAAGATCAGACAGGTTGTGGTGAAAATGCTCTTGTTTCAAAACAATCAAGCAATCATCATTTTGCCTTCCTCTGAGTTTGAATAAATTTTTCTTTCATATATACAAGGATGATAATATGCTAAAGGAAGGCAAGCAAAAATAGGTAAATTAAAAGGAAACAGAATAGGCATATTATTTAACAATGCAGCATATGAAGAAGGACCAAAAGATTTGAGAATGATGGCACAGGGCAGCGAGGCATAAAGTTTTCGAAAAAACATTCTGGATGAATCATTCTGGATGTGTCATCTTATGAGGTTCTGGGAATGTGTTCCAGCATGACCATCAGCACAAAGTGCTGATCAGCACACACACACACACAACACACCTTATATTCTGTGGGAGGCCTGGGAGGTGGGGCGCCACCTATCATCCAACACTACCTGGCTGTTTTATGTCTGCTGAGCTACAGAGACCACGCACCATGGCAAACAGGGCAAGTGATGCGCAGTGTTCTGATGGCCTGATTGTAAGCCTTGCACTTGTGTTAGGAGATGTTGAGGGCAGGAAAAGGAAATGGGGGGTTTGCTTTAGGTTGGGCGTTTGGTGAGAGATAGAGGTGAAAAGGAGGGAGACAGGCTGCAGCTGGCAGTGTAGTGTGATTGTAGTGGTTTGGACAGGGTCTGTGTTTTTGGTCTGCACCCACAGAAGATTATACACTGGTCCTGTATTTTCTCAGTGCAAATGCAATCTTCAATTTCTTCAGGGAGCCCTTGTTAGAAATGATACAGAATTTACTAAACAAGATGATAAGAATTCAACAATGGTTGTTATATTGCATATTGTTGCCTTCAAATTAGTTGTTTAGATTACTGGATATAAACGTGCAAAATTGGTCCAAAAAAGTTTTAGAACATACACGGACACTTAGAAAAGGACTGATCAGTAGTTCTTAGAAATGATGATCCAGTATGATAGAATCACTTGATAGAAGTTGAACCTTTCTTACAATTAGATTTTAACAAAGTATTTTGGGGCTGTTACTACTTCTACACCCTTTCAGTGGAAAGAACTCAGAAATATTTCCAAATCCATGAATTTACACTAATAATTTCAATTTTACCTCAATAACAGAGTTGTTCCTTTCGGTTCCCCAACCCGTATTTATAACTCTGTTTTCCCTCATGAGAACCCTGGCCTTTCAAAACAACGGAGTTAATAAATCCCATTTCCTCTATCACAGAACTTGAATAAAATAGGTTCAAAATTGCTACACCAGTTACTTCTTTATACTGAGTAGTTTAAAGGATTTTTTTTTTTGCAACTTTTTGATACTTAGAATATAGGCCTAGTACTGTTTATAGTCAACAAAATATGTGCAAAAGTCATTTGAATTAATTATTTTCTGTACAGTCGTATTTGACGTGTGACTTGTTGTTTGTAGTTTGCCTTTTCATGATTTTAACTTTTCTTACATCATCTGAAGAATTACACTCTGCTAGGCATGGTCGGGCATACCTGTTGTCCTGGTATTCAGGAGGCCAAGGCAAGAGGACTGCAATGAGTTTGAGGTCAGTGTGGGCTGCATAGTTCCAGGCCAGCCAGAACTATATAGGGAGACCCTGTTTCAAAAATAAAATAAAGTAATATAAAATAAAATAAAATATTCAGCAAAGTCTTACTCCTTTCCATACTTCTACACCTGCTTTCCACCACCCCCTGTATATAAATATTGTTACTTAGTTCATTATTCATCCTTTCTGTATTTATTTTGCTAAAATAGGCAAATTTATGTCATATATAAATTTCCTCTTTTACAGTAATCATAGCATGCTGTATATATTCTTATACTTTCTTCTTTATTTAAAATGTATTACCCTATATCAGTTCACAGGGATGGTCCCCATTAATAGTACCCTCTTATGTGGATATACCATAATTTATCTGACAAGATTTTCGTATCTTGCTTTTATACATAACGCCACAATTATTAAAACTAGTGCCTGTATTGTTTTGCACTTGCAGAGGTTCATGTTCAACTCTTGGAGTAGAGTTGCTGTCTAAAATTCTAAATGTATAAGTAGCTCCTTCCAAATTCTTTTTGGGGCATTGCTTTGCAGTCCCCCTGCTTCAGAAGTATGCTTGAAGCCTGTAGCCCATAGCAGCTACTAGCAATGGGGTTACACTCTGGGCCTCTCAGCATAGCACACTGAGGGCACTTATAGCACCTGTGTCTCTTCTCATAATGGGATAAGCTGAAGCCCTTTAAGTCCAGCTGGTAAGCCCACTGCCTTGTAAAACCACAGAAGTTTGAAAAGAACAATTTGAAGAATGCTTTGGAATTCTTTGCTCTAAATGTAAATGGAGTGCATAATTTTGGGGAGTCATAAAGAGCTATTGTGGACAAGCTGCAGAGGGCATCACATGCCATTTGCAAGACACAAACTCAAATGATAGTATTTGCTGCAAAATGATAGAGTAAATAAAGAGCTTTGAACTACATGCATTGTTATCTCACTGAAAATGATTTTAGTAATTTATCTTCCTAAAAGTCAAGGCATTCACATTTTTATGCTGCCCTACTTGCATTCAGGGCCTCTGCAGTTCAAGTAATACCTGCTAAAGAGTTTGCATATTCATGGATTGTGCCACAGTGGTAGACCATATGAGATCTGACTGCAGCATCTATTAATCTGTACCATAAATATTCACTTTTTTCATTTAAAATTTCTTATCTGATTATAAAAATAATACATTTCCTATGGAATTTATAAAATAAGGAGAAATTTATGGTAAAAATATAAAGGTTATTTCTACTGCACCAACTCATGTATAACCAACATTTACATTTTAGTATCATTTAAATTTATTTTTAATCACTCAGTAAAGTAATTCTCTAGTATAAGGAAAAAATTCTTAAATTTCCTTTATCAAATAAAACTTGTTTATTATGCAGAAAAAATACAGTTGATAGTCAATCACATAAGACAACTTAATAAATTTCTTCATAAGCTTTTCATTCTATGGAGGTGTTTAAACTTTTGTGTTGCTAACCATTTGTTCAGATTATTTTAGTGACTATAGTGTCTTATCAAGTGCAAGGTAATAAATAAGTACTAACTGAATGAATTGGTAAACAGCATTTGGAAATGTAGATCTTTAAATCTAGATAGATAAAATGTTAGAAATAAACCTTATAACCATTTGTGTCTTTTGTTGTTCACAGTAAATTTGGGCAACAAAATATCCCTCACATTTAGGATGGTGTTATGAGAGATGTCCAACTGAAAGTAAGAAAACCACATAAAGAGAAGCAGTGTAGTGCCATGCAGTAAGAGAAGAAAGAATTGCTGAGATAGAAATATCGGAGGGAGTTGTTCATAGAGAAAGTTATTGATAGATGCTTTCTGTAATGGGACCAACAATGATGCCAAGTTGTTCTACAACATTTCTCTGAACTTTGCGTATTAAAAAGAAGAAACCCTTACCTGTGCTGCCCTGTACCCTAAAGAGGACAGTAATATTTGATAGTAATATTTGGGTAAATGCTTCTTAAATTTGTATCGAGAGGAAAGAGTTATTTAGCATTTCACTTGCACAGCTTTACTAAATATTTTATGTATCTACAGGGTGAGATTGAACCAGACTAAACCTGGATGTCAAACCTTGGGTCATAAGGGGAGAAAATCAAATCCTTACTTTTATTTACAAGTTTGTACGTCTTTGAGTTTTCTAGTCATGCATTATCTAATTTCCTGGAAGCAGCCTGGGCAAGTCTCTGCCTTTTATTTTTTTTTCTTGCTATGAACTTTATATATTCTTGTTCTGGAAATTTTATGTTTTATATTTCCTTAAAAATAGACACTGCAACAGAAACAGATATTGAACAACCTTTGTATAAATACATTTAGAGTTTACTCATATATTTTTCAAATTATCTCACCTAAAAGTGAATATAAATTATACTTTATATTGATGATTAGAAAACAAGCACAACAACATAGAAAACAAAGCCTCTTCTTCTGTTTCAGGAGAAATGTTTTGCTGTGAAGTTATCCCTTTAACCTCTTTGCTGTCAGTTGGGTGAACCAGTAAGGCCACCTCCAGTCTCGCTCGGTGACCTATAGCCCCAATCATGTGATGCTGGGGTCTCTCCTGTGTACAAGAGCACAGCCTCTCTGAGAGGAGCTTTAAAAGGCCTCCTTCTTCTTTCCCTATTTGTCTTCTGACTTTTGCAGTCTCCTTGACTTCTGCAGTCTCCTGACTTCTGCAACACTTTCATAGCAAAAACTGAGCAACATATGTGATCACAGGGCACAAAACTTTCAGGATAAATGTCGATATTGTTCTAACTTTGAAAAGATTCCAAGTGTCTCTTCTTCTACACCTATTAACTTCAATACTGTGTCTGTTTTGGAATGCTGCCATCCAAAAAATGCTGTCCAAGAGGCTGGAACTCTCCTTACTTATGCTGGTATCATTATTTGCTGGCTCCATAAATATTGCTGGACCCTAGATTGCTAATGTTGGTCCCCACGGAGGACTGGGAAGGCCTGGCCAGCTTGGCTGGAATTTCCACTATAGAAACTCCCAGCTGTTTCAGAGCACTTCTGGGACATGAACTACAGTGGATTTACCACTACAGCCTGGTGCCACAATGTTCCTTGATCAAACCTGCCTTTCTAAAAAGGGAACTGTGACAGGAATCCCTCTTGTGTTGGTTATATCTGTCACAGCTGACTTTAGGCAGGAGAGAGCAGGCAGTGTAGAATCTGCAACTCCCCAAAGCCCCAGTTAGTGTCCTTATTGGTCACACTTAAAAGGAGCTGGCATCCTGGAGGCAAGTGTTACCCTGATACCAAAATTTACTATAATTTACTTCAATCCTATAAAAGCCATCAGCCAATAGCCAACATCATACTAAATACACAAAAAACAACCAACATCATACTAAGTGGAAAAAAACCTAAAGCTTTTGCTTTAACATCAGGAGAAAGGCGAGCATGTCCACTATCACCACTCCTATTCAATATAGTTCTGGAAACATTAGCCAGAGCAATTAGACAAAAGACAGGAATAAAGGAGTAAGAATAGGAAAGGAAGAACTGAAATTACGCTTATTTGTAGATGACATGGTACTCTACGTAGCAGACCCCGAAAACTCCACCAAAAGACGTCTAGATTTAGTAAAAAAAATCAGTTGTGTAGCTGGATACAAAGTCAGTGCTCAAAAATCAATAGCATTCCTATACACCAACAACAAATTCACTGAGAGAGAAATTAGGAAAACCACACCATTCACAGTAGCATCCAAAAAAATGAAATACTTAGGAATCAATCTGACCAAGGAAGTAAAAGTTCTAAATATTGATAGTTACAGTACTCTGAAAAAGGAGATCAAAGAGGATATCAGAAATTGGAAAGATATCCCTTGCATATGGATAGGAAGAGCCAACATGCTGAAAATGGCCATATTCCCAGCACTGTTATACAAACTTAATGCAATCCTGATCAAACTACCTTCATTCCTAACATTCATTCACAAATAGAAGAGACCTAGAACAGCAAAAGCAATTCTTGGCAACAAAGGCAAGGGAGGAGGCATCACAATCCCTGATTGGAAATTATACTATAACACTACTGTGATAAAATCAGCATGGTACTGGAAAGCAAACAAACAACCAGATGTCAGGATCAGTGGAACAGGGCTGGGGATTTAGCTCAGTGGCACAGTGCCTGCCTGGCAAGTGTGAGGTCATGAGTCTGATTCTTGGTACTGGAACAAAACAAAAACAAAAACAAAAAGGATCAGTGGAACAGATCAGAAGATGTAGACACAACTACAAACACACTCAGCCACCTTATCCTTGAAACAGGGGCCAAACATGTTCGCTAGAAGAAAAATAGCCTCTTTAATAAATGGTGCTGGAAAAACTGCCTGTCTACATCCTTAAGATTAAGCTAGAACCAAGAACGTCACCATGCACCAAACTAACATCAAAGTAAATCAAAGATCTACATATTAAAACAGAAACACTAAATCTGCTAGAAGAGAAAGTAGGTAGACATCTGGAAGACAGATGTGTAGGCATAGACTTCACAAACAAAACTCAGACTGCACAGGAAATACTAGACTCATTAACTGGGATCTTATCTTACCTTTTTTAAGTATTTTTTTATTTTAAAGATAAAAGAATGAAAACATTAACAAACAGACATGAACAAAACAATAACAAAACAAGAAAAGCAATATAGAATTACAGACAAGGTGATAAGAAATTAACAATGGTTGCTGTATAACATATTGTTATCTTCAAATTGGTTACTCAAACAAATATAGTCATGTAAGATTGATCAAACAATTAAATACTAACTGTTCCTTTCTCTAAAGCAACAGATATTAGTAGTACAATTATCTTAGCTATCTTGTGTATACATATATACATATTTTTCCCTTTCTTTCTTTATTCTTTTCTCTCATCCCAGTTGTTCTATCCTATTGAGTAGTTTCTTTCCCTTTCACTGCATCTATTGTATGTTTTGGATCTTATTTACTGTTTCAGTTTCAAAAACCAAATCCTGTTCAGTTTGGTTTTTGATGATAAACTCTTCTTCAGTTTCTTATTTACACTAGGGAGACAATACAATGTTTACACATGTGAGTCTGATTTATTTCACTTATGAGTATGGCCTCTAGCTGCACCCATTTAGCATAAAAGCCTTGAGTTTGTCTTTCTTTATAGCTGAGTAATACTCCATTGTGTAAGAAGACCACATCTTTTTTATCCATTTCTCAGTTGATTGTCATTTGGGTTGTTTCCAAGATTTAGCCATTACAAATTGTGCTGTTATAAACATGGGTGCACATATATTTCTGTGGTATAATACTTTTAATACTTCTGGGAAAATATCCAGAAGGGGAATAGCTGGATCAAATGGGTCCTCTAATCCTAATTTTTTAAGGACTCTGCACACTGATTTTCACAGTGGTTTTAAGAGTCTTCAGACCCACCAGCAGTGGAGAAGGAATCCTTTTTCCCCACAGCCCCTCCGGCATTTGTTATTGGTGGCTTTTTTTGATGATAATTATTCTTTCTGCAGTGAGATAGAATTTCGGTGTTGTTTTAATTTGCATTTCTTGGTTGATCAATGATGTTGAACATATTTCATGTATCTATTTACCATATTTTTCCATCTGCGAAGGTGTACTCATCTCAGATACCCAATTTTGGAGTGGGTCTTTGAATTTGGGTGGCCCAATTTTGAAACATTTTTTATGTTTTAGATGTCCTCTGTCTGAGAGACAGTTAGCTAAAATTTTTTTTCTAGTTTGTGGGGTTTCTTTTCACTCTGTTTGTGATTTCTTTTGATGTGAAAAAACTTTTTAATCAGATGAGATCCCAGTTGTTGATTCTTTGAAGTATTTCCTGTTCAGTTTGGTTTTTGATGATAAACTCTCTACCTACCCCAATGTTTTCAAGATTTCTACCTATTTCTTTTCCAGTAGATTTACTGTTTCTGTTTTAATATTTAGATCTTTGATCCATTTTGGATTTAGTTCAGTGCATAGTGATAGACATGGGTCTAGTTTTAGTCTTTGGTATGTGGAAAGCCAGTTTTTCCAGTACCATTTATTAAAGAGGCATTCTTTCTCCCAGTGAATGTATTTGACCCCTTTGTCAAATATAACATGGCTGAATGTGTTTCTAGTTGTATCTTTATTTTCTAATCTGTTCCATTGATCCTCAGGTCTGTTTATTGCCAGTATCATGATGATTTTATCACGGTAGCATTGTAGTATAATTTCAAGTCAGGCATTCTGATGGCTCCTGCCTTGCTTTTGCTGCCCAGGATTACCTTTGCTTTTCTTCTGGTTCCAGATGGATTTTAGAAATATTTTCTCTAGATCTGTGAGGTATGTTAATGATATTTTGGTAAGGATTGCACTAAATCTGTATCACAGTTTTTGAAGTGTCGCCGTTGGTTCTTCCTATCCATCAGCAAGTAATATATGTCCATTTTCTGAAATCCTCCTCAATCTCTTTTTTCAGCATACTGCAATTTTCAATATATAGATCTTTTATTTCCTTTATCAGATTGATTCCTTAGTATTTCATGTTTTTGGATGTTATTGTGAAGTGGGTGGTTTCCCTCATTTCTCTCTCAATAAGTTTGTTTGTGTACAGGAATGCTATTGATTTTTGAGTGCTGACTTTGTACCCTGCTAAACAACTGATTTTTTTTATTAAATTTAGTTTTTTGGTGGAGTTTTTGCAGTCTTCTTTGTAGAGTATCATGTCATCTGCAAATAGTGATAGTTTTACTTCTTCCTTTCCTATCCTTATTCCTTTTTTCCTCTCTCCTGTCTAATTGCTCTGGCTAACGATTCCAGAACTATCTTGAAGAGGAATGGTGATAGTGGACATCCCTATCTCATTCCTGATTTTAGACTGAAAGCTTTCAGGTTTTGTCCATTTGGTATGATGTTGGCTATTGGTTTGTCATAGATGGCTTTTATCAGATTGAGGTAAAGTGCATCTATTGTGATTTTCTGTAGGGGTGTTTTTTTTTTATCATGAATGGGTGTTGGCCTTTGTCAAAAGCTTTTTCTGCATCTATGGAGATTATCATGTGATTTTTGTCTTTGGCTTTTTTGATAGGCTGTATTACATTTATTGATTTGCATATGTTCAACCATCCCTGCATTCCGGGGATGAATCCCACTTGGTCATGGTGTATAATCTTGATGATTTGTTGCATTCTATTTCCTAATATTTTATTGAGGATTTTCACATCTAACTTCATTAGGGAGATTGATGTGCAGTTTTCTTTTGTGGTTGGCTTTTTTTCTGGTTTTGGTATTAGGGAAACACTTGCCTTCAAGAATGAGTTAAGGATAATTGCTTCCCTTTCTATTTCATTAAGGCGTTTGAGGAGTATTGGCATTAAATCTTCTCTAAATTTCTTGTGGAATTCAGCTGTATATCCATCAGGATCTTGGGTTTTCTTTGTTAGTAAGTTTTAAATTACATTTTTAATTTCATTGACTGATATTGGGTTATTCAGAATTTTTATATCTTCTTGATTCAGCTTTGGTAATTCATATGTTTCTAGGAATCTGTCAGGTTCTTCTGTGTTTTCCATCCTATGGGAGTAAAGATTTGTAGTTATTTCAGCCTTTTCATTCTTTATTTCATGAATTTGAGTTTTTCTTTCTTTTTTTGAGATTGGTTAGAGGTTTATCAATTTTATTTATTCTTTTAAAGAACCAACTCTTCTATTCACTCTTCTATTCTTAGTATTGTTTTCTTAGTCTCCATTGTGTTAATTTCTGCTCTGATTTTATAATTTCCTCCTTTCTTTGGTTTTGGCCTTAACATGCTTTTCTTTTTCTAGAATCTTGAGGTATAGCATTTGGTTGCTTATTTGTGCTTATTCTGTTCTCCTGACATGTGAATTCAGCATGAATTTCCCTCTGAGGACTGCTTTCATTGTGTCTTGCAGGTTCTGGTAAGTTGTATTTGTTTTTCCCTTTGATTGTAGATAATATTTAATTTCATCTGTGACCCATTGTTTGCTCATGACTGTGTTATTTATTTCACATGTATTTATGGAGTTTTTGTGGTTTCTTTTGTCAATAATTGCCAATTTCATTGCAGTATGCTCGTATAATATGCATGGGTAATTTCAATTCCTTTACATTTATTTAAGCATGTTCCACATACTAGTATATAGTCTATTTTAGAGAATATCCCATATGTAACTGAGAAGAATGTGTATTCCAGTGTTGTTGGGTGGAACATTATGTAACAGTCTACTAAGTCCATTTGTTCATAAGTTTGCTTCAGTTCTATTATTTCTTTGCTGATTTTTTGTCTAGTTGATCTATCTCAGTGTGAAAATGGTATATTAAAGTCCCCCATTACAATTTTGTTATTGCTTATTTGATTTTTCCATGTCTCTTAATATTTCTCTTAGTTAGGTGCTCCCATCTTTAGTCCACATATATTTATGATTGTTATCTCTTTCTCTTGCAGTTTTCCCCTCACAAGTATGTAGTGACCTTCTTTATCTCTTTTGATCATCCTTAGGTTGAAGTTCACATTTTTTGTAAACAGGATATCTACCATTGCTTTTGTATGGGTTCCTGTCACATGGAGTATTGTTTTCTGTCCTTTGATTTTCAGTCTATGAATTCCTTTTGAGTTAAATGTGTTTCTTGTATATTGTACATTGCTGGATTTTGTTTCTTGATCCATTCTGCCAGTCTGTTTCTCTTGGTTGGTGAATTGAGGACATCTACATTAAAGGTTATAACTGATTACATTGGCTTATCTTTGTCATATAGTTTTCTGGCTGTTGGTTTCCTACTTTTCCCTTCTGTTAATTGCTAGCCCTGGTTTCTTTCTGTTATACTTGGAATTGTGGTCATATTTATCTCTTTCTAGTATATCTCTAAGAATTTTTTGTAGGGTTGGTTTTGTGGTTATGAATTTTTCAATTGTTCTTAGACATGGAAGTACCTTATTCTTCTATTAATTTTGAAAAATAGTTTTGCAGGGTACATCAAGCTGGGTTGGAAGTCGTTTTCTTTTAAGACTTGAAATACTTCACTCCAAGCTCTTCTTTTTTTCTCTTTTAATTTTAAAGATAAAAAGGTAACAAAGCAACAACAATGAAGACAAAATCAGAACAACATAAAAACAACAAAAGCAATACATGACCTCAAAACAAAATGATAGGAATTAACAATGGTTGCTACATTACATACTGTTATTTTTAAGGAAGTTGCTCAGTCCACCAGGCATAAAAATGTACGATTGATCAGATAGTCAAAGACAGTAACAAGTAATAAAAAAAAAACATTTGAAATTATGCAGAATTTCACCATACAAGATGGTAGGATTTAAGTAAATAAAATCTGAAAGGTACAATAGATACTGTGAAAAGAAAAAGAAACTGCTCAAATTGGAAGGAACAACTAGGATGAAGGAGGGGAGAGGAAAAAGAAAGAAGAAGAGAAAAATAAGAGAAAAACTTCACACACACACACACACACACAGAATAGCTAGGATAATTGTACTACTAATATCTGTTGGTTTATTGAAAGGAACTCTAAGCTCTTCTTGACTTGATTGTTTGTGTTGAGAAGTTTGCCATGATTCTGATGGGTTTTCTTTTATATTTGATCTATTTCTTTTCTCTAACAGCTTTTAATAGTGTGTTCTTTGCTGAATTTTTGGGGTCTTGATTATTATATGTCTGGGTGTAGGTTTATTTTAGTTATAGCTAATTGGAGTTCTATATGTCTCATTTACTGTGTGTCAGATTCTTTTCCCATGCTTGGGAAATTTTCTGCTGTTATTTCTGCAAATAGCCTTTTTATGTCATTTGTTTTGACAACTGCTTTTTTGTTTACACCTATTATTTTTATATTATTTTTCTTTGCATCATCTTTCAGCTGTTGAATTGATATTTCCTGGTTCCTTGTTATTTTTAGGAGACATTTCCTTTCCTGATCACTAACTGTAATGCCGTCCTCAAGGTCTGAAAGTCTGTCTTCAGTTTCATTCAAGTGGTATTGCCAACTTTCAATGTAGTTTTTAATTTCCTGGATTTCTCTTTGAATCTGTTTCATGCATTTTTCTTTTTTCCTATATTGTTTATAAGGTTTCCATTATTTACCTATGTTCCTTTGTTTTTTTTAATCTGTCTCCTTTAGATATGATGAGCAGCTCTTTCATTATGGTGGTCATTTCCTTTTTTACCTGAGAGATTATTTCTTATCTGATTTCCTCCATATTCTCCTAGAGCTGTTTCTTTATTTCAGTTGCTATTATTTCAGAAATTTTTGTTGTGTGATTTCCAATTTCTTCTACATCGATGTCACCCTGTCTTGTTCTGGGTAAGCTGGAGGTGTGAGATTGCTTTTTGCTCCTTCGTCTTGTCATTTTCTATTTGAAAAATAATTTTTTTCTGTTTTCTGTGATGATCCTTGTGAGTTTTGGTACTAGGTAGCTATATCACTAGTATGAAGGCCTCTCTAGGAAAAGTCTGTTCTTCAGGGATATCTTCTGTGAACAGTGGATTCTTGGTTTGTGTCCATCCCAAGATCCTACCTTCCCAATTAATTGAGAGGAGACTGTTGGTTTTTATCTGGCTCTATCCCAAGTCTTTTAGTGTGGGATATGGTGAGGTTATTACTCCAGAGCATCCCAATATTGTTACACAAAGGAAAACAACTGATTACGACAGATGTGACATCCTAGCTACAGTAGTACAATTAACAATAATGACAGCATCAAGCACAATTTTGAAATTGACTAACAGTGGTAACTATTAATTTTGCATATTAAACCATAGCAACAAAGTCTATACTTATAAAACAGATCCAATCATAAATTAGGAGTTTGTATGCAAAATGTTAACCCTAGTTTCCTCTGAATGAGCCAGTTGCCATGTCTCATGAACTTTCCAGCCTTGCTGCCTGTCCCATGGTATAAGGGGATAGGCCAGGCACCTGGGTTCTTCTGGATGGAGACACTCACTGTGGTGCTAGGGTGGTGGGTGGGGTCTTTTCCCTCCCACTCTGCTCACTGAGCCTCACTGATGCTCCTGTGATTGCAGAGAGGTGGTGGGCAAGGTCTCTCACCTCTCTCAGGGCTCATTTACGCTCCTGCAATTGTGAAGGGGAGGTGGGTATGGTCTCTCTCCTCTCTTGCAGCTCACCTAGGTTTCCATGATGGCTCCTGTGATGGTGGAGTGCTGGTGGGCAGGGTTTCTCCCTTCCCACACTTCACAATTTTTTTGACATACGTGTAGCTTTACAGGTACTTCAAAGAAATAATACAGAGGGATTCCATACACCTTTAACTGAGGTTTCCAAACGTTAACACTTTCAAAATATAGTACAATATTACAACCATGATATTGAAATTGATGCAATCTATCTGCCTTATTCAGATTTCCCCAGTTTTACTTGTATTAATTTCTACAGGTAAAATTCTGTTTGTGCTAGGCTGTATTAAATAATGTAGGATGTATAAGTGTTGCATATTGACAGTACCCATATTAGTTGTATTACCTTCTATACAATTTTATCATTTGTGTTATTTTTTGTATGTAACCTGTTTCTAACAATTTAACTTCTTAAGTTTTATGCTCAAGTTTATAATATATTTTGAATTAATTTTTTATAAGGTGTGAGGTTTGACTTTTTTTCTTCTAATCATGTCTAATAATATCCAATTACGTAAGCACCACTGGAGAAATGCTATCCTTTCTTCATGGAGTTGATTTGGTTTTTAAAAATTTTTTTAAAAATTTGTGTTTACATTTGTGTGGGTTTATTTCTAAGTTCTGTGTTCTGTTCGGAAATATCCCTCTCTATTACTAACTTGCTAAGAATTTCTATTGAGTGACTGATTTTGTCAAAAGCTTATTGTGTCTATCTACATAACGATATACTTTTCTTCTTTAATTTATTAATATATTGGAATACACAGACTGATTTTCACATAAGGATTGACACTGAAGGGGCTGGGAATTTACCTCAGCGGCACAGCGCCTGCCTGGCAAGTGCAAGGTCATAAGTTCAATTCCCTGTACCGGAACAAAAAAAAAGAATTGCTACTGAACAGCTAATGAAAGCAAGAGACTCTGTAAAACTTTAGAAACACAAATTTGAATATATTGTATAATATTTTCAATGTAAATAATAATTTCAATATAACTTGAATGCATTGTCTAATATTTTCAATATAATTATTATATGATATTGTATAATAAAATATGCTCTCTGGAAGATGCTAACAAGTGACACAACAAAAACCAAAAAGTACAAGTACATGCTGAAATTAGCTTGAGAAGCTGTGGGTTAAACTAAGTTTCTTAAGTTTCTTTGAAGCTGGACTTGTCAGAACTTTGCTGTTTTGAGTGATTTTCTTATAGCTCACAAAGGTGAATAAATTGTGTGGCATCCCCAATAGTGTTTATTCACAAAATGCACATCAGGTAATTGGAGGATGACTTTAGCAAACAGTGCCTTATGAATAATTTATTTAACAATTAGCGGGCCTGACCTGGGAAATATTAGTGAAGGTGAGAAGTATGAGTATTGTGGTCCTTCCCTTTGGCACTTTAGGACATTTCCTAATTGCTGCAATACTCATTTGATTACCTGCTATTCTGGGGGAAAGTATTTCAATGAGTAAATGTGGAGTGCTGAGTTTAAAACTAGGGGCTCCATAGTCAAGCATTTGGGTTCAGATCTTGACTTTGTTACCTTAAATGTATGGAGAACATTAGGTAAATTACATGAAAACAGTAACAATTCCTACTTTCTAAGAGATATTTACAGCTAAATAGGTAGATCTTGAGACTACTCAAGTGAAAAAATGAGACACACATGTAAATACTGCATCGTCTCTCTTATGTGAGAAATAGAAAGTCTAAATAAGAATCAAAATGTATAATAAATATTGTGAAATAGGAAGTAATTGTTCAAAGTGAAAGGAGAATTGGTGGGGTGGAAAGGAAAAGGAAAAAATGAGACAAAAGGTGAAAATGGAAACAAAGCTGTGTGAATAAGGAGAAGAGGGGTTGAAGAGAGGGGAGGGGAATGGGAAAAAAGAGAACTAAGATATATCATGTACAGGTACAAATTCCCTATGATGAATGTGATCATTTTCTATATTGTACCAATAAACTTAATTAAAATAGAATAAGATAAAACAAAAGGACTATCTGAATGAGATATAAAGCATCAGGGAACTGTTGGAGACATAGTGATCATCCAATAACCCTTACTGGGATGCTGATAGTTGGAGTATCAAGTGTGATTATTAGCAAAGTATCTATCAATATTTCTACTCAGAAGGTGGACATTAGGAAAATGGACCTCAGGGACATTGTACAGTGAGTTAGGAGAAGGTGATTCTCTGGCCCCACAGTGGATGCTTTGAGGAACCTGGGTGGAGTGTAGAAATGCAAAGGAAGATGTTGCTCTTAAAAGTGTTTTTATGGACACTCCTCAGGGTTTGGTGGTTGGATACGAGGAATTAAAAAGGACAACTCAAAGATGATATAAAATTTGAGCCGTGGACTGGCAGGAAAGTCAGTTTTGTAGTTTCCATAAGTAAAGTGTATCCTGGATATCAGTGCATAAGCCAGGGGACCTTAGCATTCTAGGTCTTTCAACTTTTTTGAATTTAATAAGAGCAAAGCGAACAAATAATTTTAGTCTGTTCATGTAAAAGTCTGAGACTGGATCAATGTCACCAAAGGAATGGTCTAATTACATAGTAGTGCTATAGAGAAAATTATGCCTGTGATGCAATTTGGAACTTTGAGGACATCTCAACTTTTTATTTACAACACCGAAGTTATGAAATAGCTCCTTTGAGAGAAAATTAAGAAAAGAGAAAGATATGCAGGTGCTCAGGATGAAGAAGAGAAACAATGTAAAGAGGAAGAATTGAAAAAGTCCCTTGAGAAATCAATATGCATAAATTAAAGAGATAAAAGGATAATGTGGTTACAATAGCAGAGAAGATTCAAGTAAATGGAGGAGAAAGAGAGAGATGGCAATAGGGAAGAATGGTCAAAAAAGCCATGTTGCTTGCTGACCCTTGAAGATACAGGAAGAGCCAAGAACTCTGGGGAGCCAGCTGCTCGGAAGCTGGCAAAGTCATGAAGACAGATCCGTGTTTGGAGCCTACTGATGTCAGAATTGTAGGTCAGTGAGAATCATACTGCACTTGTGACCTGTTTTTGAACCACTATATTTTTAGTAGTTTGTCACAATAGCATTTAAAGAACAAATATAGCAGCTATAACTACATAAATGGTGTTCAGACAGGAGAAAGAGAAGGAGGAAGATGAAAAGAAAGAGAGAAGAGAGAAAAAAGGAGGGAGGCAGAGAGAGAAAGAGAGAGAGAGAGAGAGAGAGAGAGAGAGAGAGAGAGAGAGAGAGAGAGAGAGCATAAGAGAATGGGAGAGGAGAGAGAAACTCAGAAACCACTAGGTAAGACAGAGATAGAAAGGAAATGATAAGAACCTGAAGGAGCAGAACTGCCCAGACAGCTAAACCACAGAACTGTGAGAAATAATAAACTGGTATTTCAAATACTATGCTTTGGTGATAGCTTGTAATTTAGCAAATATAATCAATAAACAGATAAGCTTCAGGTCTAGACAGTGATGCATTAGGGAATCTGCTGTAAAAGGTTTCCCTCACTGGTAAAGGAAACATGCAGGTGGACCTTCTCCTGAGGATGGTACCCTGAAACTCTTTCCAGCCTTGAGGGGAATGGAGAGAGAAGCTGGGAGCTGAGGCCCTTGGGGAGTGTCCACATTAACTCAGGCTTCCATTTCACCAGCTAGGCTAACATTTCTTTCACTAGCAGTAGTGAACAAAAGTTATTAGCTCTGGGGTATCAGTTAGGAATCAGTCAGAAAAAGTAGAAATAAATGTAGACATTTAAATAGAATGGAGTTAAAGCAGAGGGACAGGTAGTTGCAAGTGTGAATCTTTGAAGGCATCAGCTTGAAGGATGTGCTCCTTAATATTTATTGTCGACTTGATTGGTTTGAGAGATTAGTGAAGCACACTTCTGGGTGTGTCTGGATGGATCACAGAAGTGCGACCTTGAAAACTGTATCTAGTCCTTGGTTCCTTCCTCTTAGACTTATATGCTGTGGTTCCCAGAAGCTTTGAAATGAACAGCTTTACTCCATCATGCCTTTCACCATGCTGTTTCTGCTTGGAACCAGCGACCATGGACTGAACTCTCTGAACACATGAGCCAACATAAACCTCCCCTCTTTTAAATTGTGGTCCTCAAGTATTTTCCTTCAACCACAAGAAAGTTAACTAATGCAAGAGTTCTCCTGAGTTCAGGTTGACACTGACATTTTAAGGACTTAGAACAACTCATCAGCCCATCGACAGCTAACTCCAGCTGTCTCCAGGTTCTGGTGGGAAGCTGTTTGAGCTTCCTATGTGCAAACCCATCACATTTGTCTACCACAAGTGAAGATCAATACGAAGCATAAATTTGCACAATTTAAGTCGTGAAATATCCATTTGAAAGAATTTAGATCCTTCTGATCTACAGCTGTCATGCAAATACCTTTTGTTGGCAGAATTTAACTTGAAATCTTGCTACTGGGATTCTAGTACATGCAACATCTAGAGTTTCAACCCTGAAGTTCAAGGAAGACCTTAAGAGGAAGTGGTGCTGCTTGGCCAGAAGATAAGCTGCCACATCTGGTCAACCACCACCTCTTATCTCTTCCTAGGATGAAGTAAGAGTATAGCAGGAAGTGGCCTTAAACTCTGTTCTTGAGTCCACACTAGTACTTATAAAGGCCCCATTGTGCATTTTGGCACCCAACCCCCTTTAATTCTAATTCTAAGTACAAACCTGCAAAATTAAAGTTAAGACTGCACCTAGGTCAATAATTGTTTATTGACCACCTGCTGTATGATGGACACTGTTCTGGCATTGTGACACAGCTATGGTGACCAACACCCTGGGGTTTTTGGAATTGTCCTAGTGTATGTACTGAACACACTGTGTCTTGGATAGTAATTGGTCCCAAGAAGACATAAAAATAGGATAAATGGCACAATTTTACATAGAACATGGTATGATATTAGAAATAATTTGAAGTTTTATTTGTATATTGGTTCATCCATTTATTTTATAAAAGGAGCTGGCTCCATCCCTGTCTGTTGGATGGTACACTTAGAACCCTTATTTTTCAGAATAACCACAGCTTACCTGTCCCCAGTGGATATATCTAAAGCTGAGTACATACCCATTGCCTGGAGTTTAGTCTCTAGAATGGCTGTTGGCTATTTGATCCACCTTACAGGGCCTCATGGTTTTTAAGGCAAAGTAAGTGTTATAGTATAGATATGAAGTATCCCCCAAAGACCCATGTTTAAAGGCTTGATTCCCAAAGCACCATATTCAGAGATAGGGCTGGGGACTGGATTAAAACAGCTCTAACTTCACCAAAGGATTAATCCACCAATGAAATCTTAATCTGATGGCATTACTGAGAGGTGTTGGAAACAGGAGGAGGGCCCCTTTTGAAAGGAAGGCCTCATGGGGGCATCACCTTGAGGACTACACTGTATCTTGTTTCAGGCTTCTTCCTCATTGGCTCTTTCCTTCATTCTGTTTCTTGGCTGCCATAAAGTGACCAGCTTTCCTCCGTGATGCCCTTTTCCTGTGATGTTTTTGCCTCATTACAGGCCACAGAGTAATGGAGCCAGTTGATCATGGACCAAAACTCCAAAACCATGAATCAAAATAAACCTTTCCTCCTTTCAGTTGTTTTCTCAGGTATTTGATTACAGTGATAGAAAGCTGATCAAGACAGCCAGCAACTTTTCAGTGCATCCACATGTGCTGGGAAGAGGTGCATGGAGGCATTGATCCTGTTTCTGCTGAATCAAGATAGTCTTGCCTAAGGCTGGGTAAGAGAGATCCCAAACACATGTGAGAGACCAAGAGAAAGGTGGGATGCACCCAAGTGATCTTAGTCACTGCTGTAGCAAGGGTGACCCTGATTTTCCCAAGAGTGAAAGATTTACTGAGAGGTGGGAATTCACAGCCCTCTAGTTGGCTCTTAGGTGACCATAACATTTATCATTCAATTCAAGATAGATTTGAGAAGGAAATGGGAGGCTGTTAATTAATAAACCAGTTCAACAAGATCAATATTGGAATTATCCTGGGAAGCTGGAGAAACAGGGCCACAACTACACAGAGGACATTTGTGCTTGATTTCACATTCTATTCTATAGAGGGAGGGGATTGAGGAGCCGGGATTGCTTCCCTGCCTTGGGCTGGTCTGGTCTGTGGGAACAAGGGCCATGGTGCACATGGTAACTGAGTAGCTCAGTGATAAACACCACTACACCATGGCAGAGGAAGATATGTTCAGGGCTCCAGAAGAGTAGGGACACAGCCAAAGAATTTCACAAATTCTCAGTGGAAAAAAAAACCACTGGAAAGACTATGTCCTACTTGAAGCACATATGGATTTTCTTCCACTTTGGAAAATAAAAATATCTTTTAATAATCTGAGATAAGCAATACCAAGAAGGAAAATTACTTTTTCAGTGTTTAGGGTGTGGAAGTGTTCCCTGGCCAGGTGTGGTGGTGCATTCTTGAATCCCAAGCAACTCCAGAGGCTGAGGCAGGCAGATCACAAGTTTGAAGGCAGTCTGGGGAATTTACCAATACCCTGTTGTTATGGTTGAAACATTGTGTCAACTTGGGGAGTCTAGAGGTTTGGCTAAGTGATTCAGCAGGAAGCCAGGGTGCTTACTTTGTATACATCCTGAGCCTGTGGAAGAGGAGAGCATGGAGATTATGTGAGAGCTACATGCCCCTTAGTTGGGGGTAGCCTGTTTACAAAGTAAGGCAGGGAAAAAGAAGCTGCTTGCCGCCATTCCTCCAGTTTTGCTCTGGCTGTTTGCTGTTCGGCTGCCATTCCTCTTTTTGCTCTTGTTGTTTTGCTATCTTCTGCCTCAGAGCCAGCCAAGTATGGACTGAAACCTCCACAAACTGTAAGCTAAATAAACCTTTCCTTCCTTCATTTTGGGTGTTGGGTATTTTGTCTCAGCAACGAGAGAAAAGTAACCAAGACACCTGTCTCTAAATAAAATAAAAAAGAGCTGGGGATGAAGTTTAGTGATAGAGTGCTTACCTAGGGTGCACATATAGGAGACCTTGGGCTTGAACCTCAGATCTGAAAAAAAAAAACAAACAACAAGAAAGGTCTTCACTGGCCCTGCCAAGGGTGGAGTGCACTTGGCTGAGGCAGCATGAGGTGTATCTGCCTACCCGGGAGCCCACCTGTGTGAGGCAGGGATTTTGCCTTGTCTTTCTTCGCTGAGGACTAGAGGTCCAATCGCTGGTGAAACATAGGCCTGACTTGAACCTGAGTCATGACAGTGGTTGTTCTAACTAGCCACAATGAGGAGTAGAGTGGAACCCAAGAGTGACCACACAAAGGACTGCAGAGTATGGAGGGAAAAGGAATGAGCTGTGTCAGGGGCCTGAAGCTGGGAGAAGGAGATAGTAGATATCTGCAAGCCCTCTCTGCTCTATAGTTGTACTGGCTGCATTTCCTGGTGTCATTTAGAAAAAATATTCCCCAAAAAGAATTTAGCATTTGTCAGGCCCAATACTCAAAGTCTGGAGTTCTCACAATGGAATGTGTAAGTATTCATTTCTTTAAAACCCTGAGACCATTAAGAGAACAGAGGTTAATAACAGAGGAGGAATTGAAGGACGGTGGCCACACAGGGATGTGGTGAGAGGTGCTGGGTCTGTGGCAAGGCTAAAACCCAGGGAGGAGCAGGGCGTGGATTCCTGGGCGAGGTCGTACCTTTTATAGTGGGGAGACGATATGTGCTACCGAAAATGCTTCACTCAACATACAGCACAAGTGGTACATATTTAAATATAAATCTGCATAGTTGTTTCAGAGCTTCGAAGTGTCCTATTGTGGTGGATTTATCGTGCTGAATTCAACTGGCCCACTAAAGGTAAACACAGTTGTTTTTAACTCCAACCAATGAAAGTATGCTCTAATAGATGTTCTAGATTTTTAGATATACTTCTTTGATGAATTTCATTTCCTAACTTTATCCTTTTTTAAGGACAAAAGTCTTGATGTGGTTTTGCTGGGGTTGAAGGTATAATAAGTCTATTTCTCCATGGATGTTGCTTAAATCTGTAAATATACAGAAAAGTTGGATCAGTTTATACTTCTGGTCTACGGCCATACCACCCTGAACGCGCCCGATCTCGTCTGATCTCGGAAGCTAAGCAGGGTCGGGCCTGGTTAGTACTTGGATGGGAGTTTATACCTCTGCCAACAGCGTCCAGCAGCCTGTTTCCACTTGTTCCTCTGAACAAGAGCCACTGTCATAACTTTTGTTTATATATTTGCAAATTTGATCATCTAAAGTTAGTATGTCATTGTTTTAATTTGGATTGACTGTATCTGCTGAGAGTAAATATTTTATTTTTTATTTTTCTATTTGTGGTCTTTCTTTTGTGAATGGATGTTTAATACCCACTTTTAGCTTTTCATGGGGTATTTGTAGGTTTTACAAACATTTAAGCACTTTATATTTAGAAAATATAGGACTTTGTTTCATAACTTTTATGTATTCCCCTGCAAATTACTCTGCCTTTTTGCTTTGCTAGTGTGCGTGCCATGCTAGAATTTTAAGTTTTTTTTTTTTTTTTTTGTTTGTTTTTTTTTTTTTTTTTTTTGCTTTTTCTCCGGTACCGGGAACCGAACTCATGACTTTGCGCATAGAATTTTAAGTTTTTATGTAGGTAAACCTATCACATTCTTCCTACCTTTGGATGAACACCCCCCACACACACACACCCCTGCAGACACTCCACTTCATTTTACTTGTTTGTAAAAATGTGCTTTGCTGTTCTTATGAATTTAAACAGCACTTGTGCTAGTTAGAGCACTTTCATTACATGAATGTTCACAGATGGAAATCCCACTAGGCACTGAGGTAAGTACATGCAGATTTTCCAGGGCCTGGCCCATTTTTTGGAAAGTGTAGTCAGCAAGTGCCTCAGCAGAAGCACTGATGTGCTTGTAAAAGACTACAAGATTTTAAAAAATATAATTTTGTTGTGCTCCCAAAGTGGGTTTTACCCTAGAAAAAATAGCATGTAACTATTTATTCCAGACCTTTTGTATTACTTTTGACAGAATTAACAAGCTTCTTCTGCTGTATCCTACACTACTTTAAAGTTCCTTTCTGTGTACACACATGGCTTTTGTATACACAAATATGTGTAATTTTTGCTACTGTTCTGAATATGACATGAACAGATATTGACTCATAAAATTATTGTTGGCCACCTAATTTATCTTATTTTCCAGTTGAGTCTATGTATCTTATAAATTGATAATTAGATAATTTTCAAGATTTGTAATTCTCATTTCTTTGTGTGTGTGTGTGTGTGTATGTGTGTGTGTGTGTATGTGGCGCTGAAAATTAAACCCATAGCCTTGCACATACTAGGCATGAGCTCTACACTGAGCTACATTTCCAGCCTTCATTTTTAAAAATTTTAACCTGTTATAATTGGTTAAAACTTCTAGAATAAGTGAAATATTGGTAATAATCATGGTCATCCTTGTCTTTTCTAGGAATTTAATACAAATTTTTCTAGTGTCTCACCTAGTTTGCTTGTAGTTTTTGATCAGTTTTCTTTATCATGTTAAAGAAATTCCAAAATTGCTATGAGTTTTATGGAAAGAATACTATCAAGTGCCCCTTTGGCATTTGTGGTGGTTGGAGGGGAGTGTGAACTCCATAAGCTTGGGAACCACAAGGGAGATTAGCACTCTTCTGGGTGTGTCTGGGTAGGTCATGGAGGCATAAATTGGGGGCCTATGTCTGACCTTTTCCCACTTCCCTTCTCGCACTGTTTCCCAGCTGAGTTTCCTGAATGCCTGGAACTAAGCAGCTTTGCTCCACCATGCCCTTCCAGTATTATATTCCTCCCTGGAGCCAGCTGAACATGAGCTAAATCCCCTGTAACTTTGAATGAATCAAACATATCCTTCTTTAAATTATAGGTGTAGGGTATTGTGTCCCAGCAATAGGAACACTAACTAATACAGCATTTATTAAGTTAAGTGAGTTTTCTTATGTTACACATAATTGTCCCTTGTTTGTTGAAGAACCTGGGGCATTTGCTCTGGAGTTCCTCTTGTTCCCTCTGTTTAGTTAATTGCCACTATGTATATCCTTCAACTCAGCCATCTACTTCTAGCTACTTCTAGGCGTGGCTGGATTCAGGCTCATCCAGATGGGAAGATCACCTCCCAGTGTACCTGTTTCCTTCCTGCTGTGTCACGTGGGGACTCCCTCATGTCTGGCTGCACCATTTTTAGAGACGTTATAGTTTATCAGAGGGCTCAGGTACTGCTAATAGGCAGTTAGTTTTATTTTATTATGAAGTTCTCCAATCATTTTCACCCCATGGTTTCTATTTTCTTAGGAGTTACCTTGATCTATTATTTTAATAAGCACTACAAAATGGTTATTTAAACACACACACTTTTTCTACTAGATAGCTACATTTTTCTATAAAGAAAATTTCAAGAAATAATATTTCTATAAAACAAAATTTCTGCAAACAAAATTTCAAGATCCTCCACAAAGAAGTTAAGAAAACTAGATCAGTGGACCTCTACACAGAAACCACAGCTATTCCCATTCATCGCCCTTAGTAATGGGAATGACTTTATTATGGAATGGAGACAACCATGAGGTGATGATTATGATGATGATGATACAGAAGTGGAAGCATGTGTGGATGTGTGTGTGCTGGCATGTGGATACAGAATTAGAAAATGATTACAAAAGATGGAGTAATTTGGGTAAAGCACCTGACCTGTACAAATCTGGGTTATGTGAATCAAGTAGCAGTAAAAAAAGACCTTTCATACCTAGACCCAATAGATATAATGCATGTATCTTTTATTAAAATGCCTCTAAAATTTAATGCATAATGAGTCATGTGACTAGACTGTAACTATTTGATCCTGCATTTGAGGGTCAGTTCAGGACCTGTTGAATCATTCTGAATCATATTTGTCCCAAGTGAGGAAAGTTTGCCTTTGAGTTTGCCCCCCTCAAATTGATATTGATTTGGACATAGGAATTTTTTTGTGTGTGTTGATCTTATTCACTGAGGAAATTGAAAGCTGAGGCATTGGAAGCAAGATGGAATGAAGATTGCAACTAGTACATAAAATGCATGCTGCAAAGCCTAACAGGTGGAAGTCATTACTGCATCCTTGTTCAACAAATATTGACTAACACCCACCAAGTGTCAGGCACTGTGAAAGGCTCTGAGGACATGACAGTGCACAAAACTATACTTGTGCCTGGAAAGACTTTATTAGGCTAGAATGAGAAATGCACTGGATAGTCAAATAGCATGTGCTAAGTATATAGATAAATTTGGGGTTACAAGGTCCTCACAGGAGGAATACCTAACCCAGTCTTGGAGACCCAAGGAGAATATTCTAGCATGAATATCTGAGCTGAGATGTGCTGGTGGGGAGAGGGAAAATGAATTCAAAGCAAGAGAACCTTTGTGGAACATGACCATATCCTACCAAAGCATGGCCTTTAAGTAGAAAATATTAGATACTCTAAACTGTGCGCTGGGCACAGGAAAATGAGACATGGGACAGGAGAAAATGGCAGGCATCAATTGTGATGGCCCCATCAGCTGAAAAGAAGCTTGAGTTTTCTCTTAGTGACAGTGAGTCACTGAAAGGAATGACACAAGTCAGGACTGTGCTGTAAAAGTCTACCTCTGGGCCATGCTGAGTCTAATGAGCTAGAGACAAGAGACAATATGACAGGCTGTTGTGAAGCAACTGAGCACATGATCTAATGCCTGGGTGCAGGCAACAAAGCTCTCTGTCTGAACAAAGAGAAGTGTGTCCCCTTTAAATGCATGGAAAGAAGGCAGGCAGAAAGATTTAATAAACATCTGTGGTTTAAGTTTTCTGGCAGCCTCATATTCAGTGGGGAAGTGAAGTGAAGTAGCTGGTACAAATTCTTGGGTATCTCCAGGTATCCGCAGGACCTTTAAAATTCCTTGTCCTATCTTATCTCCTCCACAGCATCATGTGTTTATGGATGACAGCCTCAAGTGCTGAGCTGAATTTCCTGAAGAGTAGCGCTTCTGCTGGCAAGTAGGCTGGGGGCTGGGAAGTCAGGTCCCACTGAAGCCTTACACTAAGTCCTTAGTGAAAATTTGCTACTGTAGGACAGCACTGCCTTACTTTCTTCGTGACATGCTTTCACAGACGTACAGATGGTCTAGCAGCAGCAGAGACCAGCCCTTCCCATGGAGGCACAATGTCATGCGCAGAGCAGTTTCACCCCAGCAACCCCTTTCGCATCTGTCAAATGCAGTTCTTCTTCCCTAGGATTCTATGAATTGCATGAACTCAAGTTTTACTCACAATCCTTCATCGTGGTTTAACCATTGGGGAACTTCCCTGAGCTAGTGTTCAAATGAATAAATAAAAGCAACTTTGTTGTCCACTGGTACAGCTAAGAAACTATGACATTGCTAAGGGAGATTGTTCTTCAGAAATAGCAGCTTGTGAACTTTGTCTTTCAGAGAACAGAAGTTGTGAGAGAGGGAGAGAGACAGAGAGACAGACAGAGAGAGAACCTAGAAGGTAAGACTAAAACATGAGTAGACATGGGTAGAGATAAGAAAGCTTCCTGAGTTTAAGAGACTACTGAATGCAAAGTGCTTTGATTGGCAGATAATATATGGGAATGAAAACACATGTAGTTTCAGTTTAGAATTAGAACAGAATATGAGAAGTGAATCCTTCCAGTGTGTAGCCTCTAAGGAGGAAACAGTGGGAGAGAACCATGTATTTCTGAGTTTGGAATCAGGCTGAGCAGTCAAAATGTTAAGATCTTCCAGAAGCAGGGAGATTACTTGACTTCAAAAAACTTTGCCTCATTTGCTATTAGTGCTGTACTCCAGGCACTACCTGCAGACGCTCTGGGGCAGAGAAGAGCTCCAGAACAGGGTAAGAGGAAGTTCCCAGAGGGAGGAAAGCCCTCCAGTAATGGACTGGAACAGAAGAGAGTTGGCTAGTGACCTGGGTGAGGTTTGTAAAGAGGCCGCATTAGCAAAAAGCCCCTAACCAACACGCAGAGCTGAAGGAAGAGTTGGAGCAAGCAGCACCTCACATCTCAAGGTTAGTAAACTTTACAGAATAAAGACTGGATGTGGCCAATTTCGCGGTATAAATTACTAGTATGAGAAAAGGTGGGGTCTGCCAGTAAACCTATATGATAACAGATACAGCAGAAAAAGAGCTATAGGGAAAATCTGAAAGTAGTTGAATGGTTGATGCTCTACAACCCTATGCAGTTAATGAGGGATGTAGTCTTTAACAAAGCGTGCCACTTAAGCTTCTTTCTCAGGCTGTTCCTAGAAGAATTATACTTACTGTAAATCTGATACATAGTTCCTGTGAATAGAAAAGTTTAGCTGATTTTACCAGTGTCTGCACTCTTGGGTTTAGTTTTCTTTCTTTCAAGAAAAGCTTAGTAAGAATAAACTTTAACAAGTGTCGACTATGAAAAGCTTTATACCGTGTAAGTGTTGGCAAATATTTTCTGTATAGGGCTACACAGCTAATATTTACAGCTTTGCAAGACAAATGGTGTCTGCCATAACTCAGCAGCACTCGGCTGCACCACCATAGTGCGAAAGCAAATTCAGACAACAATAAACCAGTGAGAACAGCTTTGCTCAAGTTAAAGTTACAGAATCAGATAATGGGCTCGATTTGGCCTGTGGGGCATATTTTCTAGGACTCTGTCCTAGAAAGACCTTGCTGAACGCAATCTACAGACCCTGATTTGGATGTAAGTGGGTTTCGTGGGTCACTGAGAGAAAGTGGGGGTAGATCTGTGATTGGCCGAAGTTCTTGGCCAACGTGCCTTGGTTTAAGGGACACTCAGTGTGCCTTCTCAGAAAGATTCTCCTTTGCTGATTTGTTGGGATGGGGAACAGACACCTAGGCTGTGGTGTTCTGGATAAAATCTCACTGGAAGCTTGAGCCTCTTACCAGGTGGGGCATCTCAGTGGAAGCGCACAGTCAGCCTCCTGCGTCTAGGACAAAGAAGAGAAGCAAAGGACCTCACCCCTGTAGTCTTCCCAGCCCTGTGCTGTGTCTCAGAGTAGCACAGGTCAAAAGCTGTCTCAGCCGGAGGAGCAGATTTCTGTCACCCACATCAAGTGTTTTGCTGTGGGGTGGGGTAATTCAGTAGACACTAGAATCCTCCTGAGTATAGAAAGTAGTACAGATTTTACATAGCAGAAGCAATGAAACTGAAAAGATAGACGAGTTTCTTCGTGTGCGCATAGAAAACAGCATGTCTGAGAATTGTCGGGTAGGTCACCAGGTGTCTGAATGCAGAGACAAATTCAGGAGATGAATTCAAACTCATATGGTGAGTTGAGACTTTTTAAATAGTAGAGAAATCCAGTAATATTTTGATTAATAGCTCCCTTGAGGATAAAGTTCTTTTAAACAGACAGCTCTATTAGAAAAAAACCTCAAGCCAAAACCCCTTCATAAATCATGCAAAAAAATGGCTGTGATACAACAAAAATAGCTCAAGTGCATTCTCTATTTGCTTTGGTTAGATGTTGATAAATAGTGCTCATCCTTTAGCAAACTTGTAACAGATGAACTTTATCTTCAGCCACAAGTAGTTCCGTGCCTTTCCTGTGAATCTAGGGCCCTCGGTTTCACAGTCCAAGTGGACTTAAATTCTCATCTCTTGACCGAGTTGGTTTTGGATGCTTTGGGTGTTAGGGACTGGCAAATTATTGTTAATTAGTATTCCTGTCTGGAAACTCCTCCCACACACCAGACAGCTTTCTCCTAGGGAGAGGAAGTTCCTTAGGACCTGTTTGTAAGGGTTTCTGAGAATAGAGGATATTCTGTTACATCTAATTTCTTTCCTTTTTTTCCTCTTCAAGTTTTAAATCTTTTTCTTAGTACATGTTTGCAGTACATAATGTTTACCTTCCTTGTGGAGAGTTGGTCACACAGATAACACATTTTAATTCCTTTCTTAAAATCCCCTTCCTATTTGAGAAACATTTATGCCCCGATTTCCTATGGTTTATCTTTTATTTTGCTCTTTATTTATATTTTGGGTAAGGTCATAGATTTCTGCTCTGCCCTTATACCTCTGCTGTATTTTATCCAACCTTGACATCTTTCTTTTCCTAACCATACACTCAAACATATGCACACATATACAGCCAGCCAGCCACACACACAAACACACACACACTTATAAGTGCATTTTATAAGCATCGAATGATTTTTATGTCTTAAATCTTCTCTCTGGCAACCTAGTCTATTTGCATTATTTCTTTCCAGCTGTTATTAGAAAAGTGTTGCATAAAGTGATCCACTGGTCTCAGTTCTTTTTTTCTTGTTGTTGTTTTCCAGTACCAGGAATCAAACTCACGACCTTGCGTTTGCCAGGCAGGCGCTGTGCCGCTGAGCTAAATCCCCAGCCCATGGGCTCACTTCTTAAATGTACTGTGGGCCTCAGTGTGTATCTGCGGACCAGGGTGATTGGGATATCAATTGATGTCAATGTGTAACTGGGCAACCGTGAAATGTGGTGCCTTCTGCATTTGGAAGGATGTGGGGTGCCTTTGCCCTCTTGCTATTCACTAGCAGTAATTTTTAAAGGTGACATTTATGTTACATGAAATTAACATTTCTGAGAGTGTGATTTAGTGGCATTTAGTACATCTACAACATTCTGCAGCTACCACCTTTATGAAGTCCAAAACGGTTTCATCGTCCCCAAGAAAACCTCATCCCTTAGAAAGTCACTCGCATTCCCTTCTCCCCTGGTCTTGGAAACACCAATCTTCCTGCTATCCCTGTGGTTTGACCTCTTCTGGATATTTCCTACGAAAGAGATGCTACCAATGTGACCTCTGGTGTCTGCTTTATTTCACTTTCACAGTCTTTTCAAGTTTCATTCATATTGTAATATGAATATAATTTCATTCCCTTTTATGGCTGAATATTCCCTTGTCTGGATAGACTACAATTTGTTTATCCATTCCCCTATTGACTGACATTTGAGTTGTTTCCACTTTCTGGTTCATGTGAACCATGCTGCTCGGAAGGTAGCAGCACCTGTATAGAAGGTTTCTTGCTTTTTTTTTTTTTTTAGCATTTATTTTCAGTTCCTTAGGACAGATAAGTAAGAGGGGAATTGCTAGGTCACATGATAATCCCATTGAATTTTTTGAGGAATTGGCAAACTGTTTTCTACAACAGATGAACCATTTTACATTTCTTGTAGCAGTGTGTAAAGGCTCCAATTTCTCCACAACATGAATATTTTTCTCTGTTTTCAATTATAGCCATCCTACTGGGTAAAAAGTGATTTTTCATTGTGGCTTGTATTTTCCTAATAATTAATGATTTTCATATCATTTCATGTGGTCGCTGTCCATTTGTATATCTGCTTTGTAGAAATGTCTACCCAAGTACTTTACTCATTTTTCAATTGGGTTACTTGTTTTTGTTATTGAAAAGTTCTTTTATTCTGAATAGTAGGCACTAATCAGATATTTGATCTGCAAGTATTTTTCCCATTGTGTAGGTTGTCAGTTCACTACCTTGAAAGTGTCCTTTGATGCACAAGTGTTTTTAATTTTGATGAAATCCAATTCATTTTTCTTTTCTTGCACATACTTTTGGTGTCATATCTAAGAATCCATAACCAATTCCCAAGTCAGGAAGATTTACTCTACATTTTCTTCTAAAAGTTTTGTAGATTTTGCTCTTATGTTTAGGCAATCTATCTAGAGATAATTTTTCTGTATGATGAGCACTAGGAATGCAACTTCATTCTTTTGCATGTGGCTATCCAGCTGGCCCAGCACATTTGTAGACAAGAAAGTTTTCCCCATTGAATTGTCTTGGCACTCCTGTCGAAGATCAATTGGCTATAGATGTACAGATTTATTTTTTCATTGTCATTTCTATTCCATTAATCTGTATGTCTGTTCTTTGCCAGTACTACACTGTTGTAATTACTAGAATTGTATTGTATTTCAAAATTGGGAAAGATGACTTCTCCAACTTTTAATTTTAATGATTATTTTGGCTATTAATGACCCCTTGCAATGGTACATGAATTTGAAGATCAGCTTTTCTATTTCTAAATAAAATGGGCATTGAAATATTGATAGATATTGCCAAAATTTATAGGTTTGAGAAACATTGGCATCTTAACAGTATTAAATTTTCTAGTTCACAAACAGAATGTCTAAGACATATTGGAAATATATATATATTGTCCATATTTAGATCCTCTTGAATTTCTTTTAACAATATTTTGTCACTGTCAGTGTGAAGTTTTCTGAGTCTTTTGTTCAGTTTATTCCCAGGTGTTTTATTCTTTTCAGTGGTATGATAAAAGGAATCTTATTTCTCATGTGTATTGTTAGTGAGTGCACAGAAATACCACAGATTTTCATGTGTTGATTTTCCATCCTGTGACTTTGTTGAATTTGTTTGTTGGTTTTGGGTATATATTAAAAGAGTATTTATATACAAAATCATGTCACCAGTGAAAAGGAATAGTTTTCCTTTTCCCTTTGCAGGTTTGTATGGTTTTAATGTCTTTCTTGCCTAATGGCTCTGGCTTAAACCTTCAAAATATGAATAATATCGGTGAAAGAAGATGTCCTTGTCTTGATCCTCATCCCAGTGACTTTCCTCACTGAGTATCATGTTAGTTGTGGGTTTTTCTTTAACATATTTCATGTAAGTTCTCTAAGCATCTGTTTCCTTTTCTACCATTTGCCTTTTTTTCCCTGACAGATTCATTCCTTGACTTTTCCAGTATCTCTGGAAGGGTCCTCTAAGCACCCACCTTTAACCATACTGGGCAGTCCTGGCTCTTCCTGGACCCTCTAACCCTGAAACCAGAAATTGATTCTTCCTCTGTACCTCTTTGAGTTGTTTGCTACCCTTGTTTTGTTCTCTTACCTATTACCATTTCTAGTGGTTTCTCTTATGAAGTGTCCTGTATTCAATCATTAAGTATGTTTGTCTGATTAGACCCTGCCTAGGACTCATGGAATTAAAAGTATACTTATTATTGTTATACATCTAGATGCTTCTGGCAAAATGAAGGGAATTATTTACACCAAACTCAAAAACCTCACAAATCTTATCTTCATGAAGCAGTCAGAATCATTGTACCAATTCAGATATATACAGATGCAAATTATAGGAGATATATGACTGGTTTATAAAATATGGAAATCTGCTATATCACATGATGTGCTCAAACTCCAGAGCTGATGGATTCAGCAGTGCAGTGTTGTCGTCTGAGATCCAAGGCTAACCCTGTCTCTCTGTCACCCTCAGGCCATTTCCTTTGGGACAGATGACTACAGAAACTGGGCCAACATTGTTTCTTGTGTGCATGAAAGGGGGCAAATAAGATTTGTGAGGTTTTTGAGTGTGATGTAAATAATTCCCTTGTCTTTGATTGGGCCAATGCAGGCCATGTTTGCTTTCTCCAGTTCTCAAGTCAGTCATAGCAGCTTTGATTCTTAGTATCCTGTGGTGTGGGAGGAATGGATATCCAAGCAAATCAAGTATGATGGGGAAATGGGTGATGTTCAATTATCTTCCTAGTAATTTAAGTCAGATCTAGTACTTTTATTGCTTATATTTTCCTAATAATTTAAATGATTCTGGTACTTTTATCACTCATAGAATCACAGTAGGACGTCTATAAGGGCAAACGCGATCTCACCCCATCCACCTACACTGTTTAATCTCCTGTTGTTCTGTTCTTACGACTTGTCCACTGTTCCAGCTTGAACTCTGTAAACCTTCCTGTGTCTCTGGCGTGGTGCCTCTGCACCTGCTGGTCTTCTGAGCTTTGACCAGAATCTCCCATATAGAACAGCCAAAGGCATTTGAGCTCAGCTCTTTCAGGTGACATCTCCGAACCTTTCCAAACTCTTCCCACAAGCCATTTCCTCTGTACCCATGCTGTTCCTCCTCAACCTGGCTACAGCTTCCTCATGCTGCAGGCTTCAGCACACAGGGGCTTTCCCGGGACAGCCTTTCCTGACCACCCTGCCTAAAGTAGGTTTCTGCTTGTCTGTCAGCCCACGTTACCCTTTGTGATTCCAACACATCCTCATTTTGCTCCTTAAAATAAAATAAATATTGCAACCATATGTTTATCTGTATGTTTGTCTTTCTTCCTATACCAGGTTAGGAACCACACCAAATTAGAAAACTTTTCTGTAAAACTTTGAATAATGTTTTGGTGTTTATTGGCCCTACTCTCTCTGTTACATCATTACCGTAGGTGCTATGTGTGTGTGTGTGTGTGTGTGAAAATATGTGTGTGTGTGTGAAAGTGTGTGCGTACAAATGGTGTGAGCATGTGTGTATTTGTGAGGGATGCATTGGGCATGTACGTGTGAACGTATGGGAAAGCTGGCATGTATGGAGTGTGAGCATGTGTGAATGCATGTGAGTATGAACATACGTGAGTGTGTCTGTTTGTGTAGTGTGTCAGAGAATGTGTAACCACATGCATATGTATGGAGGTGAGCACACGCATGAATTGAGGGTTAACATGTGTGTGTGAGATGGGACACAAGTATGAGGCAGAGCATAAAAGGTGCAAAGGAGGCCGTTAAGGAGGACACTCTCTTGAGGATTCAGGAATTCTTATTACTTGTTCCAACTCAGGTTTTATAGTATTTTCCTACTGTCAAGCAGAAATCTTGTTAATTATGACTTAATTAGTGAGATCAACTTTTTCAATTCAGATATATATTCTTGAATCTCTCCCATTCAACCCATTCTGCACAGTGATCAAAGTTACCTTTCAAAAATATAAAACAAGTCTAATCATTTGCCTCCAGTTGTGCTATTCAGTTGCTCTTTGTTCCTTTCACATGAGAAAAAAGTAACTAAGACAGAATTTGGTACCAGTGGAGTGGAGTCATTGCTGTTACTGTACCAGACCAGGTGGTTCAAGAGCCTTTGGAAATGGCTTGTGGGAAGAGTTTGGAAAGGTTCGGAGATGTCACCTGAAAGAGGGGAGCTCAAATGCCTTTGGCTGTTCTATATGGGAGATTCTGGTCAAAGCTCAGAAGACCAGGATGCTGATAGAAATTCTGCCAGTAAAGACTGGGTTTGGGAAGTTTCTGATGGGAAGAAGGACTGCATTGGATGCTGGATTCCAGACGATGTGTGTTATGACTTGGCAGAAAGTTTGTCTGCATTTTGCTCCTGTCCAGAATCTTTGCCTGATACTGAGATTAAGAGTGGAGGCAGACTGATTAATCTGGCGCAAGAAATTTCCAGACAGTGGAAGGTTGGGGCAGTGGCATGGCTGTTGTTGGGGGCTTTTAGCAAGATTTATGTTGAGAACCAAGAGCAAAGAACACAGCAGGATGATTTATAATGTTGTGAGTTTGGCCAGAGAGGGAGCTCCAGTAAAGCTGTGGACTGCAAAGATAGGGCTGAGGAGATCTCCATTGCTGAGAAAGAACAAGGGAATAGAAAAGACGGCCTGAGGGCTTCACAAGCAGCAAATCCCCACCCTTTGCAGCCTCAAAACTGCAAAGGTGAAAGACCTTGCCTTGAGAAGGAAGCCACAGAGTGCCATGTTCCAGAATGGTGGCAGCAGCTGCATAGAGAATTTGTTCCTCAGAATTGGATTCAGAGTGCCCAGCGATCCAGGCACTCGACCCCTATGGTCAAGAGAGAGGAAAGCTTGGCTACTGCTCCAGGTGGCAGCAGACATTGGCATTATCCAAGTGGCCCTGGCTTTAGGTGCATGGCGAATGCAAGAGTTCTGAGGTTCAAGAGGTTTCTACCCAGATTTCAGAAGGCCTGGGAGGCCAGGCAGTGTGCCCCTGGGAGGGCAGTGTGTGAGGCTGTGAGTATGAAGAAAAAGGTGCACTGGAGACCTGAAAAGTTTAGAAAAATCAGGACTGTGGATCATCTGAGGAAAGCTACAAGGAGGGAACAAAGCAGGCTCAAGAGCAAAATGGGCCTAAGAGAGAAGCTGTGAGAGGTGTAACAACCAGAAATGCCATAGGGGTGGACTCATGCAAGCCCTTTGGAGCTCACAATGTGCCACGAGTTTCTTCAGATGCTGCATGTGGAATTATAGGACATAACGTTAGCCCTGCTGGATTTTGGACTTGCTTTGGTCCCAATGCTCTGTGTCCCCGTTTGTACCTTTTGGAATGGTAATGTTTATTTTGTGCCATTGAATGTGGGAACTGTTTAACTTTTCATTTGTACAGGGGCTCACAGCTAAGAGTTTGCCTTACGTTTGGGAGAAGACATGGGACTTGGACTCTTCAGCAATGCTGCAACTGTTAGGACTTTGGCAACTCTTGCAGATGGACTAAATGCCTTTTGCATGAAAGGATGTGCATGAGTCTTTGGCGGGCAAAATGTTATGGTTCTAATGTAATAGCATGTCTGGAAACTGCTTTAAAGAAATGTGCCTGGTTGCCAAATTGACAAGGGGTGGATTGTTATGGTTGATACATTGTGTCAACTTGGGAGGTCTAGAGGTTTGGCTAAGTGACTCAGCAGGAAGCCAGGGTGCTTACTTTGTATACATCCTGAGCCTGTGGAAGAGGAAGGCATGGAGATTATGTGAGAGCTACACACTCCTTAGGTGGGGGGTAGCCTGTTTACAATGTAAGGCAGGGAAAGAGGCTGTTTGCTGCCATTCCTCCCTTTTGCTTTTGTTGTTTTGTTGTGTTCTGTTGCCATGAATGTTTGCCCTCTGCCATGTGCCACTCTGCCTCAGAACCAGCCAAGTGTGGACTGAAACCTCCACAAACTGTAAGCTAAATAAACCTTTCCTTCCTTAATTTTGGGCATTGGATATTTTGTCTCAGCAACGAGAGAAAAGTAACTAAGACACCCATTCAGTCCATTCTGCACAGTGACCAAAGCTACCTTTCAAAAATATAAAACAAGTCTGATCATTTACATTCAGTTGTGCTACTCAGTTGCTCTTTGTTCCTTTCATGGGTGAATAAGCCTTCACAGGGTCTCAGGTACTTTGTAACTGCTTTTGACTCTATATTTATTGTAAAATAAAAAGTTGAAAAAAAACCCAAACATGGCAGTCTATGATGTTGCTCCCGGCTACTGTTCTTCGTATTTGGAGGCCCTTCCATTACCTGTTCATCATCACCGATGTAAATCTCTCAGTACGGAGGTAGTTACAGGCCAGCTCCAGGCACCAACAGTTTGGGGCAGAGATGCCATCACCAAAGCCACAAAGTTCCTGCCGCTGACCTACAATCTCTGCTCCAATTGCGCCTTCTCAGTAGGGATTCCATGGAGCATCCTCTCTAAAACAGATACAATGTCCCCTTTCACTATGCTTGCCTTCCTGCTTTACATTTCCTTACAAATTTGCACTTTTAACTTGCTGTAGGTATTTATACATATAGAGTCATACATGCCTATATAAAATAAATATTGATATATGTATGTCTTATTTTAGTTTCTCTCTCCTCCTACTAGAACGTAAGTTCTATGATGGAAGAGGTTGGTTTTGTTTTATTTTATTTTATTTTTTTAATGTATTGTCATGTCCTCCTTACTTAGGGCAGAGTTTCTCCTGGAGAAGACAGTCAGCAGATGCTTGTTGAATGAATGAACCTCTGTAGAAAATGAAACCTTGAAAACAAGCTCTTTCCTTGAGAGAGAAGTAATGCAAACCTGCACATCTGTGTGAGAGCAAACCTACCTTTGCAGCTAAGATCTTTTTCCTGTGTTCACACTTCAGAGAAAGAAGACGCAGCCGATAGCATCGAGGAGGAAGGAAATGGTGCATTGTGCCAAGCCTGTGCACATGTAATATTATGCAAGTTATTTTTTTTAATAGAGCAGCTCCCAAAAGTTTTCCACAGATGGATTGTCTTGCTTTCCTTTTGGTTATTCTTCAAGCATACAAAGGTAATCTTTTATGCCTTTGTTTGAAAAGTTAACTCTGCTTTTCAATCTTGTTGCAATATGCAGAAAATTTTTGAGATAATTTCTCACTTGTTCAGAAAACTAAAAGTTACTCAAATGCCAACGATCAGCAGTGGAAAACTGTGAGCCTTCGCTATGACATCAGTGCACTACTGTTAGGTTAAGATATTTATTTGCTGTTTCCATCATCAAGTCTAACTGAATCTGTGTGCTGTTGTGTGTTTCAGCTCTATGTGAAGAGACATTTTGGGACACAACTGTCAGGCTGGCTGAGAGTATGACTCTAGAGTGTGTGTATCCCCTCATGGACGAAGTAACGCAGGCAGAGTGGTTCAAGACCGTGGGCGAGCAGAAACAGTCCATGGCCATATTCAACCCCGACCATGGGGTGGCAATAAGGAAACCCTATGAAAATAAGGTTCACTTTTTAAATTCAACAAAGGCTCGCAAGGACGTGACCCTTTCCTTTCATAATGCCTCCGACACTGATGTGGGCTCCTATTCCTGCTTGATCCATACTTTTCCTTCTGGACCCTGGGAAAAGACGGTACAGGTGGTTCAGACAGGTAAGGAGAAGTTTTATTTTCTTTTTATCTACCTACAATATTTAATTCTATAAAGCCCAAGTGACAAAAATGCTTTATCCTATTACGGTAACTTTTCCCAATTCCACTTCTAGATTTTATGGTTATTGCTTCAGAGGAGTATCAGTGTGACTCCATTTCATCTTTCTGAATGTGCTGTCATTTCTGAGTGGAGGTAGCTCACAAATTTGAAGGCTTGGAGGAGAAGCACATGCCTTACATTGTCTTCATGATGACATGAGTCTAGGTTAAACTGATGTTGGCACTGTGTGGATTCAAGAGCTGGCTCCCTCCCCTCTCATGCTTTAGCCCAGCAATGGGTACTATTCCCTTTTGCTAGGCACTCAGTACCAGCCAGAACCCAAGGAAGTTCCAGGTTCTTTCTGCATGACTTAATTTGATTATTAGTGAGTTCCAAGGAGGCTTCAGGAAATGGCTCCATCTTTCACTCCATCCACATTTGGAGAGAGAGGACTCTTTGGAAACTGCTCATTGTCCCATCAGAAAGAGTCTAATGAGTTCTTGAAGTGTTTCTGCTGTATCTGCCAGTGACTGTGGTTTGGTCATTCTAACAATGACCACAATGGGTGGGCATGGTGTTTTGAAAAAAGTTGGGTTTTAGAGCTATTACTTTCTATATAATCTTGTGTTAGTGGCTGAATCCTTCTGAGTCTCAGGTTCCTGAATAATACATGAACTTAATAGTGTCAGTTTCTTTGTTGAATAGTTCATGGGTAATGCATTTAAATGACTTAGTAAGTCATTAGAGAATAGATGGTATGATGACAGAATCACTATTATTATTATTTTGTGTGCCTCTCATACATTATGACTAATGATGACATTTTAAGATATCAGTGACAGTCTAAAGAAGGGAATATATTTGAACTCTGTATTTTTTGTCTAGTATTCAGATTATACTCCAAGGATGCATAGAAAAGAATATTATGTGACATATGATAAAGTGCTTTTTTATTTAAAAATAATTCTAAATATAAATTACAGCATTACTTGAGGAATAGCAAATGATCAGAAGGTAAGACAAACTTCTCCATGTGTAGCTTACTCTTGTCTTTAGATGTAGTTGAGCTCAAGACAGTTTTGTGCATGTGGCTAAAGCTTATAGCATTAATTAGCAAAACATCTCTAATTAAACATCTACTAAAGTGTATATCTTGGCACTGAAGAACGCATTTGTTGTATGCAGGTACCTGTTAAGTGCTGTTTGCAAGTTTTTAGTGTGTAGTCCAATTTGAGCAAGCCATTCTACATGTGGCTTGATACTTCAGGGTGTGGTCAAGAAGGCTTCTTCCTTCTGCCTGTGTGGTAAGAGCCTTTGAAATATCAGTCATGGGTCAGCTGTTCTGATTTCTATCAAAGGGCAATCAAATGCAAACAGGTTGGTAGCTTGACCTTTTCCAAAAGTTTAAGGTAGAAAATGGAGCTAAATTGTACTGATTGTAGCTCCACTAAGGTAGGGTTTTTAGCATCATATGTGAAGAGTTTTGTGAATATTTTCATATTTTTGTCATTCAGATTTATAGCTCTTCTTTTTTTTTTTTTTTTGGGGGGGGTTAGGAGAAGAGAGTTCTCCAACTCCTGGCACTTTTTCAAAATCAATGGTCAGATAGTCAGGGGTGTCTAGCTCTTGATCTGTTTTGAATTCTTCATGATAGTATCCTTTATCATGTTTCATTGCTGTTGCTTTTGATCATTTATATTCTTAAGGAACACAGTGGGGATAATGGGCCAGTGAGGATGTTCTGACCTATTCTGAGATTTGAACGGCTTCCTTTTTTAATCTAAAGAAGATAGTGAGTTTAAACATTATGTTGTATTTCAAAATTTACATTTAAGTACATCAAAGATTTCCCTTTTGTGCCTTATTAATGACCAAGCAGGACCTGTAAATATCACATTTTTGTGTAATATTGAAGGGGAGTTGATTATCTATTTAACCATAAAAAAGTCAAACTTGAAATCTAGAAATCCTAATGGTACAATGGATTACAGAAACTTCAAATGAAGGGGCTGGGGATTTAGTTCAGCGGCACAGGGCCTGCTTGGCAAGTGCAAGGTCGTGAGTTTGATTCCTGGTACTGGAAGAAAAACAAAAACAAAAACAAACAAACAAACAAAAACTTCAAATGGATGAAGGAATTCAGCCACATTTTCACTAAATATACTGGTTTCTGCTATTACTGAAAATGTATTATGTGTGAAGATGCTTATTTGTCATTTAACCACTGCACACCCGAATGAGGCTCTTACTTTGATTCTGTAGGTGAGATCCCTTAGGTATACTGAGCTCCAGTGGCCTTTCTGAGACCTCAAGCTTCCTTTAGGTCCCCTTGAATAAACTTGTAGTTAGATGCAAAGTGAAAACCTGCAAACGTGAGCCCCCTGGTATCTCAAAGGAGGAGACATTAGTCAATGCATATCAAGTCCTTTTTCATTCCCTCAAATTTTTAACCCAGAGTTGAGCAAATTGAGTATCTTATGCTGAATAAATGGTACTATTAATACAACATTCTTTAAAGACATATGTTGGCTTCGGAATAGACATTTCTCAATTAGCAATGAATTTAGACAGTTTAATGGTAATAAAAGAGGCAATTCCTTTAACTAATTTATGGAAAAATTTTCTCAAGAGACTAGGAAATAACATTTTAAAAGAAGCCCTCCTAAGGTAGAGTCTAAGGTAGAATTAAGGTCCAGAGAAAAATTGCCCTCTCCCCATATCCTTGTCAGTTAAAGCAAAAGCAGTTATATTTATAGATATCACTCCGCCCCAAATGGTGACCCACTCAAAATATTCTACCACCAAAGTTTTACTGAGTGCTTAGTATAAAGTCACCAGTGGTCATCTCATTTAGTATTTATAACACATCAGGTAGAGGGAATGCTTTTTATTACACAAGTGGAGGCATTGAGGTCATGATTTTTAGCTAACTTGTCCATGATTGCTGAATCAGAACACCAAGATCAGCTCTGTTGATGTTTCTGAGGTGCTAGAAGTGACATGAAAGAAAGCTGACTCCATCAGTGGTGTAGCAGGGCAGCTCAAGGTAGGAAATTTTGTGCTGGTATTTGCAGAATCACATTTTTTTTTTTTAAATAGAGAGGCTGTGAAGGCAGAGAAAATAGAGGAGGAATGTTGATGGCACAACATTAGGATAAAACTTGTGTAGGGGACAGAGACTGGTTGGAGTATGATGTAGTTCTACCTACCTACCTACCAACCTGATTTCTTTCCTTTATGATTTTTTTCCTTTATGATTTTTTTCCTTTACAGACACACAGAACTGAACTCTGTGTGATTTATAGGTATAAACCCAAATGTAGAAGTATAAAGAAAAGCCTGTTTCCAAAGCATGAGCAGGAAGGAGACAAAATAAGTTCATAAGTCTCGTAATTATGAAGTTCATAATTATGTTGATTTTCATATACAGTACGTGTGTTTTCTTTCCTATTTGTCTCAAAACTGTTTTAGAAACTTTCTTTCAAATTACTGAATTTCTAATAAAATGGTGGAAAAAGATGTGATTGTAATTTTTAAGCAGTTCAAAGATAATTGTCTAAATTAAGGATGGGATCTTCATTCTGATACCACAGAGAGGGAAGCTTCAAGAATGATTCTGAACATTTATGGTCCAAGGACTGAAAAATGATGGTTTCATTTAAAAAGATGGGAAGTTGGGAGACTGACTTGGGTAGTAAGAGAGGAAGTAAGCCTGTTTCAGGTGCTCTGAATTGTAAAGTAGCCTGCGGTCAGGTGAAAATTGAATTCATGAGACAATGAATCAAAAGAACATTTGCAGTCATTGGAAAGATCACTACTGTATGTGAGAAAATGATGGTTAACAAAGAACCATCTAAAGGGGAAGAAGTCCAAGGCCGTAGGTTGGAAGGGGTCACATGGAAGTATGGCAGGGCATTATGTAAAATAGAGAGGTGGAGAGAAAGGAGGAAGAAAGGCAGGAAAGACAAAGAGAGATGAGAAATAGGCATATTGTTGACATGGGAGCAGCGGGTGACTTTAACTTGCATTTATAGGAAGGAAGGAGTTGCCTGTTGTTGCTCCACTCTCTGAGGTGCTTTGTATTGCTTGTATCATGTGGTTTTCCGGCTTTCTGATCTCCCACATTCCAGTCTACTTGTCTCAGCTTGCATACGGAGATGTTCCGCGCTCCCTCCTTAATGGGTTTCATTCTCTTCTGGGCTGGACAAGGCTCTCTGTCATCCGTGGTAGTTCTTAGAAAGCCACTGATCCCTGCTGCCTTCAAGGTTCATGTATTCTTCCCAGGTGCCAGTGGCTGACGTAACAGCTGAACTTTTCGTGCTTTCTGACATTCTGAATTCTTCCTGATCCCTGTTTTCTTCCTGTCTTTCCACTCTCCCTCTGTCTCTTGGTCCCCTTCACATATGATGCCAGTTTGGGACACTGGAGTGGTTCCTTTAATACTGGGCGGTCCAGAATGGGTGGAAGTTTAGGGAACTGTATGATGGGATCGGGGTTCTGAGGATTATGTTGACCCATGACCAGCATTTTTTTTCCAGTAGTGTGATGTCAGGGTCAAAGTTGAAAAGAGAGGTGTCTCAGACCCTGCTTGTACAGATGGGTGAACTGATTTGTGGGGACTGAACTTAGCTCATTCCTCAGGTCTTCAGGGAGAACTTATAATGTTTAAGGCAATGCTCAGTGGTTTGGAAGACAGAAAGACAGGATCTTACCTCGAAATGATTTGGACTAGCGGAGATAAAACTTGGATAACATAAATTATAATTTAAGGCAAAATCCATAATTGCTGCTGAATAGAATTCATTTTTGATTAGGAAGTTTAAGAGATTTTTTGAGAAAGTGAAATTTGAGCTTAACCTCCAGGAAGGCAGTCAGTATATTGGTACTCTGAGATGGATTAAACAACATTCTGGGAGGATAGTTTTGGAAAATTATATAGCAAAATATAGTTTTGAACCTAATTTAACTTACTTTGGAAGAGAAGTTTTGGTTTTAAAATCACAAAAGCTTCCAAATTAGATGATGTGCAAATTAATGCAGTCTACTCTGGTTGACAGTTCATGGTCTGTTTTTTTCCAGTGTTGATTTACTGCTTCAAAATGCACAGAAACCAGGTGTGGTGGCATATGCCTGTAATCCCAGCACTTGGGAGGCTGAGGCAGGAAGATTTCCTTTAGTTCAAGGCCAGCCTACTGTATGTAGTAAGTTTAAGGTCAACCAGAATTGTACAGTGAGACCCTCTCTCT
>NW_004955402.1:53501032-53539419 GCF_000276665.1 Chinchilla lanigera | reverse complement strand
AAAAAAAAAAAAAAATCCTAATGGAATAAAATAAAACTAAAAAACCCACAGAGGGCATAGGGAGCCACAAAGATGATGCGAACGTACTTTGCCATCTATCTGAAGATGTTCGCACACTTTCATTTCAGCTTCTGTTTTGCGTATCCCGAATTCAAGAGGAAGAGAGCAAATACGAAAATGACACTACCTTGTGTGTTAGCAAAGAACGAGGTCTTAAAGGCTTTGGGCCTGTCAAAGAAAGTTCTAAAAGGGTTTAACAAGGTCATGGAGGAAGTTGTTCTTCTGTTGCAAAGCTAACTCACTTTCTGCTTTTCGACATTCTGCATGACGTTTTATGGGCTGAGGATATAGCTCAGTGGTGCAGCACCTGCCTGAATGATGTTGTATTTCTTCATTTTCAAATCTTCTTTCTCCTTTTAAAAATGTTTATTATGTAGCACAAGTTTGCAGTACCTGAAGAGTATGTCATGGTGGGGGGCTGGTATGTGCACACACACATTCTAGTCCTCTCCCTGCCCTTAGCTTCCCGTCTCTCCCCTCTCCCTCGGTCTCTGCATCCCCTTCGCGTCTGATAGCACTCCATCTCCCTACTTCCTTTTATTTTGCTCTTTAAATTATTTATATTTTGGATTTCTCATATAAGAGAAACTATTCAATATTTAAGCATGTATGTGGGATTTATTTCATGGAGCATTATTAAGCTTTGTTTTAAAAGTACAGACGTTTAGAGGGCTCAACTTAGTGTTTTTATAGATGTATACTTTTTTTTTTGTACCGGGAATCTAACTCAGGACCTCAGGCTTGCCAGGCAGGCATTGTGCCTCTGAACTAAATCCCCGGCCCCTATATATGTATACTTTTATTTCATCCTATTGTTGATTTATTCAGCTTTGACCATCTGATGCATAGCAATTTGTCTTTTTTTTTTTTTTTTTGCCATAACTTGGAATTGAACACAGGGCTTTATGTTGAACTACATCCCCAAGCCTTTTTATTATTTTTATTTTGAAATAGGTCTCATTAAGTTGCTAAACTGCCCAGGCTGGTCTCTAATTTATGATCCTCCTACCTCATCCTCCTAGAGTACTAGGATTACAGGTGTGATCTACCATGTTTGGCTACAGCTCTGATGTTTTTAATTTTTAAAAAAGTGTGATACAAAAAAAGAAGAAAAGATATTCAAATCCACTGTTAGGTAGTAAAGCCATAAACTCTCCTAAAGTCCATCCTAGCAAACTCAGAAATGTTTTAAAAATTTCTATTTTATTTATGTGCATTAGTTTATACTCACATATATAGAAATTAAAAATCTGTAAAATGTTACATGTCAGCAATTTTTCATTTAAAGAGAAATGATATTCAATATTACCGATAAGAAACAGTCAACTGATGAAACAGAAATATTTTAAAAGCTTAGAAATCTCACTTCTTCATGAAATAAACTAGGATATAGGGAAGACAGATAATAAAATGCATTTAAGGGCAGTAGAAAGCAAGGCTGTGGTCACTGCTCTTCTCAAGGGCGAAGTAAGTAGGAATCCAAAAGTAAAACAGTGGTTGGAACCTGAGCCAGGCTTGGTCCTGACTTGCTTTGTCTCAGAGCCCTGCCGCTGCCATGGGATTCCTCTCTCAGGTGTGGGATAAATATATATATATCACTGAACATAACAACTGGACACCTAATGAGGGTGAATTAACATACAGGCAGAGATGCAAGCTTCTATGAAACGTGTGCCTTTCTCTCTGGACAAATTATGAAGAAGATGGCTTATAAAAAAGTAATTTGGTTAAATAGCTGAAGTCAAGGAGAATTTTCCCAGGTTGAGATGTATTTGATTGTGAATAATCTCCCAAGGGAAGTGCAAGCAGCCCCATCAGTGGAGTTATTTAATTAAAGCTATTCTAGAATAAGTAGAAGAGATGTTGCCTGAGGGAGTAATTTTGCATTGATCCCTGAAGGGTTGACTTGATGGTCTTAAAATTCTTAACAGTTTCAAAATCTTTTATGTCTTCAGAAATAGTCTCCTACAGTGTTCTCAAAGGACAGCAAAAGCCATCCTGCTGACAATATCCACTCCTTATAAAACTAAACCAAACATAACCAGCAACAAAAAGCACGGCTTAGAAACCAAGTCATTTTTATCAATGCTAAATAACCTGTCCCAGGACAGCATTAGCTCTAGAAAAATGTGTACAGATAGGGCCCCAAAACTCCAGGTAAGCAGGAAGATTTATTTGGGCCTCCTTTCTTCAGTTATTTTCGTGTTTGTTTGAACACTGAAAATCCCATGTCGTTCTTTTATAAAATACAAACTACAGTTATACTTTCAGTCGATAATGTGACCCTTCCATGGGCATATGTTCTTGTAAGATTTTTTGAAGGTTGCTCATGTCTCCTTGCTCATCCTCAGAGAAGGTTCTGAGAAACAGTGCGAAAGAATAATACTAACTGTAACCTTCAGTCTTAGACAGGAATTGTAAAGAACTCTGACGTCCAGACAGCCCGGGGGAGGAGTCCCACCGTGTGTGGGCTGATCAGGTTCCACAGTTACTGGCTTATCTGGATGGACCCTGAAAACCACAGGACGCCAGCTCTGACTCATGCAAGAAGCTGTGCTCCACACACAGCCTGAGCTCCCACACACACCCACAGCACGCTGCAGAGGAAACATCCCACAGACTGTGGTTGGCAGCCTCTTCTGTGCTGGTGAAAAGCAGATGTAGAAAAGATCAGTGGAAGAGGTGACAGTTGTCTTTCATCACTAAAAGTTCAAGGAGTGCAAAATCAAGACCTGAACAGTCTCCAGTGAGGCTAAGAGTATTCAGGGGCCACCCGGAAGACTTGTTCAGAGACTTCCGTTGTAGCTCATTCTCTAGCAGTGTCGCACAGTGTGGGAGACCCTGGCCTGGAAGTGTGGGTGTGGTTTGGATGGGTGGGGATTAGGAATGGCAGGCCCGAAAGTGCAGCTAGAAGAACCACCATAAGAAGCCTCACGTCTATGAGAAACAGTCCTTAAATTTGGAGCACACTAAAAACATTTCCTTAGAGGCTTGGGAGAAGGTCAGAAGATGGGAGATCCAGATCTTGGACTTTGTGGCTAGTAAAGTTTTCAAATAGTGGAAGTCACATATTGGCCATGATTTGAAGCCATTACCCTAGCAACGGTGTGTACTATGATTAAGAGTGGAGAAAGCAGAAATCTGGGAGAGGAGAACGCAGGCAAGGAGAAAGGAGGCCTGTGGTCCTGATCTGCAGTCCTGATCAAAGTATTACTTCCAGGGGAGGGTCCTGGTGTGACCTTCACAGTGTCTCTCCTGACCAAGAACTCTCCCCCTTATGGTGGGAAGGTTGGTGCATGCATGCCTATAACCCCAGCTTTGTAGGAGACTGAGACAAGCGGATTGTAAGTTCTGGCTGAGCCTACACAGTTTAGCAAGACCTTGTCTCAAAGTAAAAAATAACAAAAGGGCCAGGGATGTAGGCCAATCCCCACTGTCCTCCTCTCCTCACAGAAGAGAGCTCCAGCTCTTTACTTCCTTCTTACCATTCCCTCCTATCTCTCAGTACATGTCAGATTTCGTCATGTACTGGTAGCTGCATGATGTTGGCAGTGCAGATGGGAACGTCCCAGTCCCTGACCTCAGGCTCGAGTGTAATTCCTCTGGAACTTGATGCTTGTCAGATGAGGGTGCCCAGAGCAGTTGATGGTGGTGCCGGGAGGGTAGGAGGTGCACATGTATGCGCTCCTTGGAAGAATGGTGCTGGGGAGAAGGGCAAGAACTTCAGGAAGCTTTGGAGACCAAAAGACACTTTAATTTACTCTGAGAGAGGGAAGGTTAAAAGTTGCTGGGTTGAAGCGGGAAATCATGCTATGGCACAAAGGCAAAGTGGGGCTGGTGTGCTTAGGCACTTCGGGAAATCCAGAGCAAAGGTTAGTATATGTTGCTTTGTATACAGAGTAAGACTAGGATCAGATTTCAATTTCTGCCTGTGGAGGTCCAGTTCTCTGAGAACCATTTACTGAAGAGGATGTCCTTTTTCCAGTGTAAATTTTTGTCATCCTGGTCCAGAATCAGTTGGCTGTGGATGCATGGGTTTATTTCTGGGTTTTCTATGCTGTTCCATTGGTCTATGTGCTTTTATGTCAATGCCATGCTCTTTTGATTATTATTGCTCTGCAGGATGCCTTGAAATCAGGGATTGCGATGCCTCCAGCTTTGCTCTTTTTGCTCTAGATATTTGTATTTTCTATTTTGGGATTTTTTTCTATTTTGGGATTTTTTTCCCAAAAATCTTTGAATAATTTCATTGTCAGTTTGATGAGAATTGTGATGAGTCTATAGATTGCAAAAGATTGTCGATAGATTGTCTATAGATTGTGAGGGAGGATTCTCTCTACTTTCATCTTTGTGCTAGAAATACGTACCATTCTAAGATCTTTTACCTTCATTCTTGAGGCAGTGGAGAGCCATTAAGAATGTTGATTAGGCAAGTGATTTGTAATGTATAGAGTGTTGAGGCAGGATTTTAGAAATGGAGTCAGAAGCCAGGCAATGTACAGGCAAGCTTAGTCAGGAGGCTGCAATGGGTGAATTGTGTCTCCCCAATTCCTACGTTGAAGTTCTAGCTACCAATATCTCAGAATGTGGATGTTTGGAGGTACAGATTTTAAAGAGGTATAAGTTAAAATGAAGTCAGTGGGGTAGACCTAACTGAACATGACTGGTGTCCTTATGGGAGATTGGGGCATATATGAAGGCATAGAGTGAATACAGATTTCTAAAGAAAACTAAAGAAGCTAAAGGAAGAGGCCTCAAAAGAAGTTAACTTTACTGGCATGTGATTTTGGATCTCTAGCCTCCAGAACTGTGAAACAATTAATGTCAGTTTTGTAAGCCACCCAGTCTGTGGGTGCCATGTTGTGGCAGCCTCTGTTTATTCACTCAGATCGGTATCTGTGCTGTTTGCAAATAAATACCATCAGATGTCTCTCACTCTGTTTCCATTCAACATTGTTGGCCATAGGGCTTTGTATTTTGAACATGGATTAAAAAGCGACACAAGATTGTCTGGGGGAATGACTCTGCCATAGAAAATCATCTGCATGAACCCTGATAGGTACATAAGAAATGTATTAATTCTGTACACACTTAAGTGGAATAGAGCTTCCTTTTGTGAGCACCTTCCAGGAAGTGAGTAGTATTCTCCTGGGTGGTGATAAAAGTGTGTAGCACATCATACATGTTTACAGAGGGTTTTGAATAGCAGAGGGTATCAGACTGATTGCCTTGTGAAGAACTAATTCAAATACAACCAAGAGTGGAGTGAAAGAGGCTAGACAGAGTCTATTTTAGAAATATAAGTGGGAGAGAATGAAAATTTGGACTGGAGTAGGGGCAATAAGCATGAAGAGCATGGTACATGTTTGAGACAAATTTAGAAAGTAGAATTGACAGGATCCAACTAGATTGGATGAGTATGAAAGGAAAGAGACATCAAGCGTGACATCCAGTATTGAACAGTATGGAAAATGTAAAAGCCAGTTTGAAGGCTTTGGGCATATGCGAATAAAAAAATGGAGAATAGAGTTTGAAAATTTGAGTTGTATTGTTTGGTTCTCCTCTGCCGTGAGATTATTTCCACAGGAAATGCTAGGAGGTAAGTGAGGCTGTCTTTTCCTTTGTGAGATCATATTGCAGTACCCATTCTCGATTGTATTCGCCTATGCACTAAGCACCAGAGACAACATCTCCCAACTTTCTAGACAAAACCATGAGATTCATTCATTGGCTTTAATTTTATGACCTTCTAGAGTGCCCCTTGTTACCTGATGCCCACTGAATGGACACACGTTCTGAAATATGGTGGCCACTGGCAAACACCAGGTGTGTATTGTGCCACACAAGTTGGCTGGTTTCACCTGAAGAGCAGGGGGAATGGAGGTTTTCTGTTCCAGTCAGATAATTTTGTCTAGTTCATAAGTTAGATCCAGGGCTCCTCATTTAAATGAAGTAATACTTGCTACCTGATTTTTTTTTTTTTTTTTTTTTAGTGGAAAATTTGGGAATTTGCAATAGTTTCCTCCATGAAAATGAAACCAAAAAATTCCCTAAATGGCCTTTCTTTGGGTAATGTTTGTTGCCTATACTGTTTTTAAATGTTTTAAACTTTCCTTCACTCACTTCCTCTTATTGTATTGAAAAAATTTTCAGCATTTACTTTAGAGCCTTTTGTAAGTTATTTTTCAAATATTCTTTTGCCCTTGTTACTTATTTTTACCTCTGGGCTTTATAATTCTTCCCCACTGAATGGTCCTTTTCTCTTTTCTCAGTGATACCTTTGTCTGCCTGTGGCACACTGACTTTACCATCAACCTTAAGGGCTTTTGTTTCAAGTACCAGGCCCTTTAGATCTGTTAGAATATATTTCCCATAAGCTTTCAAAAATATGTTTTTGAGTTTCTTGGGATTTCCTTATGGGATTTTTTTTAAACCTTTTTAATTTTACTTTTTATTCTTTTTAGCCAAATTATTTGCATTTTATTATAGTTTCCATTTGCAATCTTGCAAAATTTCCAGTGAACTTTTTTTGACTTTGCCTTTTTAGTCAGAATTGCCTTTAGTCATTTGATCATGAGTGGTGCTTCAAAGCAATGATTTTTGCATCTATTTCACTTCACAATGCAATATAAAATTCTATGTATTTTTATCCCTGTGGATTCAGTAACCAGTAATAAGTGAATTCATGGCTTTTTCCAGGCAGAAATTCAAAACAGAATGCAAGTAACTTAAGTAGCCTACCACTCTCCCCTTCTTCAATTTTTCTGTATGTCCCATTTTGCATATTTCCTTTAAATCTGTGGTTTTGGCTATTGTGGCCTATAGCACAGCACAAGATGCTAATTTCTACTTGGACAATTTTGAGGTTTCACCAGCAGTTGTTATTTACATCTGAGCTAAGCTATCCTCTATAAATGATGCTGTATCTTTTTTTTTTCTAAGTTTTGAAGGTATAATTGTCCATTGATTTTTGTTGATTAACCTTTTCCCATACTTAATCATAGGTGTCACCCATATTGAGCATCCCAGTTTAGACTTTCTGGGTTTATTAGAGAGATGATTAGATGATCCTAGTGTCTCTTGAATCTAGCGTTTCTAAGTTGGGTCTTAGGTTATTCAATATTAGTTATTCTAATTATCCAAGTTGGTTTTCATGTAAAATATTATAGACATTCACCAAATACTCAAGACCTGTGACATTGAAGGAGGATTGTCAATCCAGCTGACTTGGGAGCTGCCCATGGGATTAGAAAAACACAGTTTTAGGCATGTCTGGGTGGGTAATGGAGGCATAACCTTGGAGTCTATGTATGGTCTCTCACCCATTCCTCTCTGGCACAGTACTCCTGGTTTGCTTTCAAGCAATCATGAACTAAGCTGTTGTGCTCCACCATGCTTTTCCATCATAGTGTTCCTGCCTTGGACCCTGTCAAGCATGGACTGAATTCCCTGAAACTGTGAGCTGAATTAAACCTCTCCTTTAAATTGTGTGAAGTACTGTATCTCAGTGATCAGAGAATGACTAATACAGAAAATTGGTTCCAGACAAGTGGGATTATTGCTGTGACTGTACCTGATCATGAAATTCAGAAGCCTTTAGAACTGGTATATGGCTGGAGTTTAGAAGGTTTGGAGACATAGGCTAGAGAATTCTTGAATGCTGTAAGCAGAGGTTGATGTGAGATTCTGGTTGGAACTCAGAAAACCTGAATGCTGATAGGAATATAAAGAAATGCCAGGCTCAGGAGGTTTCAATTAGGAAGTGGACTGGAGAATACACATGTTATATTCTCGCAAAAAGAAAATGTTTAAATTATGCCTATGTCCTCAGATTTTGTGGGAGACTGATTAAGGGTGTGGAATAATTAATCTGGCAGGGAAACTTTCAAGGCATCCTTACATTCAGCCTGTGGCATGGGTGCTACTGGCTACTTTTTGACACAGGTACAGTGAAAAGATTACAGCCAACAAATTGAAGTGTTTTGCATCAGGAGAACAGGAAAGACAACTGGGAAGCATCTGAGGAATTGGTTAGACCACACTATGATGGGCTTAAAGGTACAAAAGGTTTGTAAACTTCTTTAAAAGACTAGTTTGAGAAGAGAGCCTCAGGACTTTCTGATCACTCAGATCTGTCTAGGGAAATGTATCTGTGAGTGCTGCCATCCAGGAACTTAGAGGCCACTGCAGACATGGCCCAAGGGGCCTGGCTACTGTTCCCACTGACAGCAGACTTGGCCTCATCCACATGGTATTTTAGGCATGCAGAATGCAGGAATGTGGAGTAATGAAGACTTCCACCTAGATATTAAAGGAAGGCCTGGGCAAGGAACCCTGAGAGGTTAGTCATGAAGCTGTGAGAATGAAGCTGAAGATGCAATAGAGACCATAGTAAGTTGGAGATGCCATGAACATGGAACCTCTGCTGAGGAAAGCCACAAGCAGCAAGGGGAGCCAGCCTTAGAGAGGTCATATGGATGGTAAGTAGCAAGGCCATAGGCTTGTGCTTCCTAGGACCTGGGGAACTTATGTGTCATCACCATGTGCCCACATGTCAGTCATGGAACAATAAGATTTAATGTTTGCCTACTGGGTTTTGGTCTTGTTTTGGTCCTTTCTTTTCTGTTCTAGTCCTCCATTTCAGAATGGGACTGTTTACCCTTTGCCATTACACTTTGTAATTATATTACTTGTTTTTTATTTTTTATAGAGATTTATAGCTAAGAGCTTACCTTGAGTCTCAGAGGAGACTTTGATATGGACTCTTTAGCAATGTTGGGACTGTTGAGGCTTTGGGTGGGGAATTATTGTTTCAGTGTCTTATTAGGTGGAATTATGACTTATTTATTTGGAGATGAAGCACAGTAGAGAGATGTGCTTGCACACTGACTGACAGTGGGTGGGATGTGATATTTAAGGTAGACTGTCAACTTGATTGTCTTGAGAGCTATCTAGGGGAATAGTAATCACACATCTGGGTATGTCTGGGTTGGTCCTGGAGGTCTCTATCTGATCCCTACTCCCTTCCTGTCTGGCACTGTTCCCCTGTTCTGCTTACCAACCACTATGAGCTAAGCATCTTTGTTTCTGCATGCACTTCACCATGATATTTCTGTTATAAAGCCATCTGACCATGGACTCAATCCCCCCAAATCATGAGCTAAATTAAACCTCTTCTCTTTAAGTTGTGGATGTCATATATTGTGTGATAGCACCAGGAAAGTGGCTAACATAAAACCTTAGTTCTTGCTTCTGAAATTATTTCTCATTTCTTATAGTAGGTATTATTTCTTATAATAGATATAATTCTATTATTATTTTTTTGGTACTGGGAATCAAACTTAGGACCTTGCACTTGGTAGGCAGGTGCTTGTGCCACTGAGCTGTATCCCCAGCCTAATTCTATTATTATAATAGAAGATATTTAGAAATACTTTCTTTTTAGTGAAAATATTGTCTTTCTGCCTCACCAGTCCTATCATGAAAACCTTCAGAATATTTACATTTTTGCCTTGTATACATCTCAGTGAACCATTTAGTAAGTGGTAGCTGACCATTTGCTATGGGGGGATTTTGTGTGATCAGTTTAATAATATTAATAATAAAACAGGGAGGATTATTAATGTTCCCTTAATTATAGTTACCAAAGACAGAAACAGGAGCTTTTTAAAAAATTTCCACAAAAACAAACCAACCAAAAAATGCCTAGAAAAACAAGCCAATATTTCAAAATGAAAATAAAACCTAAACTAAAGCAAAAAAAAAAAAAAAGCTCATAAAAAATCTGGACCTCTCTAGGGAGAATAAGATTAAAAAAAAACCTATAGAGATAGCTCATGAATAAAATCTGGAGTATGTAAATTTTTGTCTTTAAATTTGATTTATAATTACTTAAATTGACTAAGGAGCAGAGCAGTCACTTATGTTCACATAAGATAAGTAGAGGGGCTGGGGATTTAGCTCAGCGGCAAAAGTGCCTGCCTGACAAGCACAAGGTCGTGAGTTTGGTTCCCGGTACCGGAGAAAAACCAAAAAAACAAAAACAAAAAAAACAAAAAAAGATAATTAGAGACAAGGTAAGGTCTCATGAGTCCTCTAGGCACATGACACTTGAGCCCATGCACACCAATCACAACCCCTGGCTGTGGCGAGGGACTATCACCATATTGATGACACTGGATAGGGAAGTTAAAAAATAGTCCTTTCTTTGATTAAGAAGCCATTCTTTGCCCAGAGCTATTACCAAACAGATGGCAAAATAAGAGATGTTAAATCTCTAAAAAAAAAAGGTCACAGTGGAGAAATGAGAAGGCCAAACTTGCACCCTCAGTGTCAGAGGAGATGTCATGGAAATTACATTCAAGGAGGTGTCCAGCATGAATGTGGGTTTTGAGGATTTCAGGGTTTTGAAGATTTCAGCAGATGGGTCCACTTGTGTAAAGGCTTAGAAGACCAGATGAGAGTGGTGAACATGCGTGAGGTGTGTGTGTGTATGTTTGTATATGTGTGTGTGTGTCTGTGTGTTCCACTAAAATTTAATTGACAATAATAAGCAGCAGTATTACTTGAACTTACTTTTTTTTTGGTCACTAGTCACATTCCTGTCCTCTAGGTCTGATGTTCTATCCTCACCTTCATTCAATCCATTGTGTATAATTTCAATGGAGTTTTTAATCTCCTGGATTTCTGTTCGAATCTGTTCCACTGATTCCATTTCTTGGCTATGTTGGGCATTCATGATTTCCATCATTTTCCTAAGTTCCTCTTTTTAAAAAAAATCTGTGTCTGTGATAGTGTCTTTCATTTTGATTTTCATTTCGTTTTGCACCTTAGATGTTATTTTTTCTATGGCCTCTTCTATTAGTTTTTTTCAGTTCTGCTGTGATCATTTCAGAGATTTCCGGTGGTTGGTTTCTGATTTCCTCTATCTCTTTGTGCTCTGGACTTGTCCTGGATTGTCTGGTTGTTTGAGTTTGCATTTTGCTTCTTCCTCTTGTCATTTTCTATTTTTATTTTATTTTGTTTTCTGTGTTGATGCTTGTAGATTTCTTATGCTAGATAGTTTTATCCCTAGTGTTTAGGCTTTCTTAGGAGGTGTCTATTCCTAAGGTTATCTTCTTGCTGTAGGTGATTCTTGGTCTTTATGCCTATCCCATGATCCTACCATCCCAATATATTAAGAATGTGGAGTTGCTATCAATTTGACTTGTGGTCTATTCCTTTGGTACTGGCCTATGGTAATGGTTAGACCCTTTGTAGTTGCAGTGTTGTCATACAGGGCAGAAAAACTGATTATAACAGGTTTGGCATCTAATTAATGTAGTACAATTAAGCAATAGCCATTGACTTAAATACAGCCTAGCTACTGACAGACTGTGTTAACTATTAGCCTGATTTCTTTATCCATAGGAGCAAGTTCTGTAGTTACATAATATAATCCAACTTACATCAGGAACTTGTATGCAATGTTTTTACACTTATTAGAGTGATTGTACCCTGTTATGGGGGCTTTAAGAGGGATAGGGGCAGGATGGAGACGTGGGTGAGGTTAAGTATAGTAGGCACAAGTGTGGTGTGCATAGGATGATGTATTGTCCAAGCTTTGGGCAGTTGTAGGATACAAAAGGGAGGAATTGGAAGAGAAAGCCTGGGAGAATTTATGTAAACCAGAAAGAGAAGAGATAGTGTTTACTCACAGGAAAAACTCATAAAATCAAGTGACATAGTTGATGAAAGAGAGGAAGAGGACAAGTGGAAGAATACAACGAGAAAGTTTAGAGGCTTAAATCATGAACAACAGAGAAAAGAAGGTAGAAAAGGGAAATAAAAGGAAGAAAAAAGTAACACAAGAACAATACAAGTAATACAGAATTTCAGATAAGGTAACAGGAAATTAACAGTGGTTGTTGTATTGCATATTGATATCTTCACATTGGTTACTCAGATAAGCAAATATAGGTATGTAAGATTGCTCAAACAATTAAACATTAGCTGTTCTTTTCAATGAAACAATAGAAATCCATAGTACAACTATCTTAGCTATCCTGTGTATGCATATATACATATTTCCCCTTCTTTCTTTCTTTTCTCTGTGTTTGTTAATACATTTTCATTCTTTTATCTTAAAGAAAAATAGTATTTCAAATAAAAAAAGAAAGAGAAAAAGGGAGGAAAAAGAAAAAAACCAAAATAATCATACACAGAAAAAAACACAGCAAACATACAGAAAGAATAACAAAGTAGGGCAAAACAGAACAGAGAGTAAAAAAAAAGGGGGGGAAAAACAAAAACAAAAATCACCAAAACCTTGGCCATGATTGTCCCTGCATGGCATGGCCTCACTGCTGCCCTCCTGGATCCTGGACAGCCAGGGCAATGTGGTGAGGGGCCTGACGTTCGGTTGTATAGCCTGGGCATGGGTTGGGGTGGGAGACCATATAAAGTTGGTAAGGGTCAAAATGGTTTAAATCCCAGAATACTGTGAAGGAAAGAATGTTCTTCTCACAGGAGCTACTGGTTTTCTAGGAAAAGTACTTCTGGAAAAGTTGCTGAGGTCTTGTCCTAAGGTGAATTTGGTATATGGTTTGGTAAGGCAGAAAGCTGAACAGACACCCCAGGAGTGAGTGGAAGAAGTCTTTGGTGACAAGATCTCAGCTAAAGTATCATAATTTCCTCTGAGAAGGTGTATGTGGTTTTACTGAGTTCTTTGACAGATTGAGAGATGAAAATCCAGATTTTAGAGAGAAAATTGTAGCAATCAACAGTAAACTCACCCAGCCTAAACTGACTCTTAGTAAAGAAGATAAAAAGTCATCATATATTCTACCAATATTTTATTTCACTGTGCAGCTACAGTACAGGTTAATTAAAATTTGAAAGATGCTGTTCAGTTAAATGTGATTGCTACACGACAGCTTTTCTTCTTGCACAACACACAAAGAATCTGGAAGTGTTCATGCATGTCTCAACAGCATATGCCTCCTGCAGTTGAAAGCATATTGATGAAGCAGTCTATCTACTTCCTGTAGATCCCAAGAAGCTTATTGGTCCTTTAGAATGGATGGATGATGGCCTACTCAATGATATCACACCAAAATTAATAGGAGACAGACCTAATACATACATATACACAAATCATAGGCAGAATACATTGTGCAGCAAAAAGGAGCAAAGGTAAATGTGACGATTGTAAGGCCATCATTTGTTGGTGCCACTTGGAAAGAACTCTTTCCTGGATGGATTGATAATTATAATGGACCAAATGGCCTCTTTATTGCAGCAGGAAAAGGAATTCTTTGAACAATGGGTGCCTCCAACAATGCCTCCAACAAAGCCCTTGCAGATCTTATTACTGTAGATGTAGTTGTCAACACAAGTCTGGAGGCACCCTGGTAGTCCGGAGTTAATAGACCAAGAAACATTATGGTGTGTAATTATACAACAGGCAGCACTAATCCTTTCCACTGGGGTGAAGTCGAGTATTATGTAACTCATTCCTTCAAGTTCTATTCCAACAACCTGTTGTTACATTATTGGAAGGGTGTCAGACATACCGTACCTGCACTATTGCTTGATCTTGCTCACAGGTCAGAAAGCATGCTAAGAAGAGTAGCAGTAAATACATTATTTATTGGATGATGAAAACAATAACTTGTCTTCACAAAGCTATGGTATTTCTTGAATATTTCACAAGTAATTCTTGGGTTTGGAATCCTGATAATGTCAATATGTTAATGAATCAACTAAACCCTGAAGATAAAAAGACCTTCAATATTGATTGATGACAATTACACAGGACAGAATATATAGAAAACTGCTGCATGGGAACTAAGAAATATGCTTCGAATGAAGAAATAGCTGGCCTCCCTGCAGGTAGAAAACATTTGAACAAGTTGCGGAACATACATCATGATTTCAATACTATCCTTGTGATCCTTATCTGGTGCATTTTTATTGCAAGGTCACAAATGGCAAGAGATATCTGGCACTTTGTAGTAAATCTGTGTTACAAGTTTCTGTCATACTTCAGAGCATCCAGCACTATGAGATACTGAAGACCAAGAGTTTTGTATTAGAATATCTATGCATTTGGTGGTCTAAATGCACAACATGTAAAATGTACTTAAATCATCTCACCTTTTGTAAGGACATTAAACCATCTCAGATTAGTGTGTGGAGTAAAACATGTAACATTTTAATGTTAATGTTCGTAAAATCTAGTGAACATATTGTTGTATGCCAGCTCAAAGCTGTCTAAAGAGCCACCAATACTATGATTTAACATTTTTGTCCATGGAAAGAAAGAGATAGGATAAAGGCAAGAATAGGGAAATAGAAACACTGACCAGTGTAACTCTGCAATTCTGGTACATATTAATTAAAATGCCTTAACATATAATTCTAATAGTGCAATAGAAAGAATTTATTTGGAAAGAGTACTAGCTAAGTTGGTAGGTACTTGATTCTTAAATGTTTGATTTTTTCCCCAGTTTTAATGGATTTTAGTTTTATTAAAACTATAGCCAAACTATTTTTACTTTATTCTGAAGTTATTGAGCGATATCAAACATGAAAAATATGTTCTCATTTTTCTTTTCTGATTAAATGCGTGGTATACATTGTTTTTCTGTGAGTATAATCAGTTGCTTTTATAATCATAAGGCTATATATTTTACACCCTGTTGGATCTAGACAGGTTTGAAAATCCATATCAATAAAACTATGTTAGCATCTAAAAGAGTAGGACTAAACTTTTCTTGTCCAAAGTTTGATCAAATAAGAGTCCTGTGAGATTGTGTTCATGTTCTGAAACAAGAGGGTTTCTTGACTTTTGTGCTCTGTTCCCTTTGTAAATATTATCTTAGGCCTTTAGAAAGGTTCCGACTGTCTTTTAAATGAAATCTGAAAGTGCATTATTATAGAAGAATGTATTTGCAGCTAGTAATAACATCAAGAAAATGTCCTCATGTGTTTAAACACATACTAATTGTGACATTGAAAGTTGAATTCTTTCAAGAAAAATATAACAATGCATAATGTGTATAAAATTAAATACAGGACTTTATTACATACTCATAAAGTAGCAAACTGTTGAATGAGTTTGAAGTTATCACTTATTTTTTTCTGCATGGGTTTTAACTTTAGAAAAAATGCATTATAGAAACATCATGGCAAGAAAATTGCATATTTTAATGATATATTATAATTCCCTATAAAACTCAACGAATGGTAGTTTATTATTTTAACATGTTTGGTTTAACAGATCATTCAGCATACCGCTCTTCTAACTGAGCTGAAGTTGTGCTATATTTAAATCATCAGCAGTGTATTTTGAATATGTTTAAAGAGGTCACTTCACAGTATAAAAAGTTACATGTAACTTTCCATTCTAATTTTCTCTGTTAGTTTAAATGCCATGTATAAGAAATTTATTTTGTTACTGTGGAAAACTAAATGTGAAGGAAATCACCTTCTTACATGCAGGTGTATAATCTTGAAAAGGAAAAATGTTTCCTTGCTGAAACTAGCTTTTCTGTACTAAAACTTTTAAACATTATTTTAAAAGAAATATTTATGTAAATACGCATATATTCTTTGGAATAGTACTAAAGTCTCTGGTTTAGGATCATACCTTGTAGGAGGTGTGAGAGACCGTGAGAGTGTGGGAAAGTGGGATAAATGATGAAGCCTTTGATTTAAGGTGGTCCATGTAATATGCATTGAGCACTCTTCAAGTGTATTTCCGTAATGTGTTAAAATCACGCTAACATTTTATGACTTTTATACTCTTGCCAAAGACCTAGAATCAGGTTAATTTTGTTTTACAAAAAAATCAGGCACAACTGTGCAGGCCTGTGAAGTACATAGAGTTTGTTCTACTGCCTTTAGAATTTAAAGAGAGGCTAACTGGTATTAATTTTATGTGTTTGGAATGCTGTTGTGAAAGATAAAGAAAAAAATAAGTTCTAGAGTTAGTATGATGAGTATATAGATTGATAATCTATACCAGCTAGATTTTGGATTTAAGTCAAATTTAAAGATTTTGGAAATCCATTGTGTTTGTGTCACTTGCTGGGCAGTGTTTATAGATCTGTGTTTTCTCCACAAATTCATTATGTTACTGGACTACCTAGAAAATAAATTTATTTCATATAACTGATTCAATAAAGCTTTATTCTAAAACATTTGGGTACCCCTCCCCCATTGTTTTGTTTTGTTTTGTTTTCTTGTTTTTTTTTTTTTGTTGTTTTTTTTTTTGGTACCGGGAATTGAACTCACAACCTTGAGCTTGCCAGGCAGGCGCTGTGCCACTGAGCTAAATCCCCAGCCCCTCCCCTCCCCCATTGACTCTTACCTCTGGTATATGTGTTTGTAAATTGTGATGTCATTGTGACTATATTTAAATTTACTTAGCAACACTAAAATGTCCCACATCTCAGTGCAGAAGACAAGGCACTGTGGTTTTGGGTTGTTGTTGTTTTCTTTTGTTTTTTGACTTCAGGATCCCATGGAATATTCTTTGAGTCTGTGTAATAATGTCTAGAAGCAGGGAGGGAAAAGATCTCATTTCCCCCTTCTTTGTGTCTGCAGGAACTTATGTCAGATTTAAAAATTTTTTAATGTAAATTAATACTCTTTTATAAGCAGCAAATAGAAGCATTATTAGGTACTTTTGTGAACCAAAAAGTAACAAATTAATCTCTATTCAAACAAACAAACAAGCAAAGAGAAAAAGGCAAAAAACAAACACACTAACCCAGCTGACTACCAAGAGGAAAACCCATCAGACAAAAATTAATAGCAGTGCAATTCCTCTAGTGTCTACCATTCTGTAGTTGTTCCGAGTCTGACTCCAGAATGTGTACTCTATCCAAGATTGCAGGTGGATTTGTGCTGGGTTTGGTCTGATCTTTGTTACTGGATCTAGGGGATGGGATTAGTTTTCTGTGGCTGGAGTTCTCCCCAGCCATTTTAAAAAGAATAAAGGAAAGAAAAGGGAAAAGCAAAGTAAAGGAAAAAGAAAAGAAAGAAAAGAAAAGAAAAGAAGAGAAAAGAAAAGAAGGTCCTACCTGCCCACTTCTATTCCATGTGTCTTTGTCCCCAAACACAAGGCTGGTTCACCTAACTTACCACCTGCTGATTTGTATCATTGCTGTTGCTTCAGACTCTTCCATACCTCTAGTCCCACTTGTCCATCGTGTGTGCTTTAGCCGGGGTTCTACTGCGTCCCTGGAGTTCCCGCCAGTTTCAGGTCCCTGAGTCCCATCCGTGGAGGCAGTAGGACCCCGTCTGGGACTCTCCTCTGCCAGTTGCTGCAGCTCCAGGTCAATGATGCGAGCAGGAACCCATTTTCTCTATTTCCATTATTGTCTTCTCTTCCTACTGTTGATCCCTTCTTTTTCTTTCTTTTTTTTTTTTTTTTTTTTTTTTTTTTTTTTTTGCTTAACTACTTGCCTTGCTTGATGAATTCATTCCTTCTGACTTTTTATCTTTGTTGACTACATTGCCGCTGTCTAGGATATTCTTGAGTAGTTTGTGGAGTGCTAGTTTTATGTACCTAAATTTCTTGAGGTGTTTTTGTCTTGGAATGGGCTTATTTCCCCATCAGTTTTGATAGGTTTGCAAGGTATATTCGTCAGTGTTGAATTTTTTTTTTTAGAATTTTAAGCACTTTACCCCATGTTCCACTCATCTTTAACACATTGGCAAGGGGCCCATGATCCGTGTCTCACTGCCAGGTGGCTCTGATCTGAACCTGTTATACTCCTGCTGGCCTGAACCACCAGTGGTGCATACATGACTGTCCTGTCAGCCAGCGTGAGATAGTCAGGCATGTACCACCATTGGGAATGTGTTAAATTCTGTGTTTAAAAATCTGATGTAATCCCAATGTGTTTATAAGTTTGCTTTTATCTGACAGCTTTTAAGATTCTGTCCTTGTGTTGGACTTCTGGGATTTTGACTATAATGTGTCATCGGAAGCTTTATTTTTGTAATTTTCTGGCATTCTGTAAAGTTGACAATATATGTTCAGTTTTTTCTCCATGCCTGAAAAAATCTCTGCTATAATTTTTCTGTAAACTGCTTTTAATTCCATTTGTGCTGTTCTCTAATTTCTCCTTAACTCTGATTAGTGTCGGGTTAGTCTTCTTTTTTTAATTAGCTACTTTTATTTTTACATTTTAGGTACACATTATGATCACACTCATCCTAGGGAATTTGTACCTGTGCATCATTTTTATTCTTTTTGTTCCTATTCCTCTCCCATCCCCTCAACCCCTTTCTATCCTTTTTTTAAAAAGCTTTGTTTCCATTTTCCTTCCTTTCTCATCTTTTTTCTTTTCCTTTCCTTTCTTTTCCCCTCCCCCATCACTAGCTCCCCTTCCCATTTGAACATTTTCTTCCTATTTCACAATATCTGTTATACATTTTGGTTCTTATTTACACTTTCAGTTTTTCACCTCAGAGAAACAATGAGGTATTTACACATGTGTGTCTAACTTATTTCATGTAAGAGTATGTCTGTAAGGTACATCCATTTAGATAGAAAGATCTTAAGCTTATCCTTCTTTATGGGAGAGGAGTAATCCATTGTATAAAAAAAAAAACCACACTTTCCTTAGCCATTCATCAGTGGATGGGCACTTGGGCTGTTTGCCAGATTTAACTATTACAAACTGTGCAACTATAAACATGGGTGTGCATATATTGCTATAGTATGATGTTTTTAATCCTGTTGGGAAGATACCAAGAAGGGGACTATATAGATCGAATGGAACCTCTTGTCCTAGTTTTCTCCACACTGATTTCCACAGAGGTTATACTAGTCTACATATCCACTCACAATGGAGAAGTTTTCCTTTTTCCCCACCAGCCCTGCCAGCATTTGTTATTGTTGATTTCTTGATAATAGCCATTTTTTCAGGGGTGAGATGGAATCTCAGTGTTATTTTGATTTGCATTCCTAGAATGACCAGTGATGTCAAACATGCTTTCATATATTTATTTGTTGTTTGCACTTCTTCATCTGGGAAGCTTCTATTCATTTCAGATGCCTATTTTTGGATTGAACTTTTAAATTTGAGAGGTATGATTTTTTTAGTTTTTTAAAAAATATATTCTAGATATTAATCCTTCATCTGAGGAATAGCTGGCAAAAATTTTTTCCCACACTGTGCATTGTCTGTTCACTTTGCTAGTGGTTTCTCTCACTGTGCAAAAGCTTTTTAATAGGATGAAATCTCAGTTGTCAATTCTTTGTGATAGTTCCTATGCTATTGGGGTTTTGCTCGTAAAATCTTTGCTTACACCTATGTCTTCAAGAGATTTACCTATTCTATCTTCCTGAAGATGTAGTGTTTCTATTTTAATATTTAGATCTTTGATCCATTTCAATTTTAGTTTAGTACAAGGTGGATGTGGTGGTGCACACCTGTTATCTCAGCACTCAGGAGGCTGAGGCAGGAGGATTGCTGTGAGTTCAAGGCCAGACTGACCTATATAACCAGACCCTGTCTCAAGAAAAAGTTATGGGTCTCGTTTTAATCTTCAGCATGTAGAAAACCAGTTTTTCCAGCACCGTTTATTAAAGAGGCTATCTTTGTTCCAGTGAACATGTGTGTCAAACTTTATCAAAGGTAGGGTAGCTGAGTATGTCTGGAGTTGTTTCTGCATCTTTTAAGCTGTTCCCTTGATCCTCAGGTCAGTTTTCTTTATAGAAACTCTGTAATATTTCAAGTCAGGAATTGTGATGCCCCTTGCCTTGCCTTTAGTGCCCAGAATTTCCTTTTTTATTCTAGGTCTGTTCTGATTCCAAATGAATTTTAAGATTGTTCTCTCTAATTCTATGAGATATGCTGTTTGAATATTGATCGGGATTGAATTAAATCTATATAATCATTTTGCAAGTATGGCCATTTTCATTATATTGATTCTTCCTACTCAAGACCAAGAGATATCTTTCCATTTTCTGATGCCTTTTTTAATCTACTTTTTCAGAGTACTGTAGTTTTCAATGTAGAGGACTTATATTTCCTTCATTAATTTGATTCCTAAGTGGTTTTTGTTTTTTGATGCTGTGGCTAAAGGTGTTGTTTCCCTAATTTCTGTCTCAGTGAGTTTGTTATTGATGTACAGGAATGCTATTGATTTTTGAGTGTTAACTTTGTATCCAGTACACTCCTGAATTTAGTTATTAAATCTAAAAGTCTTTTGGTGGAGTTTTTGAGTTTTCTATGTACAGTATCATGACATGTGCCAATTATGATAATTTAACTTCTTTCTTTCCTATCCTTATTTCTTTTATTTTTTTCTCTCGTCTTCTTACCATTGTCTAGTAGATGTTGGATGAATTTTCCTTGTCCTCTTGTCATTTTAAGGTATTTCTGATTATATCCTGTGTTTCCATTTTGTTCTTGGGGTCTGAGACTCCTTCCTTACATTGATCATTCCTGTTGTTCATATATTCAATAGAATTCTTTACATCTAGAATTTCTGTTTCTCACCTTTTCATGAAATATATTTCTTTGGTAAATTCGTCACTCATTTTTGGGGTATAATTTTGCTCAGTTCCTTTAATTTTGTATTTGTTTCTTCCACAATCTCATTGATCAGTTAGTTTGTTCCGGTTGGTTTGCTACTTGGTCATCTTTGAGTTTGCCAATATCCTTCACTTCCTCTTTAATCAGTGCATGCTCTTCAGCTATTTGGTATTTATTTCCTCTCTATTGGTGCCCCTTGGATATGCTTTGGGAGAGCTGGAAATCTCAGAGGCATTTTGTTGCCTTGTTCTTTGTGGACCATTTTTGTGTATGTATGCTGAGGGTGAGGAAAAATGAAGCGAACAGTACTTGTTGGTATGAAGATCTCTTCAGTGAGGTTCTGATTTCCAGTGATGTGAAGAGGTACTGTCTACCACATCAACCTATGCAATGTAATTAGGTTGGCCCTAGTCACTGTGTTATAAGGAGAGAGTTTCTATTGGTTATAACAGTATTACAAATCCAACCATATATTAATCATAAGCATTAAAACTTGTTTTGATAACTTCAACATTTTCTCAGCGCCCCTACCAGTCTGTATTATACTGTTACTTGTGGTGCAACTGAATATGCAGGATGGAGTGAAAAATAAGAGAAGTGGGAAGTACTGTTGGGAAGAGAAAGAAAAAAGAAATATGATTAGGTGGAAAATACTCAGAAGGTCAAACTCTGTTGGAATCATATTTGTAGTTAGAGTTAGAGGCTAGAGAGAATATTTATGTAGGAGGTATGAGGCAGGCAGATGGGCGAGAGTTTATTTAGAGATGGAGGGAGGCTGTGAGATTGTCAGAACCTGTAAATATACTTGCAGTTAGTTTTGTTTGGATACTTTAACCACAGTTTAGTTAAGGACTACCCCAGCATGCTATTGAGTGGGACTGTGTGGGTTATAGCACTGGTTAATCCTTTTTCTCTTGCACACATAAACATGCCCTTCTTGCACATATATCATGTGAAAGGTGAACAGGATGGAGCGGACAGCAAGGAGGCAAGCAAATGAGGAAGGGAAGAGAAAACAGAATAAGGAAGAAAGTGAAGAAATAAAAGAAAGACTGAAATAGGGGGTAGGATGAAGGGAAACAGCTTAAAGAATACAGTAAAATAAAAAATCACAATACCAACTAAGAAGCAAGAATCAGAAACAAAACAAAACAACCAAGACAGCCCTGCAAAAAACAACCAAGAAGAGAAAAAAATTAAAAATCCCTCATAGCATGATCAGAGCATCCACACAGCCCCTTCTACGCTTAAGTCATGGTGAGCTTGTGAGACGCCTCACAGTCTTGCTGTGGACCACTGGCTTGCCTGAAGTGGTGACAGCTGCTGATTCTTCTGGACCCAGCTCCTGGCTGCAAGTTGTGCCCTAGGCATTGCCAACTTCAGGCCTTTGTCAGTCTCAAGATCCACTTGCTTCATTCGATTTGGGAGTGAGTTCATGCGTTGTAGTTTGGCCAGCTCTCATTTGTCCATTCTCCACTGACTCTCACCAGTGACCTCCGACTCCTGCTTACTTCACTGCCTGACAAATACTGTGGTCATCTCCGTGTCTTCCCCACAGGCTTTCCTTGCCTGAAGGGAAGACTTCCGGCCAGTTGTGGTTCCTCCTCCCTGTGCCTGCACATATCCATCTATCTCTGTCTTAAGACCTCTCAGCAGAGGGCCCCTTTGCCAGCAGGGGGTAGTGGGTGGTAGATCTGTCTTCATGCCATCTCAAGTCTTTCTCGTGATTGGGGAAATGATAAGAGAGTGCCTGCTCTGTTGTGACTCCAAGGAGTCACCCTCCTCTTCTCTGCGTCTCCAGGGATGCAATCCATAGCTGCGCCCCACCCCTCACTCCAGTGCCTACAGCTCATGGTGTGTAGCTGCTCTGTGCTTAAGGGATAGGACCTCCCGGAGGTTCTGCAAGCCTTTTGCCTAGTCCAGCCCCAGAAGCCCTCTGACCAGGCATCAGTCTCCATCTTTCCACTCATGGGCCTCCCCAGCTCCACTTTCTGATCCATCTTCTTGGTACAGTTCTGGGTCTCCTTGCCTATGTGGGGGTCCGGCAGCAACTATGGATAGCACCCTGAATGCCCCATGGGCACGGCAGTCCTGTTGCATGTTGGGGGACCTGGGGACTCACCTTTTTCTGTGTCGGGCAAGTCTTCTGTCTTCCTGAAGTCCCACTGTTCACAGGTGCTGGATTGTTTTCAGAACTTGATTGCGAGGCTTTGTTGTCCCATAAACTATTCTGCTTTCAGCTTCTCTGAATCTGCAGCTTCCAAGAATCTCGCTCACTGTGCCTGGTAAGCAGGTGAGAGTGATTTTTTGGGTCTGTTTATCAGCCAGTCTCCCACCGAAGCGTGGGTTCCCTCCTTTAGTCTGATTCTCTCCCCAAATGGAGTATACTTGGGGTCTAGAGTAGGAGGTAGGGTGCTGGGATCCAGGAGTGGCCTGGTTTTCCCTCACCATACCTCTGCGGACCCTAAATCTTTGTCCAGCTAGACTCTCTTTTCATCTACTTCCAGTATCAAATGTTATCTTTTGCGCCTGCCTCAGAGTACCTGGCTTTCTCCAGTGCTGATTCAGAGACTCACACCCTTTTTTGGTTGCCCTCTAAATGACAGTCATCTTCCTCTGCCACTAAATCTTTTCAAACTGAGTTTGTGATTACAGCAAGTGACTTTCTGGTGACATCTTTCTGGAAAGGGGTAGATCTTATTCATCTTTATCGCCTGTAAATTTTGCCTCACAAATCCTTTCACGGTAGCCTGTTAAGGGTTCGGTGGTTTAATTGAGATGAGCTCAGCTCAGTTTGCGGTGCAGGGCAGCCTCGGGCTGGGTGTGCCCTTTTGGTTCCTCAGTTTGTGCACAGATGTCCCCTGATACTGTCCTGTGCTGTCCCACTTAGCCAGCACCTGACTCTGTTTCAAGGGTTAAATCTTGGGAATTTTGGCAATTATGAAACTTTTAATCCTCGTCAGAGGATTATCCTATCAAACCACCCATATGCCCCTTCTCCACCCTCCCCACCGGTCCCTCGAATGATGAAGATCACTACATTAATAGTTGGGAGAGTCCATCACCGGGCCTTTGCAATGACTCCCTCCCTTAACGAGTTGAGTGAAGAATTAAGGGTGAATCCATATTCCTAACTCTGGACATGCCCAGTGTTCTGGATGATGAAAGCAGCAAACTGGAAGAATGAGCCCAAACTAACTAAACAAAGTAACATTGCGTAGGAAAACGTATACACTCTTCTGCTTTATTTAAAAAGCCCCAAACCTTATGACAGACATATCTTGCAAGCAGCACTGTGAATGCACGGGTAAATATAGGTTAAAAGAAGAGCATAAAGGGTGGATGGGTGGGTGAATAAATAACAGAGTCTGGGAGGAGGAGCGTGGAGAAGCTTAATGGGAGAAGCAGCGTCTGACTCCCTAGGCTGGAAGCAGAAGGCGGATAGAGATGGAAAGGAAGGGGACACCAGGGAAAGGAGTCTCATGGATTTCAGAGGTGTGAACAAGTGTGTGCGTCACTGCAGGGCCTGTAAAGAAGGCTGGGGGAAACATGAGCTCTGGCCTGAAGCTGGAGCTTGGGGGAGTCACAGCTGCTTTATCAGTCCTGAGAATAGTGCTAAAAAGTATGAATTTGTCCTAAAAACTTGGGGGATGCATGGAATTTTAAACCAGAGTGCAGAGGACCAGATTTGTTTTATAGAAATTGCTCTGGCTATGTTATCAGGATGGATCCAGCTGAGGTGGGCATAAGTAGGAAAAACAATGGCAGAACTTTGTAATAACCACCGAGAGCAGAGGTGATAAGAAGAAACCATTCAAGTGGGAAAGCAGAGATGCAGGCAGACAGAAGGGGAAGAGTGATAGGATGCAGTGTCAAGACAAAGACGAGGGCTGGGCAAACACAGAGGGCAAGACTGGCTTCTCTTTGTGCCAGCAGGTCTGTGTGGGTGCCCTTCACAAGGATGGAGACTGTCAGAAAAAATGCCGTATCACAAAGTTGGAGTTGCAGTGTTATTTCAACATCTCTTAAGGCCAAGCTGATGAGAATACAATGAGGGCTTACTGCATACATACATTGAGTATGGAAATCTTTTCTACTTTTCTCTCCTGTACAAGAGGACAAAGAACATGCATTCGTGTGCTTAGTGGGCTTGTACTCCAGTTGATGAATCATTTATTCACTTTTATGAAAGATGAATTGAAAGTCTTTTGTTCAATGACTCATCAGAAAATATTGTTTTGTGGTTCAACTCTAGCCTACAAATTATAGATGTATTCCTCTTGTATTACTTTATGAAGCAAACACATCACTATTTCTTGTTGAGATGATAAATGTTTTGAGTCATACCTTTCTGGAAAACATTTTATTTCATACAGATTAGTTTGACAGCCAATTTTTTTAATGTTTTATTTTTTATTTTCTACAGAAATATTTCTTTCTTCAGGTTCATACTATATCATAGGAGAGGGACAGTAGGGATAAACAAATGACTCATGTCATATTAAATTATTCCCTAAAACTAGAGTATTCTTAAATTCTATTATTTCACATTAATTTGTCTTATCTGACATATTTTTTAAGTACCTATGCACCAAATTAATCTTTTCATATAATATGTCCTAAACTTTTAAGTTTCATTTGTGGTATTTCACAAAGAAATCACCAATCACCAACTTCGTGGTTATCTTTGCTTGCTTAAGCCCTGGGTGATTTCTTTATATGCACCCATAGGTGGCTAATTTAAACCTGTGAGTAAATTAGTTTTGCTGTTGAATACAATTGAAAACATGCTTTGTTCTATTATTCTGCAGCTATATGCCTCTGAAATGAAATAGCATACTGTGACATACTTCACCTTGATCAAAGCACATTAGGGTATATTTGAAATCACTACTATTGGCTGGGACACATCCTGTTATTAGTCAAACCCCCAAATTTTATGACTTCTTGTTTTGTTTTGCTTTTAAAAAGCAAACCCATAAATATGATAAATGTAATTCCAAGATAATGGAGTTAGGAAGCCATGACTGAGGACAATTTTAGAGGAAAATGGAGAGTGTAAAATCATGACTTTACAATATTTAAAATTATGGAGGTGGAAATTAAATTGCAGATTTTGGAGGGAAGAGTATACTGTGCATGGGAAATGGAAGACACCCCTAATTTAGAGAAGGAGTTTACAGTGAGATAAGAAGCTAGAGAGAACGGCAAAGAGAGAGTTTAAATATTTTGAAAAGGAACCAGTTCTACCAGTTTTGGCTTTAAAAATGGCATATAACTAAGAGACATACTTATCTGAACTATTTCTGAATAATTTGAAAAAATTTGATTTTTTATTTTATCTTTGTTCTTAGTGTTTAAAATTTTAATGTGGCTTTCAGATGAATTCAAGCCAATGGAGAGTGACCACACAATAAAAACCACATAGGGATATTTGGTTAGTTACATGGCTTAATTTATTAGATTAAAATACATCATATAGACTTTGATCATTTGCTAAAGTGCCTATACATTTCCGTATATTTCCACTTATTCTGCTACTCATAAATTAAAGTAGGACGCAGCAGATCTCAACTCTGTCATCCTCCATGTTCTCTTTCATAATGAATGTCTTATAGTCCTCAACTATATTGAACTTATATTCATACATAATGAAAATGATGCACATATTTTCAAAAGAATAAATATATGCTCCAACCTTAATAACAAAGAAGTAGCAAGAAGGAAGTCATTTCTAATAAGATATCTATTTTAACATATAAATATTCAGGCTCATTACATGAACAGACAAATGAAATGGTGAAATGAGTTCATCTTGATTTAGAATCACTGTCAGTTATGACACCCACAGTCCAAGACATCCCTGAGGACACTGGATGTGCTGCTACCCGTGATGCTTTTCCCCTAATGAAAAACTCCAGTCAAAGTTCTAACATTTTAAGATGAACTCTTCCCTTGATTTAAACAGAATAGGAATAAAATTCCTGGAAAAGTCAGAGTACACAAATATAGTTCAAAAATACTTTGTGGACTTTTTATTGCACCAATTTTCTTTCAGGTTAGTCAGGACATTTTGCATTATCAATGGTAATTTCACTGAAGGTTGTTAGATTTGGTTCAGAGCTTAAGACATTGTTTTAAATATAGTGGGTCCTTAGCTGAGGTTGTGCTACTTTCTTGAAAGCATGAGCATTTCTATTTTATTGGGAGTAACAGTGACAGCTGAATGCACCTGAAATGGTTTTGGCTGTCATTCTCATTTAGAAGAAGGGCCAAAAGTCTGGCCTGTCTTGCCATTTCTTCTTTTTCCAATTTGTTCCAGTAGAAATGCTTTTCTAAAAGAACACTAGAAAGAACAGAAAACAAATACTGCACTCTGCAGCTCTCCAGTGAGAAAACTGGATACTGGCAGGGCTGTTTCCAACAAGATCAAGTCAAAATTTGAAAGTGAATTTCTGCTCTTTGTTCGTGCGCACAACGGGTTTGCTGGTTCAATGTGTGTGTTGTGAGCTTGTTTTCTGATGGTGCAAATGAACTTGATCTCAATTTCTCCTGCTCTTCATTGACTTGCCGATGGAACTAATATTAAGAGGCTAATGGAAGACATCAAAGAAGGATTCATCAAACACAGAACACACTGAGGCCAACAGCAGTTCTGCACATTATATGGAATATTGCAAAATGTGACCATTGTGTTATGTGAACTCGACTGGATTAAGAAATAAATGCTCGGTAGATTAGTAAACTACAGTGTTGAGTGTGTCTGGATGGATCATGGCAGCATGACCTTGGACACCAAACCTGGTCTCTGACCCCTTCCTTTCTGGGTCTTTTCCCCTGCTCTGCTTCCTTGCTGCCGTGAAGTCAATGTTGATGCTCCTCTGCCATGACCTCTCTGCCAGTCAACTGTGGACTGAGTCTTCTGATGCTGTGAGCCCAATTAAATCTTTCGTCCTTTAAATTGAGGGTGTTGGCTATCGTGTTCCACCTATGGGAACGCTGATGAAGCTACAGGTGAAATTTAGGAAACAGATATGTTCATTTTCTGATGTAAGATGTACAAGCCAAATTCTTGGATAGAACTGCACATACTTAGCATTTTAGCTTGTTGCTGTGAAATAATGCTAAGAAAATATGAACACAATGAGATGGACTTACAAATTTTGGAAACATCCCCAACAGAAGTAGTGCACTTTCCCCAACTTACTTTGTTTTTAAAAGCAATAGAAATGATAGTAAAGGTGTGGGCTACCAATTTTTCCCTCTATACTTCAATAAGAAACATTTTTCTTTTTCTGCCATTCTTAGAGGTAGTCTTTAATTCTCCAGTTTTTCTGAGGTGGCCCCTTCCTCAATACCATGTAATCTCTGCATTTGGCTGGACACATATACTCTGCAAAGGTTTTCTACCCACAGCACCTGCCATCAGCTCATGAGGGCTTACTTGTAAAGGGACCTATATAACCTTTTTCTCAGCTGTCATTAACACTTATCCATGTACAGAGTTTAATAAGTATATGACAAACGTAGCCACTTGAAGGGAGAGATGTACATTTATTGATTTTTCTCTAAAATTATGTACTTTGTTTTTGGAATACTTACACTTTAATGCATAAGCAGAAATTAATGAAATACCAGAGATACTTGGAACATTTTCTACTTTGCTAAAAGTAACATATGTTTAGAGAGTGAAAAGATGATTTTGTTTTCTAGTTATGACCAAAACAGTCCCTTTGTCACTGTGAGAAATAAGAAACATAAACTGCAAAATAATCCAACATATGACAATAAAAAATCCTTTAGGAACATTCATCTTCTCAATTAAGGATTTGTTTTATTTGCAAAGCTCTGCTGATCTATTTTCTAAAATGCTCCCACATTCCTTTTTCATTCTATAATATCCTTTATATCCTCCAGATGTCTCTCTCTTTTCTGCTCTTTGGGTAATTCTCAGGAGGTAGAACCAGGCAAGATGCCCTCACAGATGCAGGGAGGGTCCTGCTGGTGGTTGGAGGGCCATCAGGAGTGGTGCACATGTCCACAGGCAGTTGTGACCAGCACCTGCTTGCTGCTGTTTGAGGCATCCGCCCAGAGATAGTAGTCTTTTCCAGCTCTGCTCATAACAAGTACAGCAGTGTGTAGGTCTGGGATAGCCTTATTCTAGACATGAGCAGCCAGTGATTCATCTGTCCCCAAATGCCTTCCAGCTGATAACACTTTGCTGTGTGCGTGTACACCTGCACCTGAGAAAAGACATAGAGCCCCTTCCTTACAAGCGACTGGAGTCAGAGACTCACTTTTTTCTTTACCTCTGTGGCCTATGGTCATCTCTATGACATAATAATGCACAACTTGTTGGATTGCTGTCAATGTTAACAGGAAATAGTACATGCAAAGCACTTACTTAGTGACAAGGAGATAATAAATACTCAAGAAAGCATGGTTACTACTACAATTAGGTCAGACCAGAGGTTAGATTATTATTATCCATCTTGATAAGGGTAATGTTTCTTTTTGAAGGTAGGAACTGAAGCCCAAGCAATAGACGTGACATTTGTTCTAACCCTCAGTGGGGAGGAATTTTATGTCAAAAAACTTAAAGAATTTCATAGTTTAGGCATCTGAGTTTCAAAATATGATGTTTTATTTATCCTTTCTTGGAAGAAGGAAAATATAAGATGTGTGAAAATGAGTGAGCACAGGTAGATCCACAATGGACATCATTTTAAAAGTAGCCAGTCAGTCTCTTCATGACAAAGTTGTCAATTTTGTTGTCTCTTGGGTTTGGGCAACATCTTTCCCACAATAGGGCTCAAATATTTTACGTTAAAGAGATCAAAGGAAGAGCCTGAGTAGATAAAGTAAAATGAAATGCTTACTGCACTCAGTTGAACAAAAGTGAATTGCATAGCCAAGATATGATTAGCAGGTATCTTTTGGTGAGCACATACTGTTTTCTATATATCACTGATATTCCTTTTTATAATATATGTAAATGTATACATGTATATGTGTATATATTATACCTTGCTGTTGATGCAAAAGTATGAAAAGGGTACTATATATATATTATTTTCAATACTCACTATTTCAACTAATTCTTGACAGCTGTATTTGGTATCCAGTATTCTTTTAGATTTCTTTGGTCCTGGGAATTGAACTCATGACCTTGCACATGCTAGGCCAGCACTGTGCCACTTCTGATCTTCTTTTGAAAAAACACTGTTCCCTAGGATTGATTTGTACACATTTTCTCTGATATGTAAAGTGTAAAAATTGGATGCTGAATAGACATACACCTTTTATTTCACTGCCTTATTTCCTTATTTTGCATACACTCAAACACAAACACACATGTAAAATTTCCCTTTAAATTCAAATAAATGATGCAGACTCTTCCACTTTTCTTTGTTGCCTTCTTGCTTCTGGTTTTCTCGCCTCCTTCTTGAACTGTGTGCAGTATTGCACCGCCCCAGTGATTACCGCTGTCGCTGCCAATGGCCGTCCTCACACTGCTGCTTTTCCAATATTGTCATATTGTTCATTTTAACTTCATTATACCGTGAACTAAATAACGGCAGCCTCTCCTCCCACAGAGCGTTGTATGAAATATTGTCCATCTTTCTATGATTTGAACAGCACCTGAAGCTCTTTGTAGGGACCGTATTAAAACCATAAATACTGGGTGCAGGGGGGTGTGGTAGCAGGAGGGGGCAAACCTGGGAACACAGACACAAGCTCATAGAGGACCAGGTATCATCCTCTAAACTTAGGATATATTGTAATCTTTGGAGAGGGTTTCTCATCCATTTCTCATCAGTATATATTGGGCAACTTAACGCGCTTGGTACTGGGCTAAGACTACATATCTGGCAGGTACACTGCTTCTAAGGACTTGATAAACTCTCTGGGCAGGAAGAAATGCCAACAAATAAAATACTGTACCACAGAAGGTTAGAAGTAAAACTGAGGAGGGAGTATTTAGCCTTATCTTGGGATGAGTAAAGAAACATTTCCTCCAAGCGGGTGGTATCAGAGTTAATTTTTGCAAGATAAATAGAAATGTTTCTGGGATAATGTGTGAAGCGTGTTTGAGGGAATTTCAGGCAAAGGCATAGCTGAAGCAAAAGCATAAAGGTGAATACTTTTCTTGAGGAAACTAAAGTGTATGATAGAGTCAAGTGAGAGATGAGACAAGAGACAAATGTAGGAGTAGAAGCATAATTTCTTCTCCTTCTTTTTTTTTTTTGCTAAAAAAATGTGTGCTCTGTTCTGGAGTATGGAGAACATTGCACCTTTTAAAAATAAAGATGTAGCATGATCAGTTTCACATTTCCACCATATAGTTTTGGATACAACGTGGACTGGAGGAAAGAGGGCTGGAGTTAGAATTCACTTAGATAACTACATTAATGGTCTCAATGGAGGAAGAAAATGTAAGGAGACCTCTGCTAAGTGTGTTATGTTTTCATTCTTCTTGATTCCTTCTGTTCTGAGGGTTTCTGATATGATTGTGTTTAACTCCAACCTATGAAATAAATGAATTCAGCAGGTTTCTATCTATCATCACATATGTGCAGTATTAAGTAAATTTTTTACTGAGATTAAAATATTCAACTCATGGTTCTCTTACTTTGAAAATATATAGAACATGGAGGAATAGCAATCAACAAACAAGTATTTTAGAAATTATTTTTATCTCCCAGCAGTTCAGCACAACTGAGAAAAGCAAAATACACACACACACACACAAAGAAACATACACTTTCTATTTTGCAGTGTATTAATTTGTCATATGCAAGTAGAGAAAAGCATGAAGAGAAAATAAGGGCTACAGAGCTCAGAGGCCCAGAGGCTGCCGTCGCAGTTCACGTGAGAAAGGATAGTCGGGCCTTTTAGACTGGTGGAGTCAGAGAGTGAGGGAGGTTTTTTTATTTTTATTTTTATTCAGTTCTGGAAATTGAATCCAGGACCTTTGTGCTGAGCTACATCCTCAGTCCCCTTCGCCTTACTTTTCAAAATTTTTAATTTTGAGATAAGTTCTTACTAAGTCTCTAAGTTGCCCAGGCTATACTTAAATTTGTGGTTCCCTTGCCTCAGCCTTCCACAGTGCTGGGATTATACTCATGTATCACTGCAACTGATTAAGAGGGAGTGTTTAATAGGCTCAAGCCCTGACCGCAGTGACTACAGTGACCACAGTGATGCCTTGGGTGGCCGCTCCTCCATCTAAGCGTGATGGCATAGGTCCAAACGCTAGGTTCCAAGTGAAACTTGTAAACTTCTGGCACCGTGTCTGCCTTAGGGCTGCCTTCTGCAGAGGCCAGGCTTAGGAACGGGATAGGGTGAAGGGGCTCTGTTGGGACGTGCTCCCAGGAAAATCCAATGTTGGAAGGGGGCCTAGGCAAGGACAGAGTCGAGGGAGGTGAACTTTAGCCAGATCTTGCAGAGAGCTCCATGAGGGCGACCTGGTCAAAGGGAACCACATCCCTACCAGCCATGAGGTCAGGGTCCCTCTGGATGTGTCAGGGGCCAGGCAAGGTGGGCAACAGCTGCCCCTGGTAGTCAGAAACAGAAGGCAGGAGAGAGCACAGTGAAGCTGGAGGACCCAAAGGGGCAAAGGGATCCCAGGGTGTCCACAGAGCACAGAGAACACCTACTGTGTCCCTGTCACCCCACCTCTTCTCATTGTCTGTGGGGCTCCAGTGCCGCGTGGTATTGGAGGCCTGTCGCATGGGAAGATCCCAGCAGCAGATCTGTTCTTTCAGCTCTTCCCACGCACCACTTGCTTCTAGCCATTAAAGAGAACACAAATATTGTATGAAAGTCTAAGCCCCTAAGAAATGCTAGCTTTTTTAAACGGCAGCAGTTACAGATCCAAATTCATTGCTAAATAAAACTGGCTCGTATTCAAATGTTCAAGACAGACTTGTAAGAGTGAATTTCTTCTTTAAATGCTGCTGTTATTCCTAACGGGAGATTTATGCAATGCAAAAGAAATGTCTCATTTCATAGATGCGGTCTTTTTTGCAGAAGTTTTTCAAAATTGTTTTCCAAATTTTCAGAGTAAAATCAGATAGGAATCGCATTGGTAAAAATTATGACTCAATAGAAGTGTGTTAAAAACCTTGGTTTCTAATTCACTAATTTTATTAAAGCATTCATTTCTATAGAAGGTGAAGTGAAAGCCCATATCTATGTGTGTACACATGTATATCACATTGTGGAGAAGTGCATGTACCTTTTCTTATTTTCCCACTTTAAACACCGTATCAGTTATTTCTTCATCAATTTTGAAATGTTATGCATTAGAAATGTTACCGTATAAAACCAACTGGAAATATAAAAGATGTATAGTGAAGTAAATACTAATATAAGTACAAGTGGGACTCAAGAACTGTTCCCTATGTGTCTTTACATTAGTACTTAATCAGCAATTCTTGTTGAGTGAATGACTGTGGAGGGAAGGAGGGATAAAAGAGATGGAATTTCATACTTCCTGCATGTAATCTACTTTCTGTTTAAGTCTCCCCTGCACCACACCCCACACAGACAGGTGCTGGCTCCTTTCCTCATGTGGCCCTGCAGATGCCTTCCATGGCGTCTCTGGGACAGGCCACCTCCTGGTCCTTGCCTCTCTTTTTGCATACAAAGCTGTGCTGTGCTGTGGAAACTTCCTCCTTTCCTTTCACTTAGAAAACAATCCAATGGATGATTTCACACTAATGTGTTGGTACCTGTCAGGTGTATAGAAACTGATTTCTAATTATAGAATTTAAGGCATCAGAAAGTAAGACTGTTAAGAGCTGGAACTTCCTTGGTCTTATCTTTTTTTAGGGGGGTACCAGGAGTTGAACTCAGGGCCTTGATCTTACCTTGTCTCTGTAGCAGGAGAAAGGGTAACTCTGGGTATCTCTGCAGCCCCATCATGGGGATAAGCAATGGAGGAAGTGGCTCGGTGACCTGCTATGGGAAAGTTGGCTGATGTTCACCAGCCAGCTTATCTGTGGAGACTATAAGTGTTACCACATGTCATGCATTTGTTGCTGGCTTATAGCAAGGATTGATTCAAGCTTTATTATTTTACTTTGAAAATACGTTAATACTTTTTAAGTACAGGAGACAAAATGCTGAATGGAAGCTACAAGGATATAATCTACCCCTGACAAGGCAAAATTAGAGACAGTGTTAAAGTTTTGATACCCTTTTCTGTTAAAAATCTACTATGCAGAAAAGTCCATTAAATGCCCTCAATTTGAGATGCCAAGTATTAACCTTTGTAGTATAAAACAAACCAATGCTCTTGGGCTGCATTGTCATCTTTTGACTTTTACAAGACTTTAGAAACACACTATTTTAAATTCTTATATCCCGTTAGGTTTTTTTTGGGTGGTGTTTTTGGAGAAAGCACAGCTGCTTGGACCCTGCGGCAGTTTGAATCGCAAACTTGCCTAAGCCGTGCAGGAAGTCATGGTGCGAGGCCAGCTGCAGCAGATTTTGGACATACTGCAAAGCTTCTCTTCAATATGTGTTTTCTGGGCTGAGTCTCTGCTTTGCCATCTGGGGCTGCCCACCTGATTCTCGTTACTTTTTTTTTTTCAATTAAACAAATGGCCTTGCCTGGCCTACCTCATGACGGCTTTGTCAGGCTGTGCTTTATCTCTTCACTGAGGCTCTCGTGCTTCCAGCTCTATCTGTCACTGTCAGTCAAGCCACCTTTGAGCTCATTTTTATCTTGTTTGCTTCCATTACCTTTTATCTGCACTTGAAATGATGGGCAGGAAGGGGCACCACATGGGGGGAGCACTGCAAACACTGCTGATTTTCCTAACAGGGTGGCCGTGTGGCTTCTCGCTGGGGCTGGTGAGGCCTTGAATACCCAGAATGTGGGCCCAGTCCTCTCCTTCTTCTTCTTGTCCTGGTGTCCTCAGGTTGCTGTAACAGAGCCGTCCTCTGGGCGGCTTGTCCAACCAAACGTCCTGTCTCCCATTGTGGAGGCTGGAAGTCTGAGAGGAAGGGTCAGCAGAGGGGGCTCCTTCAGAAAACTGGGCCGAGTTCCAGCTTCCAGAAGCAGCACTCAGTCTCTGCTTTCCTCCGTTTTGCTTTTTGTCCTGTGCTGGAGACTGAGCCTAGGGCTGTGTGCATGTGCGGTCAGCGTCCGACCATCGAGCTATATCCCCAGCTCAGGTTTAAATTTTATTTTGAGATGGGGCTTGCTGAATTGCCCAGACTGGCCAAGTGACTGAGATTCCAGGTGCCTTCATCTTCCCACGGTGATCTCCCAGAATGCACTTCTGAACCCAACTTCCCATTGTTTTAAGGACACCAGTCATATTGGACTAGATTCCCCTTTCTGTAATATGTCCCTATCTCAGCTATCCATCTATAAAAGCCCTGCTTCTAACTCGGCCACTTTCTGAGGCTCTGGGGATAGAACTTTGCCATAAGGATTTTGGGAACACATTCAGTTCAACACCTCTTAAACTGATCCTCACAGAATACCGCAATTTTGGGGGCAATGTTGTCCCCACTTTTGTTGCCTTCTACCTTGGTAATGACTGCAGGGCAGGGGTTGGTGTGCGTGTGCAGCTCCGTGAACATGGACCTTCTCTAGGTTTCTGCTCTTATTTGCTCCCGTTTCTGTTCTGCTGGAAGGTGCATGACAGCTCAGTCTGGGGTCCACCGCAGCTGACATTCTCACTTTTTGTCTGTCACAGGCAGAACTATGAGGAAGGAAAGCCATCTGGAAAAATTGAGCCTTTCGTGTGTTCCTTCTTCTGCCCTCAGTCCATCCCCCTGCACTGTGTGCCTTATAGCTGGGAAAGTGCTCCTTCGGGGCTGGGGTGTAGCTCAGTGGCAGCACACCTGTCTACCACATGCAAGAACCTGGGTTAGATACTGAGCACTGAACAAAGATGCAGAAATGCTCCTTCTGCCTTCCTGAACTTTGCTGCCTGCTTGTAATCAGGAAGTAGTTTATTTCTTTTGCTTGCTTATATTTGGGAGCTTATTTCAAGTTACATTAGAATAGTTTCTTAGTCATCATGCAGTTAACATTTTATTAGGCATTTATCTGGACTCCTATTAAGAGTTTTTAGAAAAGTCCTCTGTGGAGCATTGCCAGTGTCTAGGCACTGTCGAGAATACATGAAGCTACTAGTGTTAGCACATCTAATTAGCTGGTGGAATAACAGTGGTCCTGAAGACGAACTAGGGAAATTGTGGGCTATTTAATTTTTAGTTCATTATAAACATCATGAGAACAGGTTTGTGTCTCACGTATTGGAAACCATGGGGAGAGGTGTGACGGAGCAGGGACTAGTGATTTCCACTCCACTGGTGCAGGAGGTGGCTGATAAGCAAGAGTAGGCAGAGTCACCCACGGATAGAAAGTGGGACCCAGCACCACTGCGAAGAGTCAGTTAGAAGGAGTACCAAGGCCTGAAGGAGGGCATGGAGGGAGGCAGTGGAGGAGAGAGGGAAGTCGAAAAGTGCAACGGTACTGAAGGGCTGGAGTGGAGCATTTCCGGGAGGCTGGGCACCTGCTGGGGAAGCGGGAGGGCGCAGGGGACAGTTGCTGTGCTTGGGGATTGGTAGAATGAGTGCTTGTTTGTATGGCACACTTGTGAGAAACACGGACACAGAGTCAGGGGAGGACCCCGCTCCTTCCGGAACTGTGAAGAAAGAAAGAGGGCTTGGCAGCATCGCAGCTGACTCTCAGCAGTGACAAGTCCTCTGGAGCTGAGAGAAAATCAGAGGCTGAAGATTAAGGAGAGAGTATGGAGGTGGCGGCATTCTGGCAGGAAAATACATGGGCTCCCGGGCAGCTTAGTAATTTAGTGAGAACTTGTGTGAAGAAAAGGGGGTCTGGGGATGCTGCTCAGCACAAAGGCTCTGAGTTCAATCCCCAGCAATGAAACAAACAATAAATAAACATGCATGGCTAGGACTTTAAAGTGAAATGAATTAGTTTGAGTTTAGGTTCTGCTACTTTTCTTTTTTTGAGAGTTCACAAATCCCAATTTTATTTTAAATTTAATTTTTGGTATGAGGATACTATTTTTATTTTGTAATATATAATGAATACATTCATTATGAGTAGTTGGTACATATACATATCACAAAAGACACCACTTTTATTTTTATTTTTAAACCCTTTTATTTCATTAGTACACATGAATAGCACATAATGTTTATGTTCTTTGTGTAGAGTTTGTGAATGTACATAACGCATCTTAATTTGTTCTTCATCCCCTTTTCCTTCCCTCCCTAGCCCATTCGCCCATTACAAGGTCCCTTTCCTTTTTTGTTTTTGTCTGGTACATATTTGCAGTGTATGTTTACAGTCTTTGTGTGGAGCTGGTACATGCACAGCACATCTCTACTCTGCTTTTCATCCTGTTTCCCTCCCCGCTCTCCCTCTTACTCCATCTCTTGTTCCCCTTCCACTTTGAGAAAGGTCTATCTCCCTACTTTCTATTACCTATCTTTTATTTGTACTTTGATTTTCTCATGTAAGAGAAACCATGTGATACTCAAGCTTGTGTGCCTGATTTACTTCACGTTACATTATGGTCTCAAGGTGCACCCAACCAGTCATTCCTACAGACGACTCAAGCTTATCTTCCTTTCCGGCAGAGTGGTACTGCATCATGGTTCTGCTGTCTCAGCACAGCCCCTGAAGAAAGTTACTCAGATTTTTGTTTTTGTGTTCTCATCTGTTAAACAGTTTCATACTGATAGAGGATGCGAGATGGAGTGTGGCTTTCAGAAAACAGGTGTTCCCATTTCACTTAGTTCTGTGGCTTCTCAAAGTTTATTGCACAGCAAATTTTGTCAACTTTTAGAGATTTGAAATATACATATAAATGTATATGTATATATATGTGTGTGTGTGTGTGTGTGTAGAAAGAATTGTATCATGATGTTGCTCTTATAGCTTGATCAGTGATTAAGTCTGAGCATATCTTATTGTTCCTCAGTTCTCTTACCACTTATCCCTGGGCTTCTCTCCTGAGAGGAGGCTTAGGTGACAGAGGGAGACAAGGAAAGCAAAGAGAATGGAGCAGGGCAGCATCCCCAGGAAGGGAGGGGAAAAGCGAGTTCTGAGACTGAGCCCCGAGCTCAGGCATAAAAGCTGCACCCAGGGCTCGTCTGCCTCTTCTGAGGGTGCACACGGTGCCCTGGAAAGCTTTTCACTTCTTTTATGTTCTTTCATTTTCCCAACACAGTGCTCCGGCTTCTGATTTAGCCTTTTCTTTATATGTGTGCCCCCTTTCTCTCTTTTCTCCCATCTTTCTTTCTCCATCTTAGTTGTTATTTTAAATGGCCTTGTCTCTCCTTTAAGCTTTGTTTTTCTTGTTATTTTTCCCTTTTCTCATGAATTTTCTTCTTTTCCTTCCCTTTTTGCGTTGGCCTGTACTCAGAGATGAGATGTTTTCTGTGTGTGTTATGTGGGTAAGGGTGTTAACTCTGGAATGGAGTTGTGCGGCCAGGGACCCAGAAGCAGAGGTGCCTGTGGCTTGCCTGTACAAACACATTTTGACACCCGAGCCACCTGCTGAAGTAGCTTTTGGTAAGGTGAAACTATTTCACAGATAGGGTCCTAATTCAATGTTGGTAGTAAATATTACTCTGTTGTACACTTTTACTCCTTTGCAAATGTGTTTCTTTTCTTCTTTTCCTTTTTTTCCTTCTTCTTCTTCTTCTTCTTCTTCTTCTTCTTCTTCTTCTTCTTCTTCTTCTTCTTCTTCTTCTTCTTCTTCTTCTTCTTCTTCTTCTTCTTCT
>NW_004955402.1:53466278-53500217 GCF_000276665.1 Chinchilla lanigera | reverse complement strand
TTATTATTATTATTATTATCATTATTATTGTGAGTTCAGACAGAGGCTCCCTATTTTCCTGCTGCCCACAAACTCTGCCCAGCAAAGCTATGGGACGAGGGAGAGTTGCACTCACTGATGAACAGATCCATCTATTACTACTCTGGGTACTTTAACTTTGGGAAATAAATCCTGAAATTTATTATTAATGTTAGGTTCAAAAACTCTTTAGTCTCAAGATATTTTTATATTTTTCAACATTACTGAGACTTCTAAAGAGCATTTGCTTCTGTGGGTTATATCTGTTGTATTTACTGTACATATTTAATATTGAGCACAAAGTACAGCCCAGGAATTCTTTTAACAAATGAGCATTATCTTCTATGCAAGCATAAAGCACTCATGGGAGGGAAGATAATGAGGAAGTCCAAGTGGGATGTGGGGGTTCCTAATCTCCTTCTCTAATACCAGAGATGCTAGTCTGAACTAGGCTTAACATTTAAGGATGGAAGATGATGCAGATTTATCTACATTTCTACTCAACAAATGGAGAAGCACATGAATTCTTAGCTGATGTATGAGAAACTGTGGGACCTCTTGAAGTATCTTTGCTATACTTGTGAACAGTTAGGAATGAGGATAGTAAATCACACATTAATTTTACTTTTAAAATAGGTTTGACCTTGCAGGTCTTCAAAAGGGATACAGGGATCATTTGTGGACCCCAGGACATGCTATAAAAGCTGCTGGTTTAGACATTTGATGACAAATACTGAGTGTGCTAGAAACTCCAGAAATGGCAGTAAATTGTGGGCAAATATTGAGGGGCCCTTTCTTACCAGAAATTCATACCACATGTGGTTCTCTACTGACACCTAAGACCATCCTGTGCAGGTAAAAACGAATTTATGCATAAATTCAATGAAAATGACTTCGTATCTTTTTCATGACCATTAAAATCTTAGCATGTCTTAGTGACTCACCATCTCAGCATTACTGCAGAACTCGCTTGTGAAATCCAGACTTGATATTATCATTACCAAGAAAATCACCAGGTTCTGTTTCTGTTTCTTGTTATCTGATTAACCAAGTAACACTTAAAGGCTGCAAAGGCTATCATATCCTCTTTGCTATCAGTCTACCAGCTGTTCAAAAATTCCCTTTACAAAGTGTGCTATTATTTACAATTGATGAAACTCCATTAGTTAGCATCACCAATTATTTTGATAGAACTTTCTAGGTAGCTTTGTACGTGTCTAGACATTTGATCCCATAAGTCTAATCATTTGATTCTTCTTTTCAGACAGTTTTGAGATACAGCTGAGGAAACATAGCCACATGGTCGTAAGCCCTGGAAATGTCAAACTCAGCTTTAAGCTTCACATGAACTGGTCAGCACAACAAATCACGTGGGAGAAGATCCAGCCACACCAGATAGACCTCTTGACGCACTGCAATCTGTCCAGAGGGAAAAGTTTCTCCAAGTACAGGAAACAAATGTTGACCAACTGTACGCAGGGCATCAGAAGCAGCTTCATCATCATTCCCAACGCCACTGCCTCCGACTCTGGGCTTTACCGCTGCTGCTTTATCTCCAGCACTGGACAAAATGAAACTTTCCTGATAAGACTGACCATTACTGATGGTGAGTGAGCCCTGGATGTTTTCTGGGCACAGTAGCTTATGCCTGTAATCCTGGCTTTCTAGGAGGCTAAGACAGGAGGATTGCAAGTTCCAGTTCTGGTTGAGCAATTTAGCAAGACCCTGTCTCAAAAGAAAACAAAAAATTCAAGAGCGCTGGTGATATAGCTAACTTAACCCAACTAAACTCAACCCAACCCAGTCAGATAATGACAACAGTGACAACAACAAAACTAGCCACTATCGATTGGTCTCTGATCTTTTTTTTTGTGGTAAATACATTCATTTCATAAAACTCTATTGTTCCACAGTATTTTCAATGGTTTGATATTGGGTATATTGGTCATCATAAAATTTTAGAATGTAGTGTTCCACCCAGTACAGAATATTTTCTATTTTCTTATCTGTCACATTCCTGACTTTTAAAAAAATAAGTAAAAGCATATAGTATTAACAGTCTGTATGTTTCAGCTGTGTAACTCCCAACCCCCAATTACATTTACATTGTCAATGGTGCTGACAAGGTGTTTAATACTATGATCCTTTGCAATGACAAGACAGTGTGGATTAGTGTGGAAGCCAGTCTGGAGCTGACTGGAATGCAGCTGCTCCTTGATGGTATGGTTTCTGCTTTGACAGGTCCGACAGCAGCTGCAGTGGTTTTCAGACCAGGGCAGAGAATCAGCTTCACCTAGAGGCTGACAAAACTAACCCTCGTGGCCTCTATTAAGCAGAACCCTTCGAAAAGCTGCATTCACATTGTATTTATAATTTGACCCCTTCATTATATCGAAGCCCTAATTTTTGTAAGCACCAGGCTGATCAATACCTGGAGAGAAAAGGGGATTTCTTTTAACTTATGAAAGTACAAACAGACATAGGCTCACGTAACGTCTGTGTGGTGGCCTGTATTACCATTTAGTAAGAGGAAGTCAGTCCCAGGAAGTTCAGCTCTGCCCTGGCTAAACTTTTCACTGCTGAGAAACATGTCTTACAACATAATTTACTTTTTCTTAGTAATACAATTTTTATTTCACTTTATTCTCACTCTGTGCTTGCCTCCCTTTTTCCTTCATTCCTATCCTCTTTTTCTCCTACATGCTTTTAGCCAGTTCATTTCCTTGGCATCCTCACACCCAGCTGTTCTATAGAAGCAAGGCTTCCTCGACTTTGGCTGCTTCTTTCTAGTCTCTGTTTATACTGCAGACTGACATCTCTTCCTGCACTGGAAATGAAGAGTTGAAGATTTTTGGGACAGCAGTCTTTGCAGTCGCTAGAGGAAAGCAGTTTACATCCACAGCTACTTTGGGGGCCACGTGGGGCCATCAAGCCACTTTGCTGCTCTCCATGGGAGGAGAAGCTGTGGTGAGATGGACGCTGCATTTGCTACTTAGTGTCAAACAATGGCTGACCTTAAATCACAGAGAATAAGCAGATTCCTCATTTTTAAATATAGTGTGACTCCATTCCTGAGAGGCATAGACAGAAAATATTTCTTCCCTCAAAACTCCTGCATTATGGAAGTGCTTTTCTTCTAACCTAGTCAGGAAAAAGAAGGTAAAATTTTTTAAAGGCCCAGGCAAGAAAATGTTCCATTCAGAAAAATATCATAATCATTTTCAAACACATGTGGGATAAGGTTTTGTTTATTATGTGCTGAAAAAGTAATTATAAACATCTTAAATCAGAGAGGAAATGAAGGCCATAGATTTTTACGAGATGTAGTTATTTAACTTTTACTAATTATGCACACATCTTTCATTTATCCAAACATGATAAACTATCTTGCACAGAACTATTTCTTTGGACATAAAATAGAAATGACATCAAAATCTTCTAATGAAATGAAGATGACAATGTAATGGTAGGTATTGTCACTGTCTGTGAGTTTGAACAAACGCAAAATGGCTTTTGACATTCAACTGACAGATTGGAAGCATAACAATTGGACATTTCACCCAGTAGTAAAAATTATAATTGAAGGAGGATGACAACCATTAACTGTATACTTTAGCTAAAGTCCTTCTTTCAAGGAAGTCTGCTTCCTTTAGAAGTAAAGAAAGATTGAATTTAAAAAATTAAACAGAAAACATGATAGATCATTTTTGTTTTCTCCGGTGCAGTTTGATTCTTTAGCCCTAAGGCTGTTTGGTCAAAAATCAATGTAGAGATTAAAGCAGAGAGACAGGTGAGCGATGTGGACAAATTTAATTTATTTCAGCTGTCAAGGGAAAGATGATTGTGACACAAATTTTATAAACTGCCGTGCATCCTTTTGTTAGTTCCCATCAACCTCTTTTATGGGCCACACTATTGAATTCAAAAGAGGGATTTTTAAGCCTCTCAAATTTATAAGCACACATGGGCTTATGCTCTGACTTTTGCCCATGTGTATTCATCTTCACACAAGAATCTGTTAGTCAGAGGTCACCCAAAAGATTTCTTACAGTGTCCCTCTGATAACTATGCTTGCCAACAGATGCGTCATCTCTCCAAGATTTAATGTATTTTGGGTAGAGGAAGAAAAGTCCGAGATGACTTGCCACTGACTTTCTTTGCAGAATGGAAAGAGATGCTGGTCTCCTGTCCTCTACACTCAGGACTTGTACATTATTAAAGTATAGCTCCACATTAACTTTTGATTTTAAAACTTGACCACAAGTGCAAGGAACCAGAGAAAATATGGCTTTTTGACAGTGGCCAGAATTATTTCTGGTTACCAATATCCTCCAAATTTTCATTAGTCATAAGAAAAGTATTTTAGGTGGCACCAAAATAAATTGTGAAGTCTGCTTCATATTAACTAGATGCTCTGCAGACTATTACTGTTTAAACTGAACTTCAGCAGAGGGCACTGGTGAAGCCACCTGGTCCCACACGTGGTGATGGAGCACAGGCTCCAGGTCCACCTTAACTGGACACAAGAATGGCTAAGACAAGGAGAGAGGAATGCAGAATGACAGCAGGCACAGTGATATCAGTCTCAGCCTGCGCTTACTGATCCCTTTTACAGCCACTCGCATTGTCCCACTTTTTCCTGTTTTGTTTTTCTTTTGAGGCGGAATTTTAGTAAGTCATTAAATTGCCAAGGCTCGAACTTGCAATCCTCCCACTTTAGTCTCCCAGCGTGCTGGAATTACAGGGGTGCACCACTATGTTCAGCTTTATATTTTCCTTTTCTTAACCAATTTCCTATTTTTCACCATATTTGGGTCCTTCCTTGCAGAATGGCAGTCAAATCTCACTGTTTTCATGTCTTGTCCACGTCAGCCCAAAATGCCTTCCTATCTTTGAATCATTAAGTGTTTTGATTTTCTGAGGCTTTCTAACTCAAAACTTGCTACCTTCAAGTGACCTAGTCTATATATTCGTGTGGTTTTGACTCAACAAAACTTACCTGAGGTTAGAGACTATGACACCTCTGTTGAAAGGTGTCAAAGTATCTTTTCAGCATATGCTAAATAAATGTTTTTGACTGATGTAATGTTTTAAGTTTCAGTTTTTTATTCTGTGTAGAGTATTTTCAGATTGGTTTCATCAACATTTAACTTTTGAGGTTTAGTACTTGTTAATCAAAGAAAGTGAACTTTCAGAAGATCAATTGCAATGATTGGGAAGAAAGCTTTTGTGAACTTCTGTCTACATATATAATTTTCAGAAAGGACTGTTTCTTTTTTCAAGTTTTGGTTTTCTTATTTTGCATTTTTTAAACATAAATTCTGCATAACTGCAAGTCTCCGGTATTAGAGGATGGAATTTGTAAGTTGAAACTGTAGACATAAACTATCACTAGGAAGTAGTAATGCTGTAGTCTGTGAAATTTTCCCTGTGTATTTCCTCTGTACTGTAAAGGGTTGGCAAATGGGCGAGATGGGGAAACAGTGTACTGTCGATTGTAAGTTTTGCCTCTCAATAACTAAGTGAAGATTACTGTTTTGGGCCTCTGTCCTCCTGAGTTGAATTCTGAGAATACTGAAGAGGAGATAAATTGGCCTTTAGTTTCTGCTAAACTTTTTCATTTTTGTTCCCAATAGATTTGGATTCTAGAACAGTTTCAGGTTGTAGAGAAGGTTTTGTTGTTGTCATTTATTTTTAGGATTTGTTAATTCTGAACCTCTTCTCCAATTCCTATAAATTTAGCATAGATTTGAAGATTATAGGTGTGTGGATGATTTGGGCAAGTGCACTGGGCTGGCTGGTGGGTTTGTTCCTTTCTATGACAATGGTGACAAACTCCAGCCTTTTATTATCTGTACCTATATGGAAAATAAAACATCCATGAAAATTATGTTTTTCAATCACACAACCAGATTACTAATGATACTACTCACAAGTTAAAATAGCCACTACTGAAATAGATCAACCACTGTTTCAACCCAATTTAGTCTTGTTTTTAAAAATCTGGATGAAAAGTGGTTATCCAGATGTAATGCCATTTCCAACATCACAAGTGAGTTGATTACTCAATCAGGGCCGATTATGTCATCGCATCTTTATAGTTGCCTCTTCCAAAATCAGTTTTTAGAAAAGATATTACATTTTTAAAAGGCTACTGGTCAGTTAATTTGTTTTGAAAACCTCGTGTACTGATTTATTTTTTTGTAATACACAAAATCATTTTTATACATCCTGTATTTATGTAGATCAATAATGCATTGAATTGAATAACAGTGACAAGTTTATATAAAAGAGAAAGAAATTGCAAAAGGTCACACACTAAATTGATTTGATAAGTTGCACTGTTGAATGTCATGTATATAAAGTAAGTTCCAACTGAACACTGTCATAAACAGTGCAAGTGAGTAGAATTGGAAAGTAGTTGATCCTAGGAATTGCTCTTCAGTAAATGGGCCTTCATCAGATTGAATTTTAAAATATTTTCATTAAGCTTCCCTCTCTCTTGGAATTTAGACAAGTAGGGATTCAGGTTCAAACAAACGCACTGATTTTCTTTCCCCTTAAAACCCATGCATAGCCACATTTATTCAAAAAAACTTCATAATGGCTCCAACTGCAAAATAACCACTTGTACTTCTCGTCATCCATGGAATTTTCACTTGAAAATCTCCTGGGAATTGTTAACAGCTTGTGTCCCTTACAGCCTTATTAGAAATTGAACATACATAGCATGGGAAGTGTTCTCCAAAGGCAAGTGGAAAATTACATATTTAACATTTTTAGAAATTAGTTCTTCATATTAGTTTAATGGCATTTAATTTTTAACAGAAGTTCTAGTTTAAAATATTTCAATTCAGATGAAGTCCAGCTTCATCTGAAGGATTTCAGACATAATGACTTCACTTTTGACAAATATTTGAGGCAACATAGTGGCTTGGCAGAGGACTGTTTTATTAAAAATGTCAGAACATGGAGAGCAAGCATGAGTGAGTCATTCTGAGAGATATCTTTGAACTCCAGTTTGAGTCTTCAAGTTATTTTTTACACTGAAATGATTCAGGGATTCTTAAAAGTATTTCCTCAGTGGAAAAATTTGCTCCCATTGTACCACACTTTTGTCAGAACTGAAGAGTAGCCATGGAGCTTGTAATGTTTAAGCTGTAAGAATAGCAGAGATTCTTCTCTTCGCAAGTATGAAGTCGAAATGCTAATGCTGTCCATTGGATTGGTGGAAAGTGAAAGTGGCTTCAGATGTATTAATAGTGAGTGAAATGAAAAACTACCTATTTATGATGTTGATGGGCAAGAGCAAAAGGAAGAGTAGCTGCTGAAGAGAAGGCTATATTAGCAGTGAGTGGGGTTTTATGTGTGGCTTCACAGCAGAGAAGCTTAAGGCCACTACATTCAAATGATTTCCACATCTGGGCCAAATATTAGACAACTGTACAAATATACACAAATGGAAGCACATACACTACAGTTGTTATGAAATTAGTGTGTCTTTTGGTTTTCACATTTTATCAGTAGCATTAGCACATGATCTTTGCTCTTAGTGCGTGTGTATGTGTATGTGTGTGCATACATGTGAATTAATATATCTGTGAGCATTTGTTGGAAGAAACAATATTTCTTCAGTCTGCCATATGACAGAATTCAATGCATGTGACTGTGTGGGTAATTTTACATTCATGTTCAACACATCTATATATGCCAAATCGCAAAACTTTATGAAAATACATTTGCTTTTATGCTTACTGCTATTTTCTCTTTCTGATCTAGTACAGAAAAGTATCATTTTTGAAAGTTAATTGTGATGTCAACTTGCTCCGGTTAAGAAATGCTTAGGGGATTAGTGAAGAACACCTCTGCACGTGTCTGGGTGGGTCATATAAGCATGACCGCGGATGTTACACTTCGTTTTTGGCTCCTTCCTTTGTGGCACTGTTTGCCCGCTGTGCTTCTGGGCCACCATGAATTAAGCATTTTTGTCATGCTCTTCTGCCAGGATGTTTCTGCCTTACAGCCAGCTGATAAAAGACTCTTAAACTGTGAGCTGATATCAACCTTTCCTCTTTCACTTTGTGGTTGGGTACTGCGTCCTAGCAACGGGAAACCTGACTAATGCACAGGCGTTTGTCCTGGATAATATTTGATAAGCTTACATATTGTGCCAGTTGCTATTCTAAGAACTGCTACATAATTATTCATTTACTTCTCATGTCAATTCTATTTTTATCTATATTTTACAGATTAAGAAAGTGAGGCATGAGGAGTTCGGGTCACTTGTTAAAGGATAATAACTACAGTATCTGGGATTCAGGGGAAGGCAGACTGGCTGCAGAATTCTTCTCAGCCCCAGCACTAAATTTCTTCTCAAGTGGAAGAAAAAAAAATTATTACTATCAACAGTCACATCACAATAGAAGCTCGAACCCACAGAGTTACAGAGCCTTGCTTCCTTGTTTATGGGAGGTTTGCACATACAATGGGGTTTAGACTGAGCCAACATCCAGACCAATACAGGGGAAGGAATGAAGGCTCCTTTCCCACTTCTTTGTTTCAGCACTGGCCCATTATGGTCATCACCCTCATGCTCAGGAGCTATGTTGGGTGGTTTCTGCTCCATAGATTTATTGTCTCTGATCATGGGTTTGTGCAAGTTATGCAGCTGATTCACATGAACTGGGCATCCCACACAGTCGTAAGAAGGACTAGCAAAGTCAGGCAACGGGTTTGAGGGTCCAGAAGGGAAATACTGGTTGAGGTTGAAGTCAGGTACACACCAAGAACAGATGAACAGATCTTGTGTCTTCAATGCACCCCTCAAAGTCCATGTGTTGGAAACCCAATTCTCAAGGCAACAATGTTAAAAGTAGGACTTTGAAGAAGTGATTAAGTCATGAGGGTTCTGTCTTCAATGGATTGAAGCCATTACTCTGGGAGCAAGGCAGCTACCAGGGGAACGGGTTCGTGGGAGGAGGATGAGTTCAGCCCCTTCCTTCTTTCTTGCTCTCACTGTCTCTTGCCATTCTACCTTCTACGATGACATGAGTTAGCAAGAAAGTCCTCACAGGGGCTAGCCCACTGATATTGGGCTTGCCAGCCTCCAGAGCAATGAGTTCAATAAGATCCTATTTGACCAAATGACTACAGAAACAAGAGCTGGAGTAGGTCTCAATCGAAGGAAGAGTTCTTTCATCTTCAGGGACACTGAAGACTGAACACCAAAATCTCCCAAAGAAAACAATGCTACTTTCTATATTAACATATTCTAACCACCATATTATCTCATATTTCTGTAATTTTATGTTGTATGACTAAATATAGAAACATTTACATAGTGCAGAATGCCTACTTTTGTGTGTCTTCTTATAACTTGCAGAAGGCAGGGTAGCTTGCTTTTTTTTTTTTTGGTTTTTTTCTCCGGTACCGGGAACTGAACTCACGACCTTGCGCTTGCCAGGCAGGCGCTTTGCCACTGAGCTAAATCCCCAGCCCCGGGTAGCTTGCTTTTGGTAGGGCATCTGAAAAACTATCCATATATCTTTGAAGATAAGGATAATGATAACAAAATGTAAAGTTAACACCTGGGAAAACAAGAATAATATCAACAGTGCTCTGGGGGAATAGAAACAAAATCTCCTCTATCCAGAAAACTGCTCCACAAAGGTAGAAGAGGAAAAAAACTATTTTGTTGTTGAATAAACATAATAATAATAAATACTAATAATGCAATATGCATCACAGACAATCTGCCAGGAGACTGCAAAGACTGGAAGAATCCTTATCCTTTTGTATAGACAAGCAGATGCAGTCCTATGTGTTCTAAAGATAATGACTGACCTTCAAGTATAAGGAATTCACAGCACCATTTGTCACACATGGATTCACTTGGTGAGTAGGGTGACCACCTGCGTTAGCTAACAGGCTTCATCCAAAGGAACAATAAACATGTCGCATGCCATGGCAAGAGCAGTTTTGCACTTGGAGGGAAGAAGTCAAGCTCCTCCTCTCCAAAGGAGGCACCTTCATCACTGATGATGCCACTTCAAAGTGGTGACTCCTGGGTCCTTGAGAAAGGTATGTCTTTATCACAAAGCTGAGGTGAATCAATTTTTAAGGATTTACTTATGTTTGAAGGAGTCAAAGAGAGGCAGGTCATGCATTTTCTAAAGTTAATGCTCTAAGAAAGGAGAAATTGAAAGAAGGACAGGGGTTTGGGGGTCAGAGCTCTCCCAGAAGGTGCCTCATAGAGTGAAGCAGCATTTCCAAAGCCAGCGCTATGGAACACCAACCTCAGGTGTTCTCATGTGGGTGCTACAAGACACAGGTGCATAGATGCTACCTCTGTATCTCCAGGTCAGAGTGATGCTTAGCTAGGTTCCAAGATCATTTACAATTATAATAATAATATTATGACCACTTGGCATTGAGTCCCAACTTGTAGACTGGCCAAGTCTACTTTGTTTATTTTAATTTCCAGCATTGTAGCCTTCACTTATCTGAACATACCTTGAACAAAGTAAAGAGGGAAAGAATAAATAATGAAACATACAAAAGTAGAAGTGGATGCAACATGTTCTGCGGTTGGACAAGCATATAAGTAATAGTTCATGTTGATACTTTTGCCATTGACTCAAAAAATGGCTCTCAGTACAAATCAGGATTATTTACTTTTGGGAATTTGTCTTCTTCCTTTAACAAGTTAACAGTAATAAATTAGAAAACTGGCAAAGAAGTATCAGACTGTAGAATATTGAGGGAAATACACAGAGAAAGCTAACAATTTTGTAGAGAATGAGGAGACAAAAAATGTTATGTCTAAGTACAAGAGTATAATGAGACACAGGTAACTGAAAGTGGATATTAACCACCTTGGTTTTCGCCATTGCTTATAGCAAAGTGTAAAAGATGGTGTTCAACGTGATGGCCCAACTCTTTTACATTTATTATTCTCTGCTTAATAAGGCAAAGAACTGTGCTATGCTGCTTACAATTATTTCCATTTAAGAACTATAATTTAAACACTTGGTATCTGAAAGGAATATGCTTCACTAGTTTAGAAAGTTGTATGTATTGATCTCATTATTTATTACCAACATAAATAACATTTATTATATATGTAAAGCTTACAAATAAAATATACAAGAATGTATGTGTTCTTATAATAATGTAGTGCGAACATTTGACAATGAACCATCAATGTCAAAGAAGCAATCAGTATAGTTCCCAGTTGTGTTTGTGTCCCTCCACCCTTCCTTAAGTTGATGTCCTGCTCCTTTAATTCTCTGAGTATCACTTATTCTCTAAGACCTTCTTGCAATCAAATAGGCAAAGATTTCTGAGACATAAAGTATGAAATTGATTTGCTTAGACAGATGACTTCAGAAAACCTGGCATAATATTATCATACCAGTATCCACTTGATTTATATATCAAGTGCACTGTCCCACACACTTTGGGCTTGTCATTTCCCATGATTCTCCAAGGCTACAGTTACTTTATGTATCTTGGTCACCATTACCTGTACAATTCCTCAGGAATGTGAGTCTAACTATAGGAGCAAGTATCCTGTGTCATTTAAGACTAAGTAAACATGATATTTCAACATGAAAAGAATAAAGATGAGTTAATCCTAGTTTGGAATGTGTGCATATTAAATGTTAGTATGGATGTAATGTGTACTATTAAGAACTTATGTGGTGCTTAAAATATTTAAACTACCTCTATATGTTTTATTTAAATCCTATAGCTATTCTTAGGGGATTTATAACTTTGTCATTACCCACCCTCTTATAAATCCTATAGCTATAAATTCTTAAATCCTATAGCTATTCTTGATCTTATCATCATTTTATAGCTGCCAAGAAAGTGAGAGATTAAATGTCCTATGTAAGACCTTTCAGGGAGAAGAATTAGAAGACAGGATGAGCCCTACACTTCCCTCTTCAGTGTCTGTGTTTCAAACAACCAATGGCAAATGTGAGGTGGAGGTGGGATATTTTTATGTGTCATACAGACAGTTGAGATTTGGAAACACCTGAAATGCAGAAGATGTGTATCTTCTGTACCTAAACTTACTCACTGTACATAAAATGAGATCTAACATTTTTGCTTGTCTTTTTAATGAAGTTAGAAAATAATTTTAAATGATACTTACTGAGGACTCTAACAGAGTCAGGATGTTTCTTCCTATCATGCTTTTTGACCCACTTATTTAGGTTCTAAATTGGTTGAGTTCTTTACTTCTCTTTTCTGAGCTCTAATAAAGGAGAAACAATGCATTTGTGGCTACTCTGCCCTGTGGGAAGACCCGGCAGCATTTCTGTGGGAAATGGCTCTGTGGGAAGGACCCGGCAGCATTTCTATCACGAGACATTTCTAAAGGTTTATAACTCAGCCATAAATACTTGTCACTGGCAGAAACTTAGCCTGTAGGGTCACAGGCCTGGAGTAAATTATTCATTTATAAATTTCACTGACTTGCTTTAAATTATTTTAACTGTATTTATCTTTTGTAATGGAAGAAAAAAAATAATAACTCTATGGTTCAAGACATTTCTGATGTCCTATGAATCAGCACAGCATTGGAATGTAAGTTTAAAAAAGTGGGCACTGAAAACACACAATAATTCTTCTTTCTTTAAGAGAAGAGCTTGAGGGCTGACATTATTCAACTGAAGATCTAATAGCAAAACTTAAGGAAAAAAATGAATGTTATGAACTATTGATTAACTCCCCAAATCATCCCTTCCTAGCTGCTCTTTTATTTCTTTCATCTTACAGGGCCCAGAGAGCTGTCTTGTACATAGGCTGGCTGTACGTGCCACACTGCAGGCAGAGGGCAGGGAGGGGAGGCAGGCATTGCTGGCTTGAGGCAGGGCTGGCCCTGTGCTGTTGCAGGAGCACAGCTGCATATCCAGCTTTCCTGTAAGCTTTGCACTTGTTTTTAAGGGAAGATACTGGGTTCATGCCTGTTCTTAAGTTGTGGAGGACGTCTCAGAGTAATACAAATTCCACTAAATCAAGCCTCAAATTTGTCATTACCCACCCTCTTATCTGTACTACCAGCCACACAGTACACCTTGAAATAGTACATATTTTGATGCTGAGTGGATGAATGGATCAGACTCCGAGCGATCAACACACCTAGAAGAGGTTAAAAATAGACTTCAAATTTAAACATTTAAAATTTGGACTTATAATGTAGCAGTGTGACACAAATAGTCATACTTTCAAGTGGGGTTTACTTATAAATTCATATAATTTACAACTTGATAAAAAAAGTCACCGTAATTCTTAAGGATTCTGAGACTACTTCTAAAAAAGCAGTTTAAATGTAACCATGACGTTTGGTAAAATAGCCTGTTTTATATGTAGAGATCTTTACAATTTTGTAGTATATTTCCTGATTATAAAAACAGCATAGCATTTAGAAAATTTAGAAATACCAAAAGCCTAAAGAAAACAAGTGTTTTAAAATTTTAAAAATGTATACATATTTATATAATTGTAAAAAATCAAATGTATTCAAGGCATACAACATGATGGTTTGATTTATGTAAACATCATGTAATAATTGGAGCAATTAAATGAATTAATATATCCTTTACTCCCTATGTTATCCATTGTTATCCATGGAATTGTTCATCTTCTAAATGAAAGTTCATATACTTTGAACTCTGACCCGTCAGTTCCTGGTAACTACTGTTACACTCTCTGCTTCTAAGGTTTCATCTTTTTTGGAGTCTTCCTACAAGTGAGGCCTTTTTGTATCTGACTTTCTGTGTCTGGCTTGCTTCACTTAGCATAATGTCCTCTAGGTTCATCCATGCTATTGCAAGTCTCAGTATTTCACTGTAAATCCCAGAAATAACTATGGAAAAATGGTCCATAGCTCTGAATAAATGTTTTTCCAAAGAAGACATAAAACTGGCCAACAGGTATGAAAAGATGATCTACACTACTAGATATCAGGTCAATGAAAATCAAAACCACAATTAAATAATACCTCCCACCTGTTAAGATAGCAATTATCAAAAAGATAAAAAATAAAAAATGTTGTCAGTGATGTAAGGGAAGTGGAACCCATGTACAAAGCTGGTGGGGAGGTAAACAGGTATACTTATTATTAAAAACAGGTGGAGGTGTCTCAAAAACTAAGAACAAAACTACCATGCAATTTATCAATACCTCTGCTGGGTATCAGCGTGTTGAAGAGATATCCACATCTATGCAGCACAATTTATGATGGTCAAGATAAAGAAACAACATAAATGTCCACCAAACCATGACTTGATAAAGAGCATGTGATACATATGTATATCACAGGACTATTGTTGATATGGCTATTATTCCATTACCTTTATATATGACCATTGTGTCTATATACATAGATATTGGAATAATAGTCATAAAAGGTAGGAAATCCTGTCATTTGAGACAACTCAGATGAACCTGAAGAATGTTAAGTGAAATAAACCAAGACCAAAAAGGAAACACTACTGCACAAGTGCTTGTAATTGTAGACTGTAGATTAAATAAATACAAAAATGGTCTACCATTTGTCTTAGCTTTGCTTTTCAGTAAAGCTTATAAATTAACGGGCCTAGACATTGAGCTCTTACCGTGAAAAGACTTTCAACTGAATAGTGGCTTAAGAAGAAAGAAACAACCTGAGGAAAACATGGGGAAAGGTCAGTTGAAAAGCATGATTTTCAGGCAGCTCAGGCATCAAAGTACAAGCTTTTCTGGTTCCATTTCAAGAGCAAAGGAGGTCGTACTGACTCCTCCCAACCTGTCCTCTTGGGAGGAGATGGTCAAATTTTCTGATTCCTTCAATGCCACTCCCGCAGGCAGCGGGTGCTGACCTAGTTCTTTCTCTTTGTGAGGAGCCTAGAGTGTACCCTGTGGTAGGGGCAGGTGAGGTGCAGTGTGGGCAGAAAGACATAGCAAGAAGAAAAAATGATCTCTGGGATGATGCTCTAGAGGTGACCTTCCTCTAGGAGTATAGGTTCGCCACTGGCTCGCTGGATTCTTACCACAATTCTGTGATGCAGTGAGATCTGCTGTCACTGTTCTCACTTGGTAGATGAAAACAACCCATGCAGAAGATGTAAAGGACTATGCTGGAGATCATCAGCTAAATTATGAAAGAGCTGGGGTGAGAACTTCACACTCCTGGACCATTACAAATTTCCAGAAAACATTTAGTGGCAATCATATATTTTTCCTATTTTTTTAATGATTAAATTTATCAAATCTAATAGAGAAATTTTTTGAACAAAATTCTACTGAGAAAATCTAAAATTACATAGTGTTGTAGGTTGAGTCTACTTAATATATCAGACACAAAAAGTAACATTTACTAATACATTTCTTCAATAGTTTTTAAACAAAAGATTTTCTACATTTGATGTGAGCTTATTGGAATAAAGTGATATCTGTGTTAAATTCTTTGTATTCTTGTTCTTAAGTCTTGTATTCTTAGTCTTAAGTTTTCTTAGCTCAATCAGGAAACTAATAAAAGTCTGAGTCATAAATGTTAAGGAAGTTCTAAAGGAATAATTGTCGTTTCCCCTTTGCCTATCATATTTTTATTTTATTAGACTGTTGGTTTTTAATTGTGAATAATGTGTCTTTCTTCATTTTCCTATCTTCTTCATGTGGTTTTAGTTAAATTCCTAATTCCTACTATTCTTTTTTTCTCCTAGGTGAAACTCATAACCAATACATCATTGCTGCAGTGCTTTTATTCTTGTTTGTTATACTAATTGTCACCATCGTCATTTATTATAACAAGTAAGTAGAGCAACACAGCCTGAATCTTGCTTGCCCTCAATAAGTCCGGTGGTAGAGATTCTCTGTTAATAACCCAACTATTTGTCAAGTTGTCTCAGCACTCGTGTACTATTCAGTATCTGAGTACTGTTCTTATGCAGGGGGAGATGTAGTGGTAGTGATATTGGAGGTAAAAGCTGGAATAACTCACCTAGGGACTTGTATGCTTTGGCAGTAGCCTCTCCACACTCCACCTGGCACCTCTGAGCTGTCTCTGCCCCGTCTTCTTCTCCTTCAAAGAAAAAGCTGTCCTGTGTGTACTTTTATATAATGGAATATTACTCAGCTGTAAAGAAAGATAAACTCGAGGCTTTTATAGGTAAATGGTCACAACTAGAGACCATACTCATAAGTGAAATAAATCAAACATACATGTGCAAGCACCGCATTGTTTCTCTAGTGTAAAGCCTGAAAGAGTTAATTTAAACTAGGAGATATGATAGACATTGTGAATTGATAGGAAAGCACTCAAAGGTAAAGGGTAACTGGGATATGGGAAAAGAGAAGGGAAAGAAGGAGAAAGTTTTTGTGTATGTATATGCATGATCGTTAACATGGCTGTTCTACTGTCTTGTATTTCTTTGCTGAAAGAAACTGTCAATGAGTCCTTGGTTGATCAGCTTTGTATGTCTATATCTGTTTTTATGAGAAACCACTTTGAAGATATCAATATGTAATACCACAAGCATTGTTGGGGGCTGGGGATTTAGCTCAGCGGCAAAGTGCCTGCCTGGCAAGCACAAGGTCGTGAGTTCGGTTCCCGGTACTGGAGAAAAACCAAAACCAAAAAAAAAATAAATAAATAAAAAAAAACCAAAAAACAAAAAAAACAAGCATTGTTAATTCCCCAGCACTCTGTTTGTAACTCTGTACTGTCTGTACTGATCCTTTGCTATTTTGTAAAATGTTGTCTGTCTGTTAGTATTTTCCTCCTTTTATTTTTAAAATAAAAAAATAAAAAATAAAAAATAAAAAAAATAGAAAAAGCTGTCCTTGGAGGTTGTGGGAGGATAGTGCCTGAATTACCATATCTCAGATATTTATTGAGCAAAGTGTTGAACAAGATGTAGTGAAGCACACATTCTAATAAGTTAACAACATGATTTCAAGTGGTTGTACATTTTCTAAAACAAGCAATCTAATACTATTATTAAAAATTATGGAGAAAGGAATTGTATGGCGGTGCCTTAGAGACAGTAGGTAATCATTTAAGATCAATCTTTTACTGTTTTGTGGCATAGGGGAAATTTTGAGAATTTTTTTGGTTTACTCTTTCTTTCCTTCTTAGGTCTCTTATGTTCATTAATCCATCTGTCTAGTACTTGTTACATGTCTCAGCTGTAGTCCTACTGGTTTGGAGTTACGGAGGAGATGACATGGTGGGTGTTTGCAATTTGCATGTCTGGGAGTGCTCTGTCACTTTATACATGTTAGTTGAACAAATGAGGGCTTTGATTTCTACTCTAATCACGTTAATAATAATTACCCCCCCACACACACATGCACACACATGCTCATGCAGGCACATGCATGCACACACACACACGCATACCCCTTATTTATAGGAGTGCCAGCAGCTTCCTATGTCTTGTCTCATACCTGGACCTCTACGTCTTCTACCATTTACCTGATTATACTAATACTTTCCAACCTGTGCTCCTGCTTACAGATACATCCTCTCCCTCTGTTAGGTTTTTTGGCACAAGTGAAACAAAACAAAGTTAAAAATGACTTTATTGAGGGCACAGAGAAAACCAAAGAAGAGAAGGGAGATGTGGAGCTTCTGAGGGCCTGGCTGGGAGAACAATGGCTATACAGGGCCAGGCTGGGGGTGGGGTTAAGGGGGTGGTCTGTGTGATGAGGCAGATAGTTACTTGGCAGGGCAGGAAGAAGAAAACAGGATGTTGTAAGGAGGAAGTAGGAAGTTGTAATATGACCGGGGAGGAGGAAGGCAGGGCTTGCCACATGGCCTCCAGTGGCCTGTGCTGTACGCACTCACCATCGTGATGACTTAGAGGAATTTTTATTTAGGCAGAAACCCATCACTAACCTATTGATTTTTCCTAGTTTCTCTTTTGAAAGTTGAACTGGTGATGTCATCATCCTATTTAACACTTTTTATTATCTCCTTGCCACCAGCAGAATAATCTTAAAACTCATTAACCCTGTCTCCTATTGAAGGTGCCCTGCTTTCTGACCAATGCCTACTTTTTCATTTATATTTTCTACTTTACTTACTTCCCTTAATTTTGAAAAAAATTGTAAAAACGATAAATTTTATTCTTTGAACACAGTTATCTTCCTTATGGTATGGTACAAAATATAGTTTTCCTCATACTTGGCTTCAGTCCTGTATACGATTCAACATGGAGGAGGCCTGTCCTGTTTCTCTGCCCTGCAGGTAGAATGATGTCACTATCTGGCATCATTCTGTACTCCTTATCTGTTACTCCTCATATCACACTGTGTATTTTATTCATTTTCATGCTTTCTTCTCTTCTGTGGTATTCAGGGATTGTATTTCCTTCATTTTTTTTTGTCTGGTAGCATTTAGCACCAACCTAAACAAGTACTGTCATGGATGTTCACTGAGCATCTAATTAAATTGAAACAGGAGACAGTCATTCTGCCCTTTCTCCATTATGACTTGCTTTCAAGGCTTTTCCTGAGAAATTAGCACACTGAAGTAAGGACCTCAAGAATTTACATTGCCAAGGATGTCTCTACTGCCTCATCTTGACTGTTTGAAAAAGGCAGACAGGGCAGAGGTGACAGGAACTGTGCTCCAGGAGGGGCAGCATGAGCAAGGGCATGAGAGGTGGAAGGGACCTGTTGAGGGTCAGATGTTGGGAATGATGGACTTGCCTTCATGCTGCTGTGACACTTTACAGGAGCAGCTAAATTGAACTGCAGAGTACATTGTACCACTTGGTTAAATAAGATGAAAACGTCAGTGGATTCCAGTACATAATCAGGGGTGAACACAGCGAAGGAAAGGAGTACTTTCCTTTCTCTTTTGTTATACTCTTGTTTTAGGATTATTTCAGTTTTTTTGAAAAAAAATGACTGAAGAACTTTAGCAATGACCCTCTGGAGTTCTGTCTGACAAACTTTTTAAAATAATCCTGCAGCTTCAGATTGCTGGCTTGTGTAGAAGCTGAAATAAATTCTTTCTTCAGTCCTTGCTCCTGGTTACCTGTGTGTCCAGGGATGCTGAAACAGTCCCTGTGTTCCTGAGTGTGTTTTTCTCACAAAGCAGCACAGTCACACTTGTACAGGAGCATGGCCAGGGGCCAGGGACAGCTTTGGTCATCATGTAAGGAACTGTGATATCATAGAGGTGGACAGCTGTGTTGATAAGAAGAAATTTAATATGGTGAGAAAAACGTTACACTTATTTGTATATTTGCTGTTGCTGCTCATGGCAAATGTGGTGTTTCAGTTTACCTGAGACTTTCCTGCTTTCAGCACTGAAAAAGAAGTTCATCCTAGAAGAAATCTTAGTTCCAGACAAACAGAACAGCTGGTCAACATAGAGCAGACTTCAATATGTGTATCATAAATTTACACATAGAATAAGAACACGAAGGAATAGCTGGTTTGCAGGACTGATCTTTAGAGATGAAAGTCACTCAGCAAGTAAATAGCAGAGCACAAGTTAAACACAGAGCATGTGACACTAAGCTCTCTGTTATTTTAATATTTATCACATTGTATGTTCCAGGATTCCTTAAACACATACACACACACACTGGGATCCATTAGGGAAAGTTAGCCACATATGTGAGACAGTCTTGAAAATGATGATTTAATAAAAGATCAAAGGTGATAATGGCAGCCATCTTGTGGATTCCTTTTATAAGTAAAAGACTTAATATATTTATTAAGAATTTATTAAGAATAATAATATATTTATTATTCTCAGTGAAACACTGAGAAATGTTCCACCACTAATTTACACATAGAATAAGAAGATGAAAGAAAACTGGTTTAAATAAAAAGATGGACATAGAATAAAATAATATCACATTGACATGGAAGGAGAATTTCCAAGCAACTAAGGGAGAGCATTAGAATTAATATCTATCACTAAATAATCTTTCCTTGGAGTGGAACTCTCTTGTTTTCAAGACTGCTACAAAGGAATCACAGCCTTCTATTAAAATGCAAAATGCAAAGGAAAGAAACCCTACATTTTTGCAACTAATTTACCTCTTTTGTTGTTAAGTAGGATTTTTTTTTAGAAATCTGAAAAAGAGATATTTGTGGTCTCTTTACAATATCTTTCTTCATATACTAGCATAGTTACTTTTTCTTTGCATTCAATCACATTACCCTCTTTTTTTCTCCTTTTGTGTTTGCTTTTCTGAGACTTCTCTGGAAGTTAAGTTTTTATAGGCTTCCTTGGAACTGTGAAGAGTTGTTGAATAGTATGGTTCTAGATGGCCCATTCAGCCGTAGCCAAGTGATTCCAGAAGTACAGCTTCAGAGTCAGAAGGGAGGACTGTGGATTTAAATTCTGGCACTACCAGGAAGCAACCATGTGATTCTGGGCAAGCTGCTTTACCTGTCCACATCTGATTCCTAATCTGTTAAGTGTAGAACTCGGATGAAATCTGAATAAAATAATCCATAATAACACCTATACATTTTTATAAAGCTTAGCTTTATTAATACTGACACGCAAGAAGTTACACTGTTGGCATTTAAAATGTTTCAATTGTAGAAAATCTCTAAGCCCCAGGTTATTTGGAAAAGACTAGCCATTTCCCTAATAGCCCATTACAAATCTATATATATATATATATATGACAAGGACTGATTTGAAGACAACAATATGCAGTATAAGAATCATTATTGAATTCCAACCATTTTGTATGGTGAAGTGCTCTGTCATTTCCAGTGCTTTTTTTAGTTGTTATTGTCTTTCACTGTTCGATCATTCTTTCATTCTTACATCTGGTGGACTGAGCAACTTCATTGAAGATAACAGTATGTAAAGTAGCAACCATTGTTAATTCCTGTCATTTTGTTTTGAGGTCATGTATCATTTTTTATTGTTTCTGTGTTGCTTTTGTTTTTGTCCTCACTGTTGCTGTTTTGTTAGTTTTTTTCTCTTTAAAGTACAAAAAGAGAGGGGCTGGGGATTTAGCTCAGTGGCACAGTGCCTGCCTGGCAAGCGCAATGTCCTCAGTTCGATTCTTGATACCGGAAAAAAAAAATGTTAAAATACAAAGAAAGGGAAAAGATATATATATATATATAACTAATATTGACTGGATAGCTGTTGTCACCACCTGTGAGCACATTGGAGAAAGTAGGGAGAAGGAAAAGAAGTTTACATCATTAGAATATTGGTTACATGTGCAGGAATCCACCATAGGTAGTCAGGTAGTCAGATATGCATATTCAGTAAGTAGAGGTGGGCTGGAAACTTGGTGAGGTATGAAATTGTTGAATTGATACTAGTGCTGAAGTGCAGTGTCTTAATATTCTCTGTTGAATATGTATTTTAGAAGGAGAAGGAGAAAGAAAAATGTTCCAGCTAAAAATTCCTCAGATACACAGAGTAAGGTGAGTTCATTAGGGATTGTTATTTTTTTTCTCTTTGTGATTCATTAATGTCTTACAAAATCTGTCTTTGCAGTTAAAGATCCTACCTTTTGTTTTCCTTTCCATAACTTGGTCAAGCAGTTTCTTGTAATTAAAGTGTCAGTTACTTGAACTATTCTCTTATTATTACACCATTTGATGTTAAAGTGCTTTACATCAGTATACATACAGGTGCAGTTGTACTGGCATAATAGCAGTCAGCATCGTGCATTACCAAACCACTAGGTCACGTTTTCTAGGGCTGTTGTAAGAAATTACATCAGCAGGGTAGTTGAAAACAGCAAAAATCTATTCTGTCCTGATTTTGGAAGGTCAAAGTCCAAAGAGGAGGGTGTGAAGGATGGTCCTTCTTTGGAGTAACATCTGCTCAAGGCTCTTGTTGCATCTTCTGGCAGATGTCTGCAATCCTTGGCAGTCCTACTTGGAGACACAACTCATCTCTGCCTTTTTGTTCATGTGGTATATCTCTTGTGTCTATTTCTCTTCTCATCCAAAGACATTTTTCATATTGAACTAAGGGCTGTCTCCCACTTATGCCTGTATAACCTGCGGTATTATCTTCATGAATTACATCTGCAAAGATCTTACTTTCACGTGAAGTTATATAATGAAGTTCTGAGATGGAAAAATTTTCTGGGGGCCTCTCTTCGCCTCACTACAGAGCATAACATTATTTTTACGGCATAAGGTTATTTGTGAGGATTAAATTAAATTAAACTACGTGAAAGACATAGAAGCACAGCATCTGTGTAGCATAAAACTCATTAGTTATTGCCTTTGAATGAATTTATTAATGAATGAATGTTCAAATTAAATTATGAGACTAAAGATCTTTCTCACCAGTTGCAAGAGTCTAATGAATGAAAAATATCCACCTCATTCTTCTCTGCTCTGTACTATTTAATTAATGAAATAGATTCTTCCTTCTGAGTTTTCAGATAGCAGTGATGTTTATTTTGAAGTTCACTGTCTTTACTATGTCAGTGTTTATATTATTGTGTTTATTAAATTTTACAATCAAATGTTGCTGTGGATCAAATGCTGCTTTCCTCCAAAGTTCACACCTTGAGATCCCGGTGGTCAGTGTGTGGTCTTAGCAGGAGGTCTTTGGGAGAAGATGAGTCTTTGGGAAGTGGAATTAGTGCCCTTAGTAGAAGAGATGTGAGCGACTGCTCTCTTTGCTTTCTGCACTAAAAGCCTGGACCTAAGGAGCAGATGGTCACCTACCAGTCAAGAAGGAAGCCCTCAGTAGAAATTGAACTTGGACTTCATAGCTCCTGGTACTGTGAAAAAGAAATGTTTGTGGGTTAGGCTTCTTAGTCTGTGGTATTCTATTGTAGCAGCTTAAACTGACCAAGACAGATATTTTCTCAAGTGCCATCCAAAATTATGTAAATTTCTCTTCATTTTAATTATTTATACTCGAATTCTGCATGGCTAAAAATTCTGCACTAAAATAATCAGACTTCTTCATGTTCTATCACCTGGACTTTTTGGACATTAACTAACTACTGTGGAAAACAAAAATGAAAACAAGTTCTCCATTGACTCCTGGCTTGCTTCTCATCACAAACTGTGTAATCAAGAAGACTTGTCTTAGTTCATGTGCTACCTTAGCACATAATGAAATGGTGCTCCGTCCTTTACAATTTTTGAATGGCTTTTTCTGTGCTTTGCTCTTTTCCCACTCACACCAATCCAAACATAAGCTTATTGTTAGGAATTTTAAGGGAAGAAAGGTGCTTTGTAACTGTACATTAGATATTCAATATGTCTTGACTTTTGTAGAATAATAGACTCTAAGAGATATATCTATTTAATTCTTTTGTGCTTTTTAAGGTAAGACATATAAGTAATAAGACACTTGAATTTTCCATTTGCTTTTTTGTTACAGTCATCAAAATGATCTAAATTTCCAAACTACTCACCAAAAGATCTCTCTCTCTCTCTCTCTCTCTCTCTCTCTCTCTCTCTCTCTCTCATTCATGCCCTATTTCTTGTTCATTCTTTCTGTCTCTGCTTCTTTCTCCTCTCTATCTGATCTTCTTGCCACTGTGTGTTTTCTGTCACATACCCACACACAGGTGGTTAAAGTAACTTGATCAGGGTAGAGAAGGTTAAGGATTATGCAACATCATCTTGAAAAAGAATGCCTCTTTGGTCAAGTTCTTTCATTGTGCTTAGCTGCTCAGTTTTTAAAGCTAGGACACTGTACTTTAAAATATTTATTTCTTAAGACATTCATTGAGTAGACATTAATGGGTACTCATTGGGGGAAAATGCTATACTTTACATATAAAAACAAATAATTTTCTTATTCAAATAGCCTACCATTGCTGAAGGGCCTTCTACGTCTAAATAGGTAATTGATAGCACAGTGGAGCAACTAATAATCTAGAGTAGATTGATGTTACATCTCATTCAGGGTCTTATAAATCAAGAATGTGATTTCCAACAGAAACTCCATATAATAATCATGAAAGTACTTGAAATGGAAATTTGACTTGTATCATGGTTGAACTGAGATATTTATTTTGAGTGTCTTTATTGGATGCTGAAACACAGTGAATTATTGACACTAGCTGATGCTTGTCTTTGTAGGTAGGCAACAACTACAGGAGACCCATCTCAACCCATCAACCTGTAGGTGATGCCAATGAAGACATTTACGTCAACTACCCAAGCTTTGCTAGAAGACCCAAACCTAGATTTTGAACTTTTCCCTTAACCTGAGCAAATTAATATTAGTACATGGGCCTTACAAAGTTTCTTCCTTCCACCCAGTATCTACCTTGATACCAGTTGATTGAATTTGTTTCATTTGACAGGAAAATGCTCCATTATGTAGAGTACATTCTTAAAAGGAATGTTTCAGAAAACTTGAATTTAGCTTTTATGTAAAAGAAAACTTAACTGACTCATATAACAGAAAGTCCAGGGAGATCAAGCTTCAGGCAAGGGGTTACTTATCAGACCTTCAGTGTCATGTCTGGAATAAAATATGGGCAAAAATTGATTTTTGGGTCCCTTCCCAAAGGGTGGATCTACTTCCCTGGTGTGGCCTAACTAACTCTGATGGAGGCTTTCTTGTGCTTCTCAGATGGCTACCAATGATTGCAATTTGTACATCTTTGTTCTATGTTTGGTAGAGGGTTTGCTTGTACTAGCCAATGTATTGGTTATTTGCCTATCACTAAGTAGGGATCTTGACCACATTAGATGAGATGGCTGACCATGATCAGCTGGGACCAAAGGACACATAGGCTAATTCATGTATGTTAAATGAAGGAACACGATCTGGAAACTGGTGATTACCAACAAATGTTAACCACAATAATTATACATGATTATCTCTTGCTAATCAACTGAAAAGTGAATACAAATGGAACAAGATTAGTTCGTCTCTCTCTTTTAGTATCTGCTCTATCAGCATAGTCCAGAATACCTGGCAGCAGAATAAATAAATAGTCAAAGGGAAGGTAAAAGTGACAGGCTTATCTCTTCCCTTTCTAATTTCAAATAAATTTATCACTGATTCTACAGAGAATTTTGCCACCATCACAGACCTACTAAGATGATGGTCTTATCATAAATAGCTTAATGTTTTTGCCATTGCTTTTTTCTTCCTCTCTACTTTTAAGAATTATTTTTAATATATAAATTTTTCTCGAAACAGATACCTAGGCATTAAGCTTTAAAAAATAATTATGTGAATCTTGAATACATGAAAAAAGAATTATAGTTGGAAATGGTGGTTTAGGGCATTAGGGTGGAAACTTGCAAAGGGGAGAATATGGAGAAGGCATAAGCAAGGAGAAAAAGGAATCAAAGGATAAAAGATGCAAAAGAAACTCTCCTTCACAATTTGGACAAGGCAACACTTCTGACATGGGGACAGCCTAAATAATTAGAGGGTATACCTGATATTGTCTAAATTCTAAATATATGCAAACAATGAAAAGCATTTGTGAAATGAAATAAAGCCATCATGGTCACCTTGAAAGCACAATGATCATTATAAAGTAAAGTGAACATTCATATTTCAAAGATTTATTACTTAACTCGAAGATCTCTAAAAGATATCATATTTAAAAAAACTTGTTTTGAAAAGACTTCATTTAAGTATCTGTTGCACACTCCACAATGACATTAAGTAAAACAAATCCAATTTCTCACCTTGTCTATATGAATACTATGTTGTGATTTATGGTTTTAAGCTACTTGATGCTTATTTTGATTTTAGTTTTAAGTACTATGAACACCAAATTGTACAATTATAGAAATGCAAAAGGCAAAATAATGTAAAATGACCAGTTTTAGTTGCATACTTACATGTATGCAAGAAGAGTTAACTTTCAATTTTACTACATTTGCTTAAAGAACTTCATGTATAGATTCATGAAGTGTTACACACTTGCGTAACAAAGTTAAAAGATTTTGACAACAATCTTCTGTCACATCAAGCAAAGACTCTATGGCCTAATTAATCAATTTGCATTGCAAAGTAAATATGTTTATTTATAAAGTACATTATTTTGTTTTCTTAAAAAGTTATAGGAATCAAAATATCACTTTCTGGAAGATTCTGATAATCAGTTTCTCAATGATTAATGTAAGTGAGAAGGGAAGCATTTCTACAGTTGCAGCATGCAACTGGAGACCATACTCATGAGTGAAATAAATCAGACCCAAATGGGTAAACATTGTATCATCTCACTAATTTGAGAAACTGCATGAGTAAATGAGATCCAGAATGTACAGTAGATATTGTGAATTGGGAAGAAACTGTTCAAAAGAAGAGACGAACTAATGGGGAAAGAGGAAAGGAAGAAAAAGAAAAGGAAAAAAATATATTTATACAGAAGATAGTTAAGGTAGTTATACAGCCAGTGTCTCTTAGTTCATCAAAAAGAAAAGTTTGTGCTAATATTGTCTGGACAAGATATCATGCCTGTATCTTGTACTCTGAGTAACTACTATGAAGGCAACAATAGTCAATGTATTAATTATTGTAACTCTTCTACTAACCGGTTTTGAAATGTTTTATTGTTATTTTTTCTTTTAAAATAAAAGTTTGCATAATTTTTTAAAAATATGTTAAGTAAACAGAAATGAATAAACAGTTTAAATTTTTTAAAAGTGTTTTTGAGGACTATTTATTGTGTCTCTTCTTTTCTACATGTTCTTTCTGCAGAGTTTAGGGCTTTTTCAGGAATCTGAAGCTATCCTCGGCCTGCTTCTGATTCTCTGACTTCCACTACTTTTCCTGTCGCAGTCAGTTGCTCTGCTGGTGCAGTTTCCTTCACTCATTTTCTTACTTTGGACATCTTTATTTAATCAGGCTCTTTTATTGTAATCTCTTTAATGTTAAGCAGAACCCATCAGAGTTTTGTGATTGTACTCACTAGATCTTTTTCTCTTGCTAATTCTTTTGTTCCTTCAATTTTGTTTCTAACTAGGAGAAGAGATCAAAATAAATCCACACAAGTTCAAGATTAGGATACAAATAGATTATGTTTTAAGTCTTTTTTTTTTCTTCTTGGTAAGGTCTACTTTAGAAATCAAATGCTATCTTAAACTTTTTAAAAATGTATGTCATTTATATTGATATATAACACAGCATTAAATAAAAATCTTTTCTTTGAATGCCATTATCTTATGATTTTTATTAAATAAACCAGGAAGAAAATCACTGTGGGATAAGATAGTTTTGTTAAATGTTGTAGAGAATGCAGTTTTATCAGAGAAAGAACACATTAACTTTCAGTGATTGTTGATTGACTATATCATTATTATGAGAGATACTTTCAAACTTTAAAGACCTTTGTGTATGCTGGGAAAATGGAATACAAATTTCTTTTTCATTCAACCTGGGACCTTGTTTATGCAAGGTGAACATTTTACCTTTGAGCTACATCCCCAGCCCCAAAGGAAAATTTCATTAAATTGTAATTATGCTTATAGATAGGAAGCCAGTAGTTGAAGACATAATTTTTAGTAGGTAAAAATTCAAAATAATATGTTTTAATTAAATCAGTTTTTAGCAAGATACTACCCATATTAATTTAAATACATTGAGTAACAGTTTAAAAGATAAAAAGAATTTCAATAAGTTTACTTTTATTTAGACATTCAAGTTATGTTGGTTTATATTATAGTAATTTTCTGAGTTGTGAGAATCCATATGGCAAGTAGAGATTTCTATAATCAAATGACTGTCTTGGATTTTTTAAAACTTTATTTTGCTTTTTCGGATTCTCCTGGATTTATATGTTGTGCTATATTAGTATAGCTTGCATAAGATTTCACTGAGATCAGAGATATTAAAGAATAGAGATGCTTAGAAATTATAAGTGAAGTGCTAAATTATGAGTACAAAGATAACTTTTCCATAACAGTGACATGAAAATATCTTTGAAAAATATAAAAAAATTAATATCATTGTTTTATTATCATCATTGGTTTTACTACTATTAAAATATAATATCTAGAAAGTATTAACTTTCACATTCAGGTTTTTGTATCAGGTAAGATTTCATTTGGAATAGTTACTGGAATTATTCTAGCCAAGTCTCTGGGCTTTTGTACATACATCTAAAAATATAAAACACAAGACTGTTTCCTTTTGAACTTTTTAGGCTAGAAATGTAGCTTGATGGCAGAATGCTTGACTAGAATGTAAGGCCCTGGGTTTCATGAAAATCTTATCTTTTCTTTGAATGCCATTATCTTATGATTTTTATTAAGTAAACCAAGGAAGAAAGTCATTGTGAGATAAGATAGGTTTGTTAAATGTTGTAGAGAAGAGTTTTATCAGAGAAAGAACACATTAACTTTGTGTTAATGTCCCTAACCCTGCAAATAAATGCATAAATTAATTAAAAATACTTCTCTATTGATAGTGATATAATAGGCTTATGACATTAATTATAGTACCTTCTATGGGGGTTGCATACATCATCCAATTTGGTTTATATGCTATAATTTCTAGATTCAAAGCACTATGTTTCAAGATGCTGTTAGAAAAAGTCTTCTTTGGGGGTATGGGTGATCACTGTCTGAGATATTCCTGGTTTATTGCCTTTTGTCAATTTTTGCATAAATGGTTGCCCTATTTAGAGCCCTGTTTTCAGTTTCAGTTTCCAGTTATTTTAGGTTCTCAGTTTGTTCGGCATGGAAATATTTGCTTTGATGTACTGTTGCTTTGAATGAATGACATTCTTTTGTTTTGAATGAATACTGTTTCAAAATCATCAGTTCCATTTGCTATCAAAGAATAGTAGGGGCTAATTCCTATAAAATAAAATTAACATAAAGAGTTAAATATAGAAAACCTTTTTAATCATGAACATTCTGTAACTTCTATCACAAAGCAACATTCTGCGCTCAAGGCTTTTGTTTCTCAAATAGCAGTCCTCTCCTCCTTCCCATTTCCTTCCACTAACACAACATATTTAACTTCCCTTAACTGATTATTTTGCTCCATTTTTCTGACTAGCATGCTTATGTCACAGTATTTCTTTCAATTTTAGACTTTCTTTATTTATTCTAAGGTTTTCCTCTCCTCAAACTCATCATTTATGTATAGTCTTGTGATGTCTCCATCCTTTCAAAATACTTCTTTCACAGTTTTGGTCACATAGCAGACAGAACAACCTCACTCAGAAGGCCCACGAGCTGCTAGTACCACTGATCATGTCTGGGCTTTACTTGGGCCCTGACCTCCTGGAGGTCACAGACACAGGTGTTCTGTGATCACCACCAGTGTGGCCTATGTCTGGCACCTGTGCTCACCCTGAGCTTCCTGGAGATGCAGAATCAGGCAGTCCATGACCTTCTGACATCACAATTCATAGCTGAATGCCCAGAGAACCACGTATTTCCCATCTACTTCCTGAGGGCAGTGCAGACAATCCACAACCCTACTGTTATTATAGTCTGAGTCTCCACCCTCCATGTGCTCAGGGCAGATAAGAGATCCTCACTCAGAAGGCCCAAGAACTGCTAACATGGGGTTCATGTTTGGGCCCTCCCTGTGCATGGCCTGTGCTGCCTGAGGTACTAGAGCAGGCTGTCCATGAGCTGCTGGCGCTGAAATTTGAGTTTGGGCTTTATATGCGGTCTGACCTCCTAGAGGTCACAGACACAGGCAATCTGTGATCACCACAAGTGCAGCCCACATCTAGCTCCTGTGCACACACTGAGCTGCCTGGAGACACGGAATCAGGTGATTCACAAACTGTTGACTCTGTGGTTCCTGTCTGCCCTGAACTACTTGGGGACACAGGACCACTATCCTGGGATTGTGCCACCAGTGCAACCTGCTTCTGGGTCATATGCATGACCTGAGCTGCAAAGGGACAATGGATCAGATGGTCTGCCATCAACAGACATTACAGTTCACTTCTCAGAACTGGGAGAACTAGGTACACTTCACCATCTACCAGAAGACCCCCAGACTAAGCAGCACATCTCAGCAGACACTGAGGGGCAAGCCTGACCACCAGGAAAACTAGGTATACTAGCAACCTTTGCTGAGCTGTCAAGGAAGAGGGAGACTGAGCATTTTGCCTCCAGTATCAAACATGTCAAAATGCAGGACCAAAACACAATCTCAGAACTCCATCCTACTCAGAACAAGACCAGGAGACACTGACATAGGAGAACTTGGTAAACACACACCTGAAATTGCTGAAATGATTGCAATGGAAGTAAAGAAACAACTCTATCAGGCCATAGAAAAGATCAGACCAGAAATAATCTCTTAGGCAAAAAATGAAATGACAATAATAATGAAAGAATTGCTCAGCACATCTAAAGAAGAAATATATATAAAAAAGATGAACATACACAATGGATGGAAACATTAAATAAACAATATAGGAGTGAACCAGAACACATGAAACACATTCAAAGAGACATCCTGGAAATTAAAGCTTCCACTGAAAGCTTCCAAACCTGCTTGAATGAAGCAGAAATAGAATTTCAGAGTTTGAAGACAGCATGGCAGCTAGTGACCATGAAAGAAAGTATCTCTTAAAATCAAAAAGGAACCAGGAAAAATCAATTCAACAGCTTCAAGACAAGGCAAAGAGGAATAATGTACGACTAATAGGAGTCACTGAAACAGCAGAAGGCAACACAAATGACATGAAAAGAATATTTGCAGAAATAATAGCAGAAATTTCCCAAGCATGGAAACAGAATCTGACATACAGGCAAATGAGGCATATAGAACCCCAACTAGTCATAACCAAAATAAAACACTGAAACGTATAACAGTCAAGATTCCAGATTTCCAGCAAAAGAACAGACTATTAAAAGCTGCTAGAGAAAAGAAACAGATCACGTATAAAGGAAAGCCCATCAGAATCACAACAGACTTCTCAACACAAACCTTCCAATCAAGAAGAGCTTGGAGTGAAGTATCGCAGGTCCTGAGACAAAACAGCTTCCAACCAAGATTGATGTTTCTTGCCAAACTATCCTTCAAATTCAATGGAGAAATAAAATATTTCCACAATAAAGAACAACTGAAAAACTTTATGACTGTCAAACCATCCTTACAAAGAGTACTAAAAGATATTATAGACAGAGAATAAATGATCATAATTTCCAGAACAACAATAGAAAGGAACCCTCAAGCAGAACAAGCAATTAAACAGGTTGAAAAAGTAGGAAACCAACAGCAAGTAAATAACATGACAACAATAAGCCAACACATATCAGTTATAACCATAAATGTAAATGGCCTCAATTCACCAGTCAAAAGAAACATACTGGCAGAATGGACTAAGAAACAAAATCCAACAATATGCTGTATACAGGAAACACATTGTACTGAAAAGTAAATCCATAGACTGAAAGTCAAAGGATGGAAAGCAATTCTCCATGCAACAGGAACCCAGAAAAAAGCAGGTGTAGCTATTCTGTTTGCAGACAATGTAAACTTCAAACCAAGAACAATCAAAAGAGTTAAAGACGGTCACTACATACTTATCAGGGGAAAACTGTAAGAGGAAGAGATAACAATTGTAAACATGTATGCACTAAATATCAGAGCACCAAACTATATAAGACAAATCTTAAAAGACATGAAAACACAAATAATTAATGATACTATTGTAATAGGGGACCTCAACACCCCTTTGACACAAAGATAGGTCAAATGGATGAAAAAATCAGCAAAGAAATGAGATCTGAACCAAAGCTGTGAACAAATGGACTTAGTGGATGTATACAGAGTGTTCCACCCCACAACATCTGAATACACATTTTTCTCAGCTGCACATGGATCATTCTCTAAAACAGACCACATTCTAGCCCATAGTGCATACTTACCTAAATGCAAAAGAATAGAAATTATCTCATGCATATTATCTGACCACAGTGCAATGAAACTGGAAATTAATGACAAAAGGAACTCCAAAAACTCCATAAACACTTGCAAATTAAACGACAACCTCCTGAACAACCAATGGGTCACAGAAGAAATTAAAGAAGAAATTAAAAAATACCTACAAAGGAAAGAAAATGTAAATACAACTTACCAGAATCTGTGGGATGCAATGAAAGCAGTCCTCAGAGACAAATTTATAGCAGTGAACTCACACATAAGGAAAACAGAAAGAGAACAAATAAATAGTCTAATGTTGCACCTCAAACATTTAGAAAAAGAATAATTCAAGCCCAAAGCCCAAAGAAGGGAGGAGATTATAAAGATCCAGACAGAGATTAATGAAATTGAGATGAAGAAAACCCTACAAAAAGAAATGAACCAAAGAGTTGATTCTTTGAAAGAATAAATAAAATTGATAAGCCCTTAGCCAATATTATCAAAAATAGAAAGGAAAGCTATCAAATTCATGTTATAAGGAATGAAAAGGATGAAAATACTATAGATCCTACAGAAATTCAGAAGATCATTAATACCTACTTTGAAAATCTTTACTCCCACAGGATAGAAAACTCAGAAGATATGGACAGATTCCTAGACATGTACGAATTACCAAGGTTGAATCAAGAAGGTATAAACATCCTGAACAGCCCAATATCAATTAATGAGATTGGAAACATGATTAAAAACATAATTAAATTTTTAAGAAAAGCCCAGGCCCTGATGGATTCACAGCAGAATTTTACAAAAAATTCAGAAAACATTTAAAACCAACATGCCTCAAACACTTCAATGACATTGAAAAGGAATCAATTCTCCCTAACTCATTTCTGGTGGTAAGTGTTATATGGATAGCACAAGCAGAGAAAGACAAAACCAAGTAAGAGAACTACAGACCAATCTCCCTAATGAATATAGATGCAAAGATACTCAATAAAATACTAGCAAATAGAATTCAACAAATCAAGAAAATCATATACCACAACAAAGTTGGATTCATTCCAAGAATACAGGGATGGTTCAATATTTGCAAATCAAAAATTTTATATATTAGGGCTGGGGACTTAGCTCAGTGGCATAGCACTAGCTTGGCAAGTGCAAGGTCATGAGTTCAACTGCTGGTACAGGAAAAAAAGCAAAAAATTTTTTTTTTTTTATACATCATATCAATAGAGCCAAAGACAAAAACCACATGATCATCTCAATAGATGCAGAAAAAGCTTTCCACAAAGTCCAACATGCATTCATGAAAAAAACCCTTCAGAAAACAGGAAAAGATGGTCTTTACCTCAATCTGATCAAAGCCATCTATGACAAACCAACAGCCAACATCATTCTAAATGGACAAAAATGGAAAGCTTTTATTTTAAAATCAGGAACAAGACAAGGATGTCCACTGACTCCACTTCTATTCAACATAGTTCTGGAGGCATTAGCCAGAGCAATTAGACAAGAGAGAGAAATAAAAGGAATAAGGATAGGAAAGGAAGAAGTAAAATTATCACTGTTTGCAGCTGACATGATATCTTACATGGAAGACCCCAAAAACTCCACAGAAGACTCCTTGAATTAATCAACAAATTCAGCAGTATAGCTGGATACAAAGTCAACACTCAAAAATCAATAGCATTCCTATACACAAACAACAAACAGACTGAGAGAGAAATTAAGGAAATCATACCTTTCACAATATCATCCAAGAAATTGAAATATTTAGGAAACAATCTAACAAAAGCAGTAGAAGATCTATTTATTGAACACTATAGTACTCTGAGAAAAGAGATGGAAGAGGATTTCCGTAAATGGAAAAGCATTCCTTGCTCATGGATAGGAAGAACCAACATTGTGAAAATGGCCATACTACCAAAATTGTTGTACAGATTCAATGCAATTCCCATTAAACTACCATTAGCATACCTCACAGATCTAGAGAAAATATTCTTTAAATTTATCTGGAACCAGAAGAGACCCAGAATAGCAAAAGCAATCCTGAACAACAAGAACAAGTTAGGTGGAATCACAACTCCTGACCTGAAATTATACTACAAAGCTACTGTAATAAAATCAACCTG
>NW_004955402.1:53460061-53465418 GCF_000276665.1 Chinchilla lanigera | reverse complement strand
CCATCCACTGAGGAATGGATAAAAATTGTGGTACTTTTATATAATGGAATATTACTCAGGTATAAAGAAAGATAAACTCTGTGTTTTTATAGGTACATGGTCACAAGTGAAGACCATACTCATAAGTGAAATAAACCAGACCTCCATGTGTAGGCAATGTACTGTCTCACTAGTATAAGAACCTGAAAGTGTGAATAAAAATTAGAAGGTAGGATAGACATTGTGAAACGAAAGGAAAATGCTCAAAAGTAAAGAGCAACTGGGGTGAGGGAAAAGAGAAAAGAAAGAGGGGGAAATTATGTATGTATGTATACACAGGATAGCTAACATAGTTGTACTACTGACTTCCATTGCTTTACTGAAAGGAACAGTTAATGATTACTTATTTGATCAATCTTGCATGTCTCTATTGGTTTTACTGAGAAACAACTTTGAAGATACCAATACGTAATACAACAGCCATTGTTAATTTCCTACCACATTTTCTGTAACCCTGCATTGTTTGTATTGTTCTTATGCTATTTTATAAATGGATGTCTGTTTGTTAATACGTTTCCCTTCTTTTATTTTTAAAGTAAATTGAAAAAGCAATTTTGGTTATACAAACATTTGGTGATAGAGTGTATTTTAAAAGGAATCAGCAGAAGCCAGAAATCACATATAAATGTACACCCATTAGAATTACAGCAGAGTTATCACACCAATTTGAAGGGCCAGATGAGTATGGAGTGAAGTATCCAACAAAAAGCAAACATCTTCCAAGCCAGATTAACATACCTGGCAAAAATTTCCTTCAAAATAGGTGGAGAAAGAGAATCATTCCATGAAAAAGAACAACACAAGAGATTTATGCATATGAAACCAGGACTCCAGAAAATATTCAAGAATATAATAGGCAGTTACAGTGAAACTCACAAAGACAAAAATCCAGATGGAATGAATATATCAAGCAAGTCAAATAGGTTTTTAAAAAGTAAAAGAAAAACATAGGATCTTCAACAGGGAAAAAGTATGATGTTAGGAATTAATCAAAACTCTTATCAGTAATGTCTTTCCATGTTAACTCCTATCAGTAATATCTTTCCATGTTAATTAAAAAACACAGATTGGCAGACTGAATGAAGAAACAGAATCATACAGCCTGTTGTACTCAAGAAACTCATCTAACCCAAAAAGATATTCACAGACTAAAACTCAAAGTATTAAAAACAGTATTTCATGCACCCAGATTCCTAAAACAAGGAGGGGTAGCAATTTTACTCTCAGATAAAGTAAACTTAAAGCTAAAACTGATCAGAAGAGACAAAGATGCAGAGCTTCACCATACAAAATGGTAGGAGTTCAACAATGGTTCTTATATTGCATATTGTTTTCAGATCAGTCATTCTGATCACCAAATTCAAGCGTGCAAAATTGGTCAAGACAAAAGAAAATTTTAATCATGGACTGTTCCTCTCAATAAACCAGACATCAGCAATTAAAATTTAAAAAAAAGAAGAGACAAATAAAGTATTACAACCCTGTTGTGGACATGTTAATAGGTATCTCCAGAGTGTTTTACTCTGCTACAACACAGTACAAAGCAGCACATGGAACTTTGTCTAAAATAGATCACATCCCTGGCCACAGAGCCTGCTTAAATAAATATGAAAGAATTGAAATCATCCCATGATTTATTGGATCACCGTGCAATAAAAATAGAAATTAACTACAACTAGAAGAAATCACAGAAAATTTAGAAACAACTGAAAACTTGATAATATACTTGTGAGCATCGAATATGTCACAGAAAAAAATCAAGGAAAACAATAAACAATTTCTGGAAGCAAGCAAAAATGCAGTACAACATACCAGAACCAATAGGATACAATGAAAGCAATCCTAAGAAGAAAGCTAATGGTAACCAGTGCTTGCATTAGAAGAACACAGAGAGTTCAAATAAATAACCTAATGGGGAATCTCACAGTATTTGAGGAACAACAACAATCTCAGCCCAAACCAAACTTAAGGAGAGAAATCATAAAGATCAGAGCAAAATCTAGTGAAATTGAAATTAAAAATACAATCAATGAACTGAAGAGCTGGTTCTTTGACAGAATAAATAAAATAGATAAACCCTTAGCCAAACTACCAAAAGAAAGAAAAAAGACTCACAGCCGTGCAATTAGAAAGGAAAAAGGCAAATTTATGACACCATCAAAATGCAAAAAAAAGTTTAAAAAATTGGAAAATCTTGAAGAGATGGGTGGATTTCTACGCTAATGTGATTAACCAAAAATAAACTAATAAGACATAAAAATACTGAGCAGTTCAATAGGAACCAGTGAAATTGAGGCAATGATAAAAAAACTCCAAACTAAAAACAGTCCAGGATCTGATGCATTCAATGACTTTTAAAAAATCTTTACATATGTTTTATTATCAATACTTCTCAAAATTTTCAATGATATTGAAAGGCAATATAAAAACTCATTTCTTGGGGCTGGAGATTTAGCTCAGTGGCACAGCACCTGCCTGGCAAGTGCAAGGTCATGAGTTCCACTCCCAGTACCGGAAGGGGAAAAAAAACCAACCAAACAAAAAACCCAACTCATTTCTTGTAAGACAGTATCTCTTTTATCCCCAAACCAAATACCTAATTAAACAAGAAAACTGCAGACTAATCATCTTAATGAATATAGAGGTAAAAACCAGATATTGGGAAATAGAATGCAGCACATCATCAAAGAATCATACATCATGACCCAATAAGTTTCACCCCAGGGTTGTAATGATGGTTCAACATATGCAAATCAACAAATGTGCTACACCACAGAAACAAGGACAAAAATAGCACGATCATCTCAACAGATGAAGGAAAAGCCTTTGACAAAATCCGGAACCCATTCAGGATAAAAACCTTGAACAAAGTACATATAGAAGGACCTTATCCATACCTGATAAACGATATTTATGACAAACCAATGTCCCATATCATATTAATTAGAAAAAGTTGAAAGTTTTTCCTCTAAAATAAAGAAGAAGATAAGTATGCTCATGATCCCTACTTCTGTTCAACATTGTACTCAAAACATTGCCCAGAGCAGTCAGGCAAAAGAATGAAATTAAAGGGATACATATTGGAAAGGAAGGCATAAAAGCATCATTATTTACAGATGACATAATACTCTACATACAAGACCCAAAAAATTCCATGAAAAACCTCTTGGAATTATTAACCTATTCTGTCAATGTGCCAGGATGAAAAATCAATGCACAGAAATCATTGGCATTTGTGTGCACCATTACTGAGGAAGAAATTAGAAAAATAATGCCATTCACAATAGCAGCAAGAAAAGTAAAATACCTAGGAATTAACCTAATCAGGGAAAATGAAGGACCTCTGCAACAAAAAATGCAAAGCTCTGAAAAAGATTGAAGATGTCAGAAAGTTGAAAGATGTCCCTTGTTCCTGGATAGGCAAAACCAATATTGTCAAAATGGCCTTACTCCCAAAACTGAAATACAGATTCAACACAATCCTAATCATTGAACCAATAGCATTCCTCACAGAATCAGAGAAAACAATGCTAAAATTCATATAGAAGCAGAAGAGACCCAGGATAGTAAAAGTGGTCCTAGGCAACAAGAGCAAAACAGGAAGCATCACAATACCTGACTTCAAGGTACACTACAAAGTAACAATGGTAAAAATGGCATGCTATTGGCACAAAAACAGACACGTGGGCCAATCAAACAGAATAGAGGTGACAGAAGGACTTCCCAGACACATTCAGTTATTCTGTCTTTAACAAAAACTAAAAACATATGTTGGGAGAAAAATAGCCTAGCCCAAAAATGGTGCTGGGAAAATTGGCTATGTATGTGCAAAAGATTGAAGGTGGACCTGTATCTCTTACTATCTACTAAAAATCAAAATGGATAAAAGATCTACACATTAAAAGAGAACAGTGAACCTACTGGAAGATAAAATAGGTAAGACACTTGAAGTCATAAGTATAGGTAAGGACTTTCAGAACAAAACTTCAATTGCACAAAAAATAATAAGAATCAACAAATGGGATCATATCACATTCATATCAAGTTACAAAACTTCTGCACAGCAAATGAAAAAAGCAATAGAGTTGAAAGACAGCCTATAGTGTAGCTATTCCTCAGGCAGAGGCCTAATATCTAGAATATATGAAGGACTTAAAAAATTACACCACCAAAATAAAAGACCCAATTAAGAAATAGGCAAATGAAATGAATAGATACTTCTTTAAAGACAAAGTGCAAATGGCCAAGAAACATACGAAAAATGTTCAACATCTCTGGCCATTAGTGAAATGATACTTAAAACAAGATAAAAAAGACAGTGAACAGCACCTTGATTTTGGTTCTTAATGGATGTACTTTTCACATGAGGAGAACTAGGTGATTTTCTATTGAGAACTCTCAACCTTCATGTCAGGATCTTATCCAAAGACCTAAGCTTCAACTTCTGTGATGACATTTCTTAAAAAGCTGGATACTGAAGTGAAATGATTGTGCAACTCCAGTGACAAAATTTCATGCTAAAGCACTGTCTGTGATCCATGTTTTGGGGACACTCTAAAACACACCTTCTCTCAACCTTTGCTCACATCCAACTGACTATGCCAAGAAAGGTGAAACATCATACACTATTGCTAAATTTTGACATTTCAGCATGCTACTTCTCATATTGGAGATCCTTACCCATCCCTTGGATGGTATTGGGCAGTAGTATTCACTGCATTTTTTTTATTTTAAAAATAAAAGGAGAAAAACATTAACAGATAGACAACATTTTATAAAATAGAAAAAGAACAGTACAGACAACACAGAGTTACAAACAAAGTGGCAGGAAATTAACAATGCTTCTTGTATTACATATTGATATCTTCAAAGTGGTTTCTCATGAAAACAGATAGAGACATGTAATATTGAACAATCAAGGACTCATTGACAGTTTCTTTCAGCAAAGAAATAGAAGACAGTAGAACAACTATGTTAACTATCCTGTATATACATACATACAAATTTGTCCTTCTTTCCCTTCTCTTTTCCCACATCCCAATTGCCCTTTACCCTTGAGTGCTTTCCTATCATTTCACTATGTCTATCACACCTTCTAGTTTAAATTAACTCTTTCAGGTTTTACACTAGTGAAACAATATGGTGCTTGCACATGTACCAATCTCTCTAATGAATATAGATGCAAAGATACTCAATAAGATACTAGCAAATAGAATGCAGCAAATTATCAAGAAAATCATACATCACGATCAAGTTGGATTCATTCCAGGAATGCAAGGTTGGTTCAATATTCGCAAATCTATAAATATTATATGCCA
>NW_004955402.1:53454808-53459961 GCF_000276665.1 Chinchilla lanigera | reverse complement strand
AAAACTCTACAGAAAATAGGAATAGATGGCCTCTACCTTAACCTGATCAAAGCCATCTGTGACAATCCAACAGCCAACATCATTCTCAATGGGCAAAAACTGAAAGGTTTTACTTTAAAATCAGGAACAAGACAAGGATGTCTGCTGTCACCACTCCTGTTCAATATAGTTCTGGAATCACTGAGGAATGGATAAAAAAGGATGTGGTATTTTTATACAATGTGTGTGTGTGTGTGTGTGTGTGTGTGTGTGTGTGTGTGTGCAATTACTGTTTTAAGGAAGAAAACTCAGTAGAAAGAAAAATAAAGTGTAGATTGGTGAAACCACAGTGGAAATCAATTTGGAGATTCCTCACAAAATTAGGATTAGAAGTCCCACTTAATCCAGCTACTCCCCTTCTGGGTATTTTCCCAGAAGAATTAAAAACATCATACCATAGCGATATATGTGCACCAATGTTTATAGTGGCACATTTTGTCATAGCTAAATCTTGGAAACAACTGAAATGCCCATCAACTGAGGAATGGATAAAAAAGGATGTGGTATTTTTATACAATGGTGTATTACTCAGCTATGGAGAAGGATATAATTGAGGCTTTTATAGGAAAGTGGTTGCAACTAGAGACCATACTCATAGTGAAATAAGTTAGAACCAGAACTAGATGTATAAACATTGTGTTGTCTCCTAAGTGTAAGAACACGAAACAGGCACAATAGACACTATGAAAGGGAAACAAATTGTGCAAAGGAAGGAACAATGAGGATGAAGGAAAGGAGAAAAAGAAAGAAAGAAGGAAGGGAATAACTGCAATAACTGTACTGCTGATGTCTAATTGCTTATTGACAGGATCAATTAATATGTAATTTTTGGACCTATTTTTCATACTTATATCTGGTAATCTGAACAACTAATTTGAAGACAACAATATGCAATATAACAACCATTGTTGAATTCCTACCATCTTGTCTAGTGAAACTCTGTACCATTTCTACTTTATTTGTTTTTATTTTTTATTCTCTTTAATGGTTTGATCAATCTTGCATTCTTACATCTGGCAATCTGAACAACTTTGTTGAAGATAAGAATATGTAATATAACAACTATTGTTAATTCCTATCATTTTATTCTAAAACCCTGTATCATTTTTATTGTTTTGGTTTTGTCTATATTGTTGGTATTTTGCAATTGTTCTTTTTTATTATTCTCTTTAAAATAAAAGAAGAAAAATTAAGACAGAACACAGAAGGTCCTATGGCCCTTTCCAGAATGTGTGTTAGTGGCATTTTTTAATCAGTTTGCATCATATTGACACAAAATATGGACAGAAGTCTGTAGTCTTGCCTTACAGTTTGTTCAAAAGGCCATATGTTAGAATACTGCAAAGCTTTTGTAAATAGTTCACTTAATAATTTTTTCTTAAGTTGTACCCTACCTAGTGAAAATGGTAATGGAGTTGAAAATTCCTTTTAGTTTAACATTCCTCCAGGTTAAGAAAAAGCCTTAGTGATACTAAGCAGTAACTGTTGCATATCGATTAAACTTTAGGGCAATTATGAGGTCTTATAGAAGAATGAAAAAAGACAAACGCAACCTCTTTTACTTAATACTCTGTAATGATTCAAATTATTTGGGAGATAATAGGGTTTTGCTGTATTTAAAAGAACACTCAAACCCCACCCATGAATCCAGCTTAAACATGGTAAAAGATAGCATCACACTTATTGCTCACAATGTCAAACACCATAGTAGAGCATCTCTTGTGCTATAGCGTCTGAGGTACCTATGCATTGTACATCTTCACTGGGGGCTTTAGAAAGTACAGTGTCATATGAAGAATGGAGTTACATTTTGTCCATGAATAGAGTGAACATTTTGTACTCTTTGCAGTCCAATATTGATTCTCCTTGAGATACCAAATGCTACCCCAAATTAGTCTAAATTGTGCACGTTAAAAATAGCAGTGGGCATTCTTTCCCACATAGCACTTAGTCATCCCATTTACATATTCTAAACTTACAATTCCATTTGTTACATTTCCCAGTTAAATCTCTCAATGACCCATGCAGTGTTAATTTAGAACACAGTCTCTTTTCACTATTCAAACCTTACTTTTGAATTTTAGCTATGAGAGGATTCAGTCAATGCTTTGTAAATTGAATTTTGAAAGAGCACTTTCCCCTTTGACTACTTTATAACTAATGTTTGCTAATATTTAGAAGACTATTCAATGTTTAAAATAGCTCTCTGAGAGTCACACATATATTGAAATCAATGAGTGGTAATATCCACGAACATATTTGTCTCATATGAAAATTTATGTCAAAGAGAAATAAAGAACTTTAAAAAGATACATTTAAAATGTATAGAATTTAGATGGCAAAAGATGTTTTGATGTTTATTTTAGACTATGCTAACCATTTTCTTTGATTAAAATGTATTCAGTGAGAGATCGAGGAGAAAGAGAAGAGGAGGAAAAAAAGAGGAAGAGGAGGAGGAGGAAGGGAAGAGAAGGAAGAGGAGAAAAATTTCAGCCAGTCTTGAGACAGGAACTTAGGAAGCTGGTGAGGATGCTCTCTCTTGCCTTCCCTTATGCCCTTAATTTTAGCCACTTTCATGTGTGCTACACAAAGTCCTGCACCCCCTTTACTGTCAGAACTACTTTCTAGTGTTGAAGCATATCAAAAGGAATTAAAAGGACGAAAGAACAAAGACCAAGAGATATTGTGTGTCATTTATTGTCATTTATTAATAACTTAATAATCATTTAATGATTTGTGTTTAAGATCAGATTTCAGTCAGTAGCCTGATGGTCTCAAATAGCTATATATTAAGATAATTTATATTTTCATGAGTGTTTAGAAATTTTGTTCAGTTCTTGCTCATTTATTTTAATAATTTTCCATGTGGATACCAAAATTAGAGCAGTTTGCCTAACATATTTCTCAACTAACTTGAAAATAGAGAGAGTTGATTTTTTCATACATTGCAAAATGTAGATTAATTGATCTGGGACATTTCCATGTGACATGTACTTATTAAAAATCTTTGATGCTGGCTCAAAGCTTATATAAACCTTTATACACTTTATAAAAACTTTCCCTAGGAAATATAAGTCCCATGATTTAACAGTAACAAAAAGGGAAAGTCCATCAAGTTCATACCACCAATTTGTTCTCCAGCTGATAGAAAAATTTATATTCTGAAAAAACTGTATTTAATTCAGCATTTAGGAAGAATGGATGTATTCATTATCATTACTTCTCCCAAGTATTTTGCAAACTTTGACTGGCTTCACAGAATTGAAAGTCCTCATAAATTTTTTACTACTGTCAAGTTCATGGGTTTGGCTGGACCTATCCTTAGAAGAACGCTTTAACACCACTGACTGCTTAATCCAGGTTTCCTAACTCATTTTGGTTTGTCTGATACTAGCGTGGTTCACACTTTCTTTAAAGTTTGAATCTCTAGAAATAAAAAATACTTGTAACAAATTGGTCTACTAACCTAAGCAAGTAATGGTAGGTAGTATTTAATAATTAGGCCAGAGAAACAGATTCTGTATACTTATTTCTAGATAGATCATAAGTCAAGTGACAAAGGATGCTATAACATGGGTGGAAATTAATGATGAAAGTCATTATTATGTAACTTCATCATAGTCACAATTGCATGCATTTCAACTTTGGTGTTAAATCTTGTCTACCAAATAATCATGTTTAACAATTTTTTTTTGTGGTTATTAAGGGGTTAGCAGACTGCTGGAAGAAAATGCATTACCTAGGTGTACTGCATTGCGCTAGCCACTTATATATTTATACTGCCTGCTGTCTTTCCACTAGAAAATAAAGGTATTGTTGGGCATGGTGGTGCATGCCTGCAATCCCAGCACTCGGGAGGCAGGAGGATCACTGTGAGTTTGAGGCCATCCTGGGCTACATAGTGAGACTCTGTCTCAAAAGAAAAGTGTGAACTTTAATGCCCTTTTCATTTTGTCTTTTACCATTTTCAGTATGATTATGCCCTCATTCTACCAAGTCAGAGCCAAAATAATAGACTTAAATTCTATTGTAGGATAAGGTGGAGAAAACACTAATGCAAAATATATTTTCAGTTACAGTACATTTAATAAAGGGTTTTCTTTCACTTTATTTTGAAAATAGCAAGCTATTAACTAAAGGAATAAGTAAGGTTAAGAATATGATTGTCAGAATTCTGTTTAATTACATAGTTATACTTCATCACATAATAGCAAAAGTGTAAGGAAATAATTTAATCACTCATAGGTAAAACCACCAATTTATTTGTTCAAGATTTCAACCATGCAAACTTTCATGTAAATTAGTATTTTGAATTGCTTTACTTTTTAAGTGAAGCAAAGGTTAATGTTACACAACTATAAGTTATCCTCCTTATAGTAATATCATTTGTAAATTTCTTGGGATTATAAGAATTTGTAACAATAGATTAGATTTATTTTTAAGAATTTACATATATATTACATATATATATATACACATATAAAACTATAAATTCAGAATAATATTCTTCAACTATGATTTTCATGTCTTTTTACCAAGGGGAAAAATCACACAGACAGATTTAAAAATAATCAAATTTCCTAATTTTATTATTGCCTCATTATTATAATATTTTCGGTTCTGCCAGAAATTCACAATTAGGTTCCAGAGACAGCTATTCTTTGCATTTCATTCCAGAAAAACATTTCCACCTAGTATTTAAGTATAGATGTCCCCAGATTATTATTAATCTGGAGTACATAATGACTAACAATATATGTTAGATCATATATTTTCCAACAGAAGCAAATTTATAATGGGTGTTTTATTTAAGAATAGCTTAATGTTCAAAGTTATTTTTATCAAAATGATAATAAACATTATATTTAGTGAACTACAAATGACATCCCTTTATAATGTACAATATAAGACCACAGAGAACATATAAGTTAATTAAATAAAGATTTACAGAAAACAAAGATATAATATATAATTTAAAATAGTTTAGAGATTCGTAGAGATAAACATTTTGCAAGATGGGGTTATTTTGCGTATACCTGAAAAAGAAATGGTAACTTCAGTGGCAGATAGAGTGGGTCAAAATTTGCGTGTGTGTGTGTGTGTGTGTGTGTGTG
>NW_004955402.1:53436604-53454229 GCF_000276665.1 Chinchilla lanigera | reverse complement strand
AAAAAAAAAAAAAAAAAAAAAAAAAGGAAGTACAAATAGTCAATGATCTGAGGGTTGGAGGTATAGCTTAGGGGCCCAGTGCCTGCCTGGCAAGCTCAAGTTCGATTCTGGTTATGAAAAAAAAAAAAATATGAAATCATCATAAAACCCAGGGCAAGATGTTTTCTTCAAGAGAAATCTTACAATGAGTTTTTAAAACACTAAATGATATCTCATATTATTTTTTGCCTGAATTTGGAGTTTTACATTTTGTAGACCTGATAATAAGCAACTCTTTTAAGAGACTGTGGGTCTCAGAATTATCAGTTAGGGCATATAGCGGGCTCATCTCAGTGTGCAATTCTGTGTCCAGAGAAGGGATTGATTTCATGCTGTCCATCTAAAAGCATCCAATACACAGCTAACAGATTGAAGAAGTTAATTGTATTAATGGGTAGAAATGGCCCAAAATAATGATTAGAATCTTTAAACACATTTATTCTTTTACAGCTGTTATGTGGAATATGGGCTGGCATCATAGGTGTGGGAGATATGTTAAAATAAAAGCATATTCATTTAATGGAATTATTAGAAGGAACATTTCTATAACAAATTCATTTTTCCTCTCCACACGTTTACAAGATGTTAAATACAGGGAAACATGTCTGAAGATTATAAACAAATTGTAGCCTTTATGTTGTTTAATACTTTCAGATTATTTCTTATTCATTTTAACTTCAGTAAATGTACATAATTGCCTGGAAGGAAAAGCTTGAGCCATAAAGTATTTTAATGTAAAACAAATAAGTTTTGAAATTTCTGGTGAAGTTGGAAACTATTTGAAGATCACATGAAAAAATGTAGCTGTAATAGTATCAATTACCTAACAAAGTTTTACACAAATAACATAAATAATGACACCATAAAGTGATATGGAGGGGTAAAGATTCCAAAATAATGATCATAATTACAATATGAGGGATTAGCAGGACAGCAAAACACACACAATTACTAATTTTTTCTATTATTTTATGATAAATAAGTCTGAGTTTTATACAAATAATTGGAGGGCAATTTAAGAGTAATAAAGCTTATGCTAGTCAATCATGACCTACAACAAATCTAGTGAAGTGTCTCAGAAAGCCTTTTGAAGGATGTGGTTGGTGATAAATCCAAGAAGAATAGCAGCATCTCAAAAATATGAGGAAACCCTTAAACATACAAAGGCATTTTTATCATGTGGCCATGTGGTATTTCTCAACTTGTGCTAGGTTTGCCTGGAAGACAAGGTAGAACCACAGAAACATCCTAGACATAAACCCCGTAACTAGGAGGAACCATTCCTGGCCATTTTTTTTGCCTTTAGCAAAATGCAGTGTCCATGGATTTCAATTTTCTCCTGAGGAAATCAAAGTGAAACCTTTATTCTATACGACCTTTAAGATTGCTTCTAGAGCTGGCTAGCATTCTGCCTGTGTAGAAAATATGCCTAGCATTTCATACTTCTATGAGACTATAAACTATCTAATGTCTTCTCTGTTGAAACAATTGTGGAAATAAAACAAAGTTCACATTCTTGAGAAAGAAAGTCTCGATTTGTAATAGTTCCACAGAGAAAAGGGTAGTCTTTCTAATAAGTTTACAGGGAATACACACATGAGATTGTTGATCTTTTCTCACAAATTTAGCCCCTAACCATATGTGTCATGATAATATATATGCGTAATAACAATAAAATGAAATTGGCCATAGAAAAATGATTCTCATGTTATTGAAGATACATTTTATTAGGGGACTTTGTTGCACATTCTTCTGTGTTAAAATATTTTCAGGAAATGGAAAAAAGCACATGTGCTGGTAATGTGTGTTCCTGTGGGCATGTTAAGAACTGAGATAATCGGTAAAGAAGGCCAAGTGTGTGACACTGAACTGGGTTAGCGTGTCTAAGTGTGCACTTAGCAGTCCAAGTGTGCACTTGACATTTCGGTGGATTCCTTATCATTTTACTTAAATTATCCTCTTGACTAACCACCATCCTTCTCTATCCCCCCCATGGGGATTTGCACCCTATGAATTTCATAGCCTACATACATACACCCCAAAAACTTCATAGGCTAGATATTAATATGTGTAACATACCACTTGTTATAATTATTACTACATGCCTGGGGTAAATCTTTATCTGTTTTGACAAGGAAGTGGTCCGGGAATATATAATTAGTTATTGATAATGTGATTTGTAAGACACTGATAGGCATGTTAATAGAATTGGAGAATATGTATTTTTCACTTCAATCAGCTATTAACGTGACTTTTCTTGTAAAACTTAAAATGTTACAAGTGAAAAGCTCTTCCCTACTGGATGGATATTGTCCATTTATTGTGCTGTGTTATAATAGAACTGGACTAAGATATTTATTAGAATATAACTTCCTTGGCTTCTTTTCATCTAGCACTAATGGTTGACTTTAGTACAGCAAATCGTTCAAATAATCAAGGGAGTAATGTACTCATGCTTTTTTGCAAATTTCTTTGAGATATTAGCCAAATAATGAGGAGACATCAATCTGTATGATACATTTTTAGTATCTACCATAAAGATATCACATGCAGTAAATTGGATCTGTAGAAACTACTACTAACAGTGTAAAGATATTGGTCAGGCCACTGTTTCTGTTAGATAGAATGTACTAATGGCCGATTGTTTTATAGGTGATGAATGTTTTTCAAACGTAATTGTCCAAAGAAGACAGAATTGTACAATATACTAGGGTAGTGCTGTGATTACTAGTTGGTGAAAGAGGTGTTTAGTTCACATGCTCTATCAATCAGCATCCTCCCTAATAAGTAACTAAATATATATTTTTGTATAAAATTCAAATTTTGGCAGTGGCTAGAACCTATAGATTCACAGATATTTGTAACCTGCCTAAATAAATTATCTCTGAATGCCTACTGTTTGTCCAATAAGTAAGTGAAAGATGTATTTTGTCCACCCCCCAAGAATAGTGAACTACTAGGTCAAATTCATTGTGTACTTTTCCTCACTTTAAATATAATGTCATATGTTGGTTATGTGCACATTAATCAAGATTATCTGAAGGAACAATTGAGGACATGAAAAATAAATCCCCCCATAAATCTTTCTATGAAATATGTATGCTGTCAGGCTGTCTCTGCTGTCAGAAGAGACTTCATTATATATGTGGGATTCCTTGATCATTGGTGTCTATGAAACTGATGTATAAGTGGTGACTATTTACATGGACCAATCTGGGTGAAACCCCAGTTGAGTCACTTTCAGGAGCCTAGATGTCTTTGGTTCACAGCAATCGCTCCCTCACAATGAAAAAGTTGTTTGAATTTTTAAAGATGTAGTATATTTCTGGAGGGAGAAAGGACTTGCAAAGTATGGAGGCATCTTCAATCAAAAACCTACGAGCTCAGATGAGTTGAACACATTCCCACAGCTGTTCTAGTCACTCCAATGGAACTGATTTTTATGAAGCTCCCAGGGACTGTAACTTTCCATCTTTGGTCTTTGTAGCTCTATCTGCTTGTCATTTTTATTACAACAAACACTGTTTTTTGTCAAGTGTGTGAAGTTCTATAAATTCTATCTATTCACTTTGCAGTTTTGACTCAATTGGAAATTGGAAGATAGGATACTAGAAGGATACTAGAATAAAGCTCTAAAACTATATGATGAGATATTTTATAGCATCACTCTCACTACGCTGAGATTGGGTTAAAGCCTTGGGAAGCAAATTTCTCACACCCTTTTCCTGTGACATTATTTTCAGAGTAAACTGGCCCAAAGTTATGTCTTCACAGTCAGCTCACCAGGGAAGATCAGAACTCAACGGTGTTCTGGAAGCGATTCATGCAGATGCTTGTCTCCCACCAAAGAGACACAAGAGCAGACTCGTGTAATTAGCAGAATCCCCCTGGACCTGCTGTCTGTGCTTCTGGCACATTAATAAAGCTGAGACATGAACCAGGACCCCTGAGGGCCTTTCCCCATAAGTCCCTTATAGAAACTTCTGGTGTCTAAGCAACAGCTCGACTGAGTGAGGCAGCGAGAGGCTCGCTCTGAATTGGCTGCACTAGGAACTGTGCTCAAAAGGTCTCAGCTGGGAGTTGCTCTGGTATATTTGAGTAGTGGCATTTCCAAAGCAAATGCCACGTAGTAAAGAAATTCAGAGCTGTCAACCCTGAACACAGGGATCCCAGGGAAGGCTGTATCCTCCGAAGGAACCAGTCATTTGCTCCTCTGCTGTGTCAGCAAAATTCACAGCACAGAGAGTTTGGGTAATTTCCTTTTTATCCCTGAAGGCTTAGGGTAATTATTTTTTGCAGCCACATTAACTCTTATGATTAGCATCTTGATGGGGTTTTCATATCTATCTGAGTGATTCAGAGAGTCTAGGTGGTTATAAGTGCACATTTATCAAAAATGGATGTGGAGCCATTTTTATTCAGTAGTCATTCACTGAAATGAATTGTCAGTCTACTCTCAGGCTATGAATATGGATGAAAAAAATCTTAACAGAGATCTGCAAAATAGGTACCCATTCAATAAACTGCTTTTGTTGGTATAAAAAAATTTGTTATTAAAAAAATCAGGCTCACTGTTCTTTAAACCTATGCTGGACTAGTTGGGAAATACCAGTATGAGGCACACTGTATCAGATCATTCAGGCAGAATAATTTTCATTTTTACTTCTAAAATTAGGGGCACATCTATTTATGTTGATTAGGATTAGCCAGCCTTCCTCAATTCATGTGGGAATCACTACTGCGTTTTAATCTTATATGGTTATCAATAGTGTCAGGTCCAAAAGTATTTACATTTGGTCCTTTTCCACCTATAAGCTCAGACAAACCATGTCCAGTACAAGAGAAAATAAACCAGTGAGTTCTAAATTACAAGTACCTAATGGCTCCTGGGGATGGTATTTATGAAATTTTAAATGTTGATAGCTACTATTCTGTAACTGTTTTTTCTTCTCTTAACTGAAAAATAGCTGAGTTCTTTTTAAATGCGTGTGTTTTTATTCTTAGTTTTTCATTTGGAGTCTTTTCCCTCAGGTTAATTGAAAGCTAACTAGTGATCACACCAGATCTTCCTCACGTAGCTCAGAAGAATGGCTGAGGAGAGAAACACTGTCGACAGTAAAGCAACACTGACCAGACGGACAGTGTGACAGCACGACGGGTAGGACAACCAGGCTCTTGCTTCCAGTGGATTCCTCTTCTCACATTTTTGCTCAGACTTTTCATGGGAGCAGAATGGACTACATAAATACTTTTGCTAATAAAAAGCCTGTTTTTTTTCTAAAGAGCACTATTTTAAAAATAGCTATTCAACATAACAATCTTAATTTTAATGCAACAAATTACAGTTTTCAACAATTTAAGTGAGCATATCCTGTCACCATCAGCACATATATATTTATATATATACTTGTTATATATAGATGGATATAGCAATATCCATATCTATATTTGTCTACACACACACACACACACACACACACACACACACACGACAGTAGAGCTACCAGACCCTGATTAACAGAGTGTTCTAATTTCATATTTCCTTAGTTGTCACTGGATTTATTCATATGGAGTGTTCAGATGCCATTTGCAGAGCTTACTGGATTTGACCCTGTCAAAACTGAAAAAGCCACAAAATTTGTGGTAGGTCATGATGCCTATGGACAGACCCTGTGCTCAGAGGCAGGACTGGGTGTTGAAGACAGGGGTAAGTGCCTGTCACTCAGGTACCACCAGTGTGGGGCACTTCTCCCAGTGCCAAGGCTTCTGTTACTTTCAGACCCAAAGAATTTTGTTTATTTAAAGACTGTTCATACAATTTGGATTCTATTACTGTAAAACATAGATTCCCCCCTAGAAATTCAATAAATAAAGGACTTAGCCACTGAATCAAGGAAGCAGAACTCCAGTTATTAACCTTCCAGTGGGATTGGGGCTAGACCCAACCGAGCAATTTGTACTGCAATTGGTCTTCCAGGAGGCAGAGGGTTCAATGACCCCGCAGGCAGGTCCAAGAGAGGCTGTCTGTCTGGTGAGCAGTGCCCTGTGTGTGTCATTGGATGAGGCTGGAGCTGTAGCTGAAGCCATAGCTGCTGGACCGTGACAAGGGAGGCTGCGCCTCTTCACTCTGTTCCGTTGTGTAGCTAGGAAACGTCTGTGCACGAGACATCTTTGACGAACCAAACCCATGACCTATAAAGAAGGGGAGGAGAGCTCCATTAACTACCAAATTCAGAAGAGCACAGAGAGATATTAAAAAAATATCTCAGCAGCAGACTTCAAATCCTTGGTACTGAGCTTGCTGTTGGGAAGCAGGTTTAAGACTTTTATGCCATTTGTGAGTTAAAAATATATTCAGTGATCAGTATTTTCACCAAATATGTTTTCCCAACAATTGTGGATGCCAGGGAGCTAGCAAATTTTCTAGGAATCTCAAACTTGTTCTGCAACTTTTGAAATAAAAGCAGGAAAGCCCTCCAAACAATTTTGATGGAAAGCCTGTTGGCCCCTTCCTTTCCTTTTATTCTTACTTTCAGCATACAAATGTGAATTACTAATTTTCTAAAAACCCTGTGAACAAGCAAAATATATCTTGTCCTAACCAGAGTCCATTACTTATTATGAGAGAGGTTTTACATTGACAAAGTTAGGGGTTCTGGCTTATCCTAGTGGTTTTGTCAGTCTCTGTGATAAGGTAACCTTGATGGTTAATAAGATGGCCTGAAAGATGAATCCTATACAAGACATATTTACTAAAATTGTGTCTCTGCCCTTGGTTGCTGAGCTGCACCCTCGTAAGGAGAAATCATCCAGCACAAACTGCAACAGAAGTGGTTACTGAAGACTTGTTAGAATGCTGACAATATATGGAGAGACATATGTGTGTGTGTGTGTGTGTGTGTGTGTGTGTGTGTGTGCGTGCCAAGGCTTTAGCAAAAAAAATTTCCCTATAATTACCTTGTCCTTTTTTAGCCAGGCATTATTCTTCATGCATAAGAATGATTTGTACCTAATGCATGGATCTCATAGGAAGATAAGAAATATAGATCCACCATATGCTATCTTTTAGAATTTATATTATGCTCAGAGAAAGAAATGTATTTAGTTTGATTTTTGTTTTATCTGATTTCTAAGATGAGAAATCCAAACAGGAAAATATATTAACATGCAAACGTGGGACATCTTGTCAGACCCCTCCATGGTGTCCTTTGCAGTGCCACAGACTCAAAGCCAGTTTTATTGTCACATGGTTGGTAATATCCTTGCAGTGCAGAAAGCCTGAGACTCAGGGAATAAACCCAAAGGATTTGGATAATGAAAGGATAATTAAAGCTGGCAGAATTGCTGAAATGTTTAAAAATTGTGAGACAAGAATACTGCTTTTTGAGTAAAAATCAGTTTTAACTTCACTATCTGATTCTCTTTTTAACTGTGCAGGGGAATCGTAATAGACTCATTTTGAGCAGATCTGGGAGAAGAGCGAGGATATGATGGCTAAACTTCATCAAGCCAACTTGATTCGCTTGGGAGCAGACGAGCGAATAAGTAAAGCCCACTTCTGGTTGTATTTGTATCAGTCATGCAGGTGTGACTTTGAGCACTATGTATGGTTTCGGGTCCTTCCTCTTTGACAGTGTTCCCCAGCTCTGCATCCTGGCCATCGTGAACTAAGCAGCTTTGCTCCACCATGCCCTCCCACCATGATGTTTCTGCCTTGGAACAAAGCAGCCCATGGACTGAAATTTCTGTAACTGTGAGCAAAATTAAACCTCTCCTCCTTTAAAATGTGGGCATTGGGTACTGTGTCTCAGTATTGACTAATACAGACAGCTGGTAGCAGAGAAGTGAGGTTGTTACTGTGACTACGTTTGACCACGTGGTTTAGAGGCTTTTGGAACTGATTTTTGGGGAGGAAGTCAGAAAGGTATAAAGATAGGGTGTAGAAAATCCTTAGACTGCTGCAAGCAGAGGCTGATGGGCAATTCTGGTCAGAGTTCAGAAGGCCAGAATAATGATAAAAATGAAGACATTAGAGGCCTGGCAAGCAATCCTTGATAGGAGTAGTGCAGGAAGCTGCTGGAATGAAGCCAAAGGTACAGTGGAAACCTCAGAAAATCAGATGATAGGGATGTGGAACATCTGCTGAAGAAAGTTGAAGGTCATGAGCAGAGCCAGCCCAAGTCCTCTGCAACTGACATCTCACCTTGTGGCTTCAGTGCTGAATATGGAGACACAGGATTTAATATTCACCCTTATAGATTTTGATGTTACTTTATTCCAATTATTTTTATCCCCCGATTTCTCACCTTTGGAATGGAAATATTTACCCTGTGCTTATGCACATTGTTTTTGATTTTTATAGAGGTCTGCAGGTGAGTATTTGCCTTGAATCTCAGAAGACACTTTGCCTTTTGGGAATATGCTAGAACCACAGAAACATTAAGGAAGGGGTTATTGCACTCTTAGTTGTATGCAGTATAGTTGTAACAAATTAGGCAAAATCATTAACTAGCTTTTGCATTCATTTGGAGATGAAAGGTGGCTTAATGAGATGTGCTTGGGTGTCAAGTTGACAAGTGGTGGTTTGTGATTGTTAAGTCCGCTGCCCACTTGTTTGGCTTGGGAGCCGCTGAGGGCATTAGGAAAGCATAGTTTTGGATGTGTTGTGATGAGTCACTGAGGTGTGGTGGGGTACATCTGGTCCCTCATCCTTCCCTCTCTGCCAGTGTTTCCTTGCTCTGCTTCCCAGTCGCCATAAACTAAGAAGCTCTCTCCTCCACCCTGCCCTTTGTCACAATGTTCATGCCCAGATGCCAAGCAAACATGGACTGAATTCCTCCAAACTGTGAGACACATTAAGCCTCTCCTTTTCTAAGCTGTGGGTGGTAGCTGCTGTGCTCCCGTGACGTGAAAGCTAACTAATACAGTGGATGTTTTCTTTTGCCACACTCCTGGGGGTGGCTCTGCTAATCAGATCCTACTGAGCTTCCAGAGCTTTCTGCTCTTTCAGCCCCTATAGTTCCTCCACCTGTCTCCTAGGGTCCTGTAACTTTGTTTCCTCTCTTGAGTGTTTATGCCTGAGAATAGGCCGTGTGTCCCAGTGTGTTATACACCAGTCACAATTCCTACTGACTCCCTGAAATTTACCCATGGCTTTCAAAACAGTCTCTTCCTTAAATTCTCTTAGAAATCTTAACTCAGTGTATCTTCTCTTTCCTGCAGCAACCTAGTGATACACTGAGGAAGGAAAACTGAAGCTGAGAAGTAGGCAGACAAGGGAGCAGTTAAAGCCCTAGAGGACTGAGAAGGCATGATATTTGGGAGACATTTGAGAAAGGCTAGGATAGGGGTTCTGGGTGAAGTTAAGAGTGAAGAGAGGGTAGGAGAGTGGCTGGAGGTTAGATGTGGGAGTGTTGGTGGCACAACACAGGCACATATGCTTTTTCTGCTACTTACTAATGTGTGGCCACAAGTGAAGGACTCACCCTGTTTCTGAGGTTCTGAACTTCCTTATCTGCCAACTCTGGGTGATAATAAAAGCATTTAGTTTATATCGTTCTTTTGAATATTAGATCAGTGAGTTAATCCATGGTGTGTACTGCCACACTACTAAAGTGATACAGCACTGGGTGGATCCCCAAGCATGACAATTAACCAGGATAACAGGATAACCAGTGGTGTCATTTTAAGCGACAACATTTTGGCGTACTGACCTGATATGGGAAAAAACACTTAAAACTTTTAATGACTTTTTTCTCCATATCTTACCACTGACTAATTATAATTTGTAGTTCATATAAGTGAGAATATTAGTATATGGCAGCATAAGTCAACTGGAGAGTCTACATTGTGACTATTTTTCTAGCCTTGGTTTTATCTTGTTATTTTAGATGTTTTATAAATATCTGAAAGGGGGCAATTCTGAGGATCACTCAATTCACATGACCTGTAGGATGAAAACTGAGGCTGACATTGTGAATTGAGCAGCGGCTTTTCTTATGAACAGTTTTATAAAGTCCTAGATTATTAATCTTAACAGTCAAATCACTCAAGTCACATTTATCAATCACCGACTAAAACAGCCCAATTCTTTGCAGGGAAGACCACCCAGGGAGGGCAGGTGTCTGACCTTAGAGTTCATAAAGTGGCCTGGGAATGATGATCAGATAAGGACAGCAAACAATACACACCAGTAAACAATCCACCCGGTTACTGCTACACAGAATCAGAGAAGAAGGCAATGGAGCTTTGGAGAGTGTTATAGGACCATGCACATCATTTCAACCATCATTAACAACTCTCCCCTTACAGTGTGCAGACCTCACCGCCATCTTGGGCTTTTGAAACAGATGTAGTTCTGCTGTATCTTTTTGAGGCTCATTTCCTGCTTTGGGAGAATATAGTCTCCAGAGGTGTTTGGAATATTAAACAAAAAAATATGTAGGAAAACTCTTGGAATGGTAGGTATGGTATAAATGCTAGCTTTCTTCTTTCTACACTAACTGGGTTCATATTCTTGTCATTTTTTTGTTCAGTGCCCCCTCCCCATACTTTGCGCCACCATCAATGTCTGACATATATCTTGAATATTATTCTCTTTCAAGGAAAATATTGCTTGCTTTACCTCCTTTGTGAATAATTTCTAGTCTAGTTGGAAATTAATTCATGATTTTTCTTACTTCAGTCATTTTTCTGCAGACCATTCACAAATTATGTTACTCAGTGCTATCACAAAAATAACACACTTTAATCAGAACTGAAAATATGAAAGTTTTGTAAGTGTTGTTTGACTTTGGCAATAACAATATGGGAACAAAAAAGACAAATAAGAATTTTCTCAACATTCATTTGAATTATGCCCTTAGGCAATGTTGATAAAAGCAAGACAAAAATCAATTGTGATTTAAATTAAAAACTTGATGGAACAGACCTGTGCATTCTATCATATAGGAGTCTACATAAATGCTTTGTAAACTTTTCTCTAGTTCACCAAAACAGAGAATTTGAATAAGTGCACCTGCAATCTGAGGATGCACCATTTAAAAGTAATAAACTTGTTAACAGCTCTTAGTCTGTTTGGAACTCTTCTTGAATTTTGATTTCTACTCCATTGTGTATTTATGTTTAATGGAAATTAATGTTTTGAATCATATATTCCAGTAATGTTGACAATGTGGGGAAAAATGCCTGGTTGTTTCCAACACCCTTTGAAAAGTGACATTCCTACCACCTCTGTTCCCTTTTCTGCATGGTGTATATGTGTAAATTCCCCAGAAACGTAGACTCATTCCATAAAGAAGGACATATATTGAACATGAACGTGTCAAAAACATTTTCTTTATTCTAGCAAAACTATACCAAGTTTCCCCCACCACAATTCTGGGAACTCAGAGGACTGCACAGCAAGGAAGCAAAGCCATTCTAGCCTAAAGGGGAAGTGCCTTGCTGTGTGATAAAACATTCAACCTGGTAAAGAATTACAAGGAATACAAATGCGGTAGAAAATAACAAGCAATGTGGAATGCAAGGCCACTGACTCCCATCATTCACTGAAGGAAAAGCGGAGAGAACAGAACATCACAAACCTCCTCTCCTTCCTGAGGCATTCAGAAGTGTACTTTCAGCAGCACAGTTCTCACTGAGCACTCCCTTCTGGCCAGGGTCTGCTTTTCTACTCTCATAAACCCATTTTGTTCTCATATACAATCAAAAGTGCCCCAAGCACTTGTAGCAAGTCAAAAGTGCCCCAAGGCATAAATCTTGTGATCATTAATTGGGAAGAGGAGATGGGCCTGTAAAGACACTTAATGATTATTTATGTGTTTTATTAATTTGTCAGAATCTGGGGGAGATGAAAGGATGTCATTTTTTTGAATAATAAAATGACATGAAAACACGAAGCACAAACACACCAACGTTCTCTGATGAGGAAGGGAACAGCCTGCAGCCAAAGCATTAACAATGGTTGGGCCTAAGTAGTCAGAGGAAATATTGTCTTTCTTTAACAACAGCTTCTAGTGCATGCAGGAAAAGGGACAGCCTGTAGTGGGGGAGGAGGTGAAGCAGGACTTGGGGTGCAGAGAGCTCTGACAGCTCTACTCTAGTCTGGTAGTGAACTGCCGCCAGATGGTTTTTACGGAATCTTATGGAATGTCTGCCTACTAAGCTTAGGGCTAGGCAAACTTGCAACCAAATTAGAAATAGAAAAAACATAGGGGTATTCTACATATTTTAGTAATAACCTATTGTATATTAAATATGCGTAGAAATGCCAGAATGCATTACCAGTGTTCCATGCACAAACTGCATTTGAATTTTACTCCATTTTTAAAAGTTATAATTCTAATCAAATTTTGGGTTTTATTCAATCTATGTACTCTCCAAAAGTGCTTCTGAAGTGCCTTTGGAGATTCTGGGATGTCTGGAACCTGTCGACCTTGAATACATTTGTTGGGAGTATTGAGGTACAATATTATTTCTGAGTGTGTATGTGCTTGTGTCTGTGTATGACAATAGCTCTGGAGTCAATAGACAGGGTAAATGAAATAGGCCCTTACCAGTGTGGGCAGGAATCATTCAGTCCATCCAGATAGGACAAAAAGGAAGAAAGTGAATTCTCTTTCTGAGCTGGGACATCTGTCTTCTCATGCTGGATGGAGTTCCTGGTTCTCGGGTCTTCACACTCGAAATGAACTAAACCAGTGGCTTTTCTGAGCCTCCAGCAGAAGGCAGATGGTGAGACTTCTGAACTGTATAATAGCTTGAGCCAATTCCTATACTAAGTCTCCTTTCACGGATTTATACATATCTTATTGGATTTGCTTTGCTGGAGAACTCTAATACACAGATTCTTATTTTACATATGGAGAAAATATAATTATGGTCTAGAGGTATTTAACAACTTGCCAAACTAGATAATGGGGCAGGAGTCAGATCTAAATCTCTTGGAAACAGAAGGCAAAGCATTGCCCTTACTATTTTTGCTACAGTTTCTCATGGTTGCTCTTTAAACACATGTCTCATGTTAGGATACAGCACAGGGAAATGTCAATTTTCATAACTCAATTCCTAAAGATTGACTGAACCACTTCTGAAATGATGAAGTTGCTGAAGGACAAAAACCCACTGAAATAAGTAAAGATATGTCTTAGTTTTCTAGGGGTGTCATAACTAAATGCCACAAAATGGGTTGCTTAAACAACTGTCATTTATTTTCTCATAGTTATGGAGGCCACAAGTCCAACAGCAAGGTGTGGTCAGGATTCGTTTCTTCTGCTGCCACTCTCTTTGAGTGACGTTTCTCTCTTTGGGCTGCAGATGGCTGTTGTCTTGCTGTGTCCTCGCATGATCTTCCATGTCCACATGTCTGTCCAATCTTCCCTTGGAAGGACAGCAGTTGTACTGAATAAGTGCGGCTGATGTGACTCATTTTACCTTAATTACCACGTTAAAGATTCCACCCCAAATACATCCCAAAGCAGGGACTGGGCTACAACTTGTGGATTTTAGAGGGGCACTAGTCAGAGCCATTACAAGCTATAAAAATAAAATTAATCAGGAGATAATAACTTACGATAGTATAGGCATTTTAGTCTATTTTTCACTATAATGGCAAAATGCCTAGAGCAAGCTACTTCATAAAAGGAAGCAGCTTTAGAAAAAGCATGGCCCTGGTTCTGGTGAGGGGACTCCTGGGTGTGTCACATCATGGCAGATGGCATGATGACATGATTTCTTGCAACAGTGACACTTATCAACACAGGAAGCTAGCAAAAGCCTGGTGGGGTTAATTCCTTCTTAGGGTATGCCCTGGTCACCTACTGACCTCTCACTGGGCCCCAGGTGTTGAAGGTCCTACCACCTCTTAGCATCACCCCACTGGGGGGTTAAGCTGGCACCATGGAAGCTTTGGGCATCACAGACCATATCTGAACCATGTATTGTAGTAGATGATGCCTTTTTCATTGCTAGGGATTCCTCCTTTTTTCTTCTAGTTTTATTAAGGTATATTTAGTATTCAACAAACTGAGCAAAGCTAATATATACAATTGGGTGAATTTGGGCATACAGATTATTATTTTCTTGACCATTCCTTTGGGAGGTATGTGTATTTGTTTGTGAAATAATAAATTTAGGGTAAGATTACACACAATGATTAAATATGACAGGTAATTTTTCTTCCTTCAAATTGTCAAAAAAAGATTTAAAATTCTTAATGGGTGTTTTATGCTACTAGGTTTCTGATATAAAGTGTCAAATTGCATTGCACTGAGCTACTTTTCTTCCTTAAGGCATAGACATACTTTTTTTCTTACCATACAGCTGAGCAGAATAGGTCTTAAAAATACTTTTTCCTAAATTTAAGTGTGAAAACTTCATCTTGTTTAATTTCCTTTTGGTGCATAAAGAATTTCGTTTGTAGTAAAATGTCTTTGTGTTTTCTGGGTTTTGTATATTGATAACAAATCTTTCCTTATCATAAGTGTATTAAAACGTTTTCTCTTACTTTCTTCATATACTTTCACAAATTTAGTTTGCTACATTTAAGCTCTATAATTCTTTGAGAATTCAACTTGGTTCATGTCCTAAGTTACGTATCCTATATTATGTAATGGTTAGTAGCATGAGTTCTGAAAGACTCCTTGGTTTGGGTTCAAGCTCTACCACTTACGATTGAGGTGACATAGATATTCTTTTACTATTGGTACCTCAATTTTGGCACTGTACACTGACAGTGTGATAGTTTCTACTAATAGAATTATGAATTGAGTGATTTAACCTGTGAGAGTGTAGTCTAGTAGAGTTAGTGTAGCAGAATCAGGGGCATCACCTTGTGACATGCACACATCCCTCATTAACTAACTTAATTTCCAAAACCTGCCATGAAGGTAGAAATAAAGTGGCTGTCCTAGTATCTGGCACAAATCCTCTCAATATAACCTGTTTTTGTGTGCTTTGGAATTTTTAGAGCCTTTGTTTGTTCCTAGTGGTGTAAGCTTTATGATAGTGTGTCTTGTTTTTTTTATTCGAAAGACTTTATGATATTTTAAAATCAAGGAGCTAATATGTCCCACTAGTGGGAAATATTTTTGAGTTATTATTATAATTTTAAAATTATTTTCCTTCCATTTTATTTGTTTCTCTTTCTTCGATCTGTTTTCTTTCTCTTTACCATCTGTTATTCAGATGTTCAAGGGTTGTATTGATCTCGTAATTTTCTAATCTTCTCCATCTTCATTTTTTTTTGTGTGGTTTTACTTTGTGGGAGTTTTTTAGTTTTCTTAACCTTTTCTTCTTGGTGTATGGAATCAAGATAATTTCTACAGCTCTGATTTCAATTTCTGAAAGGTTTCTCTTCCTCTTCTTGTTCCCTCCCTCTGTCTCTTTTCTTTAACCTTCAAACATAAAAACACAAAACTTATACAAACATTTATTGCTCTTAATGATGAGACTTTTATCCTTGAAGTTGTGATACAAAAAGTGGACCTTGAAATATTCTTTATTTACATTTAAAAGTCAGATGGAAATTGTTGCATGAGGAAACTACATACAATTTAATTTTATGTGGTGCTCAGTCTACAGTTATAAAGAGACTGGTGGGTTAAAAACATCAAAACACTAAAAATATCAGAAATAATGTAGCTTATTTTACTTTAATTTGGTTTAAAAATGTAATTTGATTCAGTTCATATTAATACTTATCTCATAAATACTTTATAACAAAAATAGTCTTATACCTATTATTTTGGTTAGTATAACATTTATTTATTTCTGTTGCTTGAATTTAATTTCTCTTGTATTCTAATTCTTGTAAGTACCTACTGGGTTATTATTTTTTACAACTGTAGTCTTACAAATCTTAGCTGAACTCTTTCCTATTAGCAGATAAGAGAATCTATTTGACTAATTATAGAGCACACCAGCAATCTGTGGCAGTTGGCAAGATGATAAATACTAAAATGAGATACTCTAAGTTGAAACAATGTTAACAGAGGAAAAAATGGAATAAAAATCCATTAATGCTGATTAACGAGAGGAATGGAGATTCCATAATGAAAAATTCAGAAATCTGGTTTCTAAAGTAAATATTTGATCAACATTATCAAAGGTACAGCTATAAAATGTGGATATGTTACTACATTAAATGTTAATTATATTGTGTAACAATATATCATTGTTCCCATTTTCAAAGATATTAGACGATTTTATCAGCCAAGGAGTAATTTAATATTATAAAGTTGAGTATAATCAGTTCTGAACCATAAGATGCGCTTCCAATAAACTTACTAAAGGGTCACTTTGATGTCCTCTAAATAATGAGAAGGTACATCTCAGCACATGTCCTTGAAAAGCTTATCTATTAATGAGAAACTGGAAGGTTTCATTTTTTTCCAATTTTTATTAAAAATTTCAAACTAATGCAAACTCTAATTTTCCATGAATGTGAGACTTCCTTACATGACATATTCTTTGATTAATATTATAGACAAAATTATTCAATTTTAAATAAACACACACAGGACATAGTTCCTATAAAGTTCAGACTAAAGTGAGGAATATCCTCAAATTGTTTAAAATTTCCTATCAAGTTTTGGTACAATATAGTACACTTCAGTTCTGGAAAAGATGTAATGGTAAGTGGTAGTTAGTCTAAAAATTTATGAACTGACTTTAAGAATATGTATCAAAAATGTAACTTGACAAATATCTGACTTTTCATCTCATTTTCTAGAATCTTGATATGTGATTACCAAGGTGGATTACTATAGAAGTTTGCCTTGGGTTTTTCCTTTCAATAATTGATTAAACTGGTTTTTCAGACATCTAGTCAATAATCTTGTCATCACAAGCAAAATTCTGTTTCATTTTGTCGATATATAATATACATTATATATTTAGCAATACTTCCTTTGCCAGTCTCTCCAGTGATCACAGCTTTCAAATTCTTTATATCTTACCATTATCAATTAAGTCTTCTTCATGTTAATAGTGTAACATAAAAGCTATGTTGGCAAGGGGTAGCGGGTGAGATCAGGAGATGAAGGGCGGACAGGTCATGGAGAGTTTACTGATGTCCACATGATGGGGTATATTTTCCTAGTAGCTCACAGAAGCTTTCCTGTGCTTAAAAAGGCCAGTGATTAGATCATGCTTATTGTTTGAAAGTTCTCTTTGTGGCACTACGGAGTAGCTGTTTTGAGCTCTTTTTCTGCCATTCAGTATCTGATGGGTAAAATTTCCTTCAGGTAGAACAGCTTCACATGTAAGATTTATTATTATCATTATTATGATTATTTTTATTGGTACCAGTTAGACATACACAATAATCACATTCATCATAGGAAATTTGTACCTGTACATGGTGTATCTTTTTTTAAATTTTTATTTATTTATTGGTTGATTGATTGATTGTCCTTTTTGAGACAGGGTCTTGCTATGCAGTTCAGGCTGGCCTTGAGCTCACTTTGTAGTCCAGGCTGGTCTCAGACTTGCAATGATCCTCCTGCCTCAGCCTCCTGAGTGCTGGGATTACAGGTGTGCACCACCATGCCCAGCATTTTTTTTTTAATTTTAAAGAGAGTAGTA
>NW_004955402.1:53234233-53436504 GCF_000276665.1 Chinchilla lanigera | reverse complement strand
AGCAAGAACAGTCAACGTGACCCTGGGTCTAAAGACAAAATAATATGAATCAACAGTGGTTGTCACATTACATATCACTATCCTCAACTGCATTGCTCAGATTACCAGCTGTAAGAATGAAAGATTGCTCAAACCATTAAAGAGAATAAGAAAGTAATTCTTCGATAAGACATTAGAGATAATACAGAGTTTCACTAGACAAGATGGTAGGAGTTCACTGTATTTCCAGTCCATATTGTTACCTTCAAATCAGTTGCTCTACATAGTGTATCTTGATTCCTCTTTTTTAATTTCCCTCCCCTCCCTTCAAGCATCCTTATGTACAAAGGTTTATTTCCTTTTATCCTTCTTTTCTTATTTTTTCTTTTCTCTGTCTTCCTTTTCCTCTCTCCCCTCTCTAGTTCTCCTCTGCTGTCCAACAATTGCTTCTTATTCACAATATCTATGGTACATTTTGGTTATTATTTACAGTTTCAGTTTCTCACAACAGAGAGGCAATTGATATTTATAGATGTCTGTCCAATTTATTTCACATAAGAGCATGGCCAATCAAAGCCAATCCATTAGGCTATACATGTCTCAGGTTTATCCTTCTTTATAGCTGAGCAGAACACTATTCTAAGAAAAAAACCTACATCTTTTTTATTCATTCATCAGCTGATGGGCATCTGGGTTGTTTCCAAGGTTTACCTATTACAAATTGTGCTTCTATAAACATGGGTGTGCATATATCTCTGTGATATGGTGGTTTTAATTCTTCTGGAAAGATACCAAGAAGGGGAAAAGCTGAGTCAAATGAGACCTCTAGTCCTAGTTTTCTAAGGAATCTCCACGCTGATTTCCACAGTAGTTGCACCAGGCTACACTCCCAACAACAGTGAAGAGGGGTTGCTTTTTTTTTCACAGCCCCTCAAGCATTTGTCATTGGTTGATTTGTTGATGATAGCCATTATTTCTTGAGTAAGATGGAATCTCAGTGTTGTTTTAATTTGCATATTTTGAATGACCAGTGATGTTGAACACTTTTTCATATATTTAATTGCTGTTTCTACTTCTTCATCTGAGAAGTGTGTATTCATCTCAGATGCCCATTTTTGGAGTAGTTCTCTAAATTTGGGAGGAGGGCTCTGGTTTTTTTCAATTCTTTAAATGTTATAGATATTAGTCCTTCCTCTGAGGAACAACTGGCCCAATCTGATAAAAGCCATCTATAAGAAACCAACAGCCAGCATCATACTAACTGGACAAAAACTGAAAGCTTTCCCTCTAAAATCAGGAACAAGACAAGGATGTCCATTATCACCTCTCCTATTCAATATAGTTCTGGAAACATTATCCAGAGAAATTAGACAAAAGAAAAAAATAAAAGGAATAAAGATAGGAAAGGAAGAAGTTAAATTATTATTTACAGATGACATGTTACTCCACATAGAAGATCCCAAAAACTCCACCAAAATACTTCTAGATTTAATAACCAAATTCAGTAGCATAGCTGCATACAAAGTCAACAAGTCAAAAATTAATGGCATTCTTGTATACAAATAACAAACTCACTGAGAGAGAAATTAGGGATACAACTCCGTTTACACCAGCATCAAAAAAAGAAATACTTAGAAATTAATCTAACCAAGGAAGTAAAGTGTCTCTTCACTGAAAACTACAGTATTCTAAAGAAAGAGATCAAACAAGTTATCAGAAGATGGAAAATATTCCTTGTTCTTGGGTAGGAGGAGTGAAAATGGCCATGCTTCCAAAACTGTTATACAAATTTAATGCAACCTCAATCAGAATACCATTAGCATACCTCACAGAACTACAGAAAACATGCCTAAAATTAATTTGGGACCAAAAGAGACATAGAATAGAAAAAGCCATTCTAGGCCACAAAGGCAAGGCAGAGGGCATCACAATCCCTCACTTGAAATTATACCACAGAGCTACTGTGATTAAAACAGCATGGCACTGGAAAATGGAAACTGACCCAAGGAACAGTGGAACAGATTAGAAGATCCAGAAACAACTCCAAACAACTCAGCCACCTTATCTTTGACAAAGGAGCAAAATACATGCAATAGAAGAAAGATAGCCTCTTTAGTAAATGGTGCTGGAAAAACTGGCATTCCACATGACAAAGACTAGACCTGTATCTATCATTATGCAGTAAACCAAAATCAAAATGGATCAAAGATCTCAATATTAAAACAGAAACATTAAATTTACTGGAAGATAAAATAGGTAGAACTCTTTAAAATATACATGTAGGCAAAGACTTCATGATCAAAATTCTGATGGGTTTTGCTACAACAAGGGAAATGCTACAAAAAACCAACAACTAGGAACTCATCTTATTAAAAAGCTTTTGCACAGCAACAGAAACCAACAACAGAGTGAAAAGACAGCCCACAGGGTGGGAAAAACTTTAGTCATGCAAGATTATTGAAGAGATAATTTATGTGCATTTCCTAGGGTTTACTTAAAATTCTTCTTGCTATTCCCCAATGTATCAATAATCCATAAGCATTCAATGAGAGTTGACAATTGCTGGTAGAGGGTTCAACAAGAAAGGGGCCAGAGAACCCAAGTGTGGTGGGGAGTCTGAGAAAGTTCATCATCAATGAGAATGATCTGTAGCATTTATTGTAATTGGATTCATTGTTCTAAAATTTGAATTACACAATAAACTGTACAATAATTTCAGAGCCTAGAAGTCTGAAACTTAAATAATTTTCAAATTGGCAGTTAACTGGAGACAGTTAACATACTAGCCAAGACTGCTAGTCTTGCAAACATCCAGAAAGAGAGTAAGAGATCTAACAGTCATAAAAATGGAGTCAAGAAGGGTAAGATAAAGAAAGAATTTGACATCTCTTATTTTTTAATTTTAAAGAGAGAAAAAAACAACAGAAATGATACAGAATTCCAAAACAAGATGATATGAAATTAACAATGGTTATTATATTGCATATTGTTATCTTCACAGTAGTTGCTCAGATTCCAAGATATAGGCATGCAAAATTAATCAAACAATATAAGCACTAACTATTCCTTTCAATGAACTAATAGAAATTAGTAGTACAATTATCTGTGCTATCTTGTGTATATACGTATCATTTTTCCCTCTTGCTTCTTTTCTCTTTTTCCCCAACCCAGTTGTTCTTTTCCTTTGAGTAGTTTCTTTCCCTTTTACTATATCTATTGTACCTTTTGGATCTTGTTTACTGTTTCAGTTTCTTACACTAGGGAGACAAAATGATGTTTACACATGCAAGCCTGGTTTATTTCACTTATGAGTGTGGTCTCTAGCTGCATCCATTTACCTATAAAAGCCTTGAGTTTATCTTTCTTTATAGCTGAGTAATACTCCATTGTATAAAATACCACATCTTTTTTATCCATAAACATGATATTGTCTCCCTAAAAGAAACTGAAAGAGGGGCTGGGGATTTAGCTCAGCGGCAAAGCGCCTCCCTGGCAAGCGCAAGGTCGTGAGTTCGGTTCCCAGTACCGGAGAAAAACCAAAAAAAAAAAAAAAAAAGAAAGAAAGTGACAGTGCTTATATTGTTTGATCCATTTTGCATGCCTATCTTATAATCCAAGCAACTACTTTGAAGATAACAATATGCAATATAATAACCTTTTTGAATTTTCTATCATCTTGGCTTGAAATTCTGTATTTTTCTCCTTAAATATGTATGTGTACCTACCCCTAAGATGATTTTAAACTTCATTTATTACAAAAGTGTATTAAAAAATTGAAATATTTTCTTCAAAGCTCAGTAGTGAGGATAAAGTTAAGTTGTTTTGGGCTTCTTGGTGGGACAAACGCAACAGCTAGAAACCTTATAACATTCTGTATCACCTGCTGACAAAGAATGAGGGGCTTTCAAAATGAAGAAAAGCTTTGTGCTTTTCCAACTTGGTGTTCATGCATTGATTGGAGCAGTTTGAGCAAGAAACACAAATTTGCTTATTATAGAGGAACAGTGTTTCTCACCTGCACACATCTTCCTTCCCTGCTGTTTTCCTTTATTCTTCTTTATTTTATGGAAAAAAGGAAAAACAAAATTTCATAACAAGATGATAGAATAGCAATAGTTAATACATTGCAAATTATTAGTGCAGTTTCTTTCCCTATGAACTGAGACACTAATAGTATAACAAACTTGCATTTTTTTCCCTCCCTTTTCCTTCCCTTCCTTTTCCCTTTGCCCCTTTTCTAGTTCCCTTTTCTTTTTTCACATTTTTTTCCCATTTCACAATGTCTGTAATTGTTATTTCTTCCTGTTTAGCAGTTCCCTTAACTAATATGTAGTGACATTTGTGAACTCTTCTGTCAATTTTAGCTTGAAGTCCATCTCCACCGGGAGTGGAATTGTTATCTCTGCTTGCTGTTGGGGTCCTGGCATTTGTATATTGTTTTCCACCCTTTAATTATTTTAGTCTATGAATTTTTTTGGATTAAATATGATCCTTGTATGTAACAGACTGTTGTAGTCTGTGTTTTGATCCAATCTGCCAATCTTTATCTTTTAATTGGGGAGTTGAGGCTACTTACATTGAGAATAACTACTAACAGGTGTTGATTTATTTCAATTTGTTTCAATTTTAGAAAGAAAAATTAAAAATAACAAAACAGAGTTTCAAAATAACAAGTAAGAGAGTAACAATAATTAATACATTCTATACTGTTATAGTAGTTGTTCAGAGTACAAGATATAGGCATGATATATTGTAGAAAAAATATTAGCAAAAAACTTTCTTTTCAATGAACTAAGAGAAACTAGCTGTACAACTATCTTCACTACCTTGCATGTGTGTGTGTGTGTGTGTGTGTGTATGTATATATTCTTTTTTTTCTTTTCACTTCCTTTTTTTCCCCTTTCTCCTATCACAGGTTTTCTTTTCTTTTGAACAGTTTCTTTCCTATTCACAATATCTATCGTATATTTTAGACCTATTTACTTTTTCAATTTCTCACACTAGGAAAACAATACAATGTTCACACATGTGAATCTGATTTATTTCACTAATGACTATGGTCTCAAGTTGCACTCATTTACCTATAAAAGTTTCAAGTTAGTCATCATTTATGGGTGATTCATACTCCACTGTATAAAAAGATCATACTTTTTTATCCATTCCTCAGTTGATGGGTATTTGGGTTGTTTCCAGTATTTAGCTATTACAAATTGTGCCTCTCTAAATATGGTGCACATTTATTGCTGTGGTATGATGTTTTTAATTCTTCTGGGCAGACACCCAGAAGAGGAATAGCTAGGTCAAAGGGAACCTATAATCCTAGCTTTTTGAGGAAGCTCCATGCTGATTTCCACAATGGTACCAGTCTGCATGCCCACCAACAGTGGAGAAGTGTTCCTTTTTCCTCACAGTCCTTCCAGCATTTGTCATTGATTGAGCTCTTGATGATAGACATTCTTTCTGGGATGAGATGGAACCTCAGTGTTTTAAGTTGCATCTCTCTACTGACCAGTGAAGTTGAACATTTTTCATATATTTATTTCCCCTGTGTATTTCTTTATCTGAGAAGTGTGTATTCATCTCAGATGCCCATTTTTAGATTGGGACTTTGAATTTTGGGGGCCTGATATTTTTCAATTCTTCATATGTTCTATATAGAATTCCTTGGTCTGAAGGACAATTGGCTAAAATTTTTTCACACTCTGTGGGTTGTCTTTTCACTCTGTTGGTGATTATGTGCAAAAACTTTTTAATAAGATGAGATCCCAGTTGTTGATTCTCTGAAGTATTTCCCCTGCGGTTGTTTTTTTTCGTTCATGAAATCTCTGCCTACCCCTATGTCTTCAAGATATCTACCTACTTTCTCTTCCAGCGGATTTAGTGTTTCTGTTTTATGTTTAGATCTTTGATCCGTTTTGTCTTTAGTTTAGTGCATTGTGACAGGTATGGGTCTAGTTTTAGTCTTCGGCGTGTGGAGAGTCAGTATTTCAGGGAATGGCACCTGTTTGGCTAACAGTGTAAGTGTGAGAATTGGGAGTCATGTGTTCTTGCTCTTCCACCATCTCTCCAGCCCACCAGTCACTAGTCCCGGAGTCCTCCTGCTTAACACCTGCCGCATGCTCATTCTCTCTGCCTTGACTTCCTCATTAGATTTGTGTTCACAGGCACCCAACTGGTCTTCCTCCCAGTGTCCATCTTCTAATCTGTTCTTTACCAAAGTGATGATGGCCCCCTAGTGATTTCAACCCCTATACCTTCTTAAGACAAATGTAAACTCCTAGCTCTGTACTTAAGGTTCTTAATGGTAGAGCCAAGGGCACAACTTAGAGCTTCTTTAGCTAATCTCCATGTACAAAGTCATCAGTTCCATGCCTTTACAGCAAAAATCTATGTAAAATATTGTTTTGCAGAAGAAATAATGCCTCATGACCAACACTTCTGGGGTTCCTTAGACCCAGATATTTACATTAACCAATTCTTCCATACATTTCTATGAACAAATTTCATATACACATAGGTTAACTAGGGACTATCTGAAATGTGCTTACTTCTCCAAGGCTCATCTCTTCTGCCTCTTCCTTGACCCTCTGCTCCACAGCCCCATTTGAAACTACATACAGTGCTCAGAGGAAGCAGTGATGTGGGCTGCTTCCCTGCACTCCAGCTTCAACTCTTAGGCTAATACCTATGTTTTCCTTTAAAAATTAATCTAAGAAGACAAATACACTCCTCTCCATTCTCCTTTTCTCCCTAGTGAGAAGCCACTCCACTGCGTGCTCTCAGCACCCCTGCAAACCTCATCTTAGCTCTTGACTTTTCTGCTTCCTCTGTGAGGCTACACTGAGCTTAAGGAAAGGAAGCTTATTTACCTTTGTGTCTTTGCAGCCTTGTAAAATGCCAGGCACCCAGCAGACACTCAATAAATATTAATGAATAAAAACTATGAAAAATGTATGCAGCAGTTCACTCCTGTGTGCACAGACGGAGTGAAACACACAGAGAATAAAGCTTTCTCAGATCTTGCCTTGCATGTCTTTGATCGTCAATAATTACCTGTTGAATTAAAATAATTTAATTATGTGACCTGATCCTGACTAATGGAGAAATAACAATTCTTTTTGAAAATGAAAAGTTGTCATAATGCACAGCTGAAAGTGATTGTCAAATGCATGGCGTAAGTATAGAGAGGAGAACAAGAAAGTGATTATTTCTAGCTTCATTATAATGCATTGTATCCCAGAAGAGTGACAATTTAAAAGACTTAAAAATCTAACACAGACGTGTACTTAGTGAGAAATGAGGACAAGACCTATGTTATGACACTTTATTGCTAAATAATTCTCTATGAGTCTTTTGCATTTCTGCAGGTTTTGGGAGCAAAACAAAGTCTTTGTTCTGATTACCTTTTCAAGAATGTTCATAGAAATATAGGTTTTATATTTGTTTCTTCTCATGCAAGATAGATAATGGCTTCCTCTGAGGCAAAGATCGGAGTGAATCACTGCTCATGTAAAATATTGGGCTTTCTTTAACTTCTGTTTCCTTTCCTCAGACACCTCTTTTACTTCCTGTGCAGTGTCCACCAACCCTCCTTGCATCATGCCATGGTAACTAGGACTCAGAAAACCATCAGAGATGCTGATACTCTGATTATTGCCATTGCTGTGTAGTTTACCACCCAAGGTCTCTGAACCAAGATCTCATGTACTCTACAGCACCCATGAAATGATGGCAGGCTAACTTGCTAGTTGCATGTAGGATAAAATCCAAGATCCTTCACAATTCTTGAAAAGGTTTAAAAGAATAGTGATATATAATGAGTCCCATGCTAAGAATAGTAACTTCAAATTTTTGTTGGAATTTTACATTTATTAGCTGAGACTTTGCTAACTTTTAGTAAAATCCTTTCTTGACTTGAAATACACATCATTTTAATGAGATAACTTACACCATGGCAACCTATTGGATAGTTTCATAGAGAGCTGAATAACTTCATGGTGTGAGACAGAAAGAATGACTATGGACAATGCTTTTTCATTAGAAAATAAAAAATTATGTAAAGGGCCCTTTTGCCACTTAAATTCATAGGATTGAAATAGACCACCAATCACAATTAATTTCCCAGAAAGATAGTTCAGTCATCCGACAGTTGTTCAATTTATTTCTTAAAAAGCAGATAGATTTTTGCTGCTGCCATTGTCTTGATGGAAGATATTTTTAACAACAGCACACTGTCAACATAAAAATGAAACAAACAAACAAACAAAAAAACCAGGGAACTCATGTGATTTTCACAGGGAAGAAAGAAACATTTATTTTATCACAACACAAAGCCCAGAAAATGAATGATTCCTGTGGCTTTGGAATCAAGCTTTTTATTCTGTTAGAACTATTGTTAAAAAGAATGAAGCATGTTTTCTGAATATGGAAAATTGTTCCCAAAGATTTGCTGCCCCTCAAAATTACTCTAAGGTACTGTTGCTATAGCACAATAGAGTGCTCTTAAAGATGGAAAATAGAGAGATTACAGGGTAAGTAGTCTGCAAGCTGTGATGGTTAACATTTGGAGGATGATTCACTAGCGAATATATCTCTTATCAGAGTTCTTTTGTTAAGAAAGCCTTTTTAAATCTACTATGACAGACAGTTGAACTGAGCTGGAAAAGTACAGGCATTTGATATTCTAGAGTATCCTGTTAGAATTTACAATAGAATGTGAAGATATGTGGCCCTCATAGGAAGTATGTTGTAAGGGGTTGGAGCAGAAAGTTGAGAATCAGACATCCTTATCTAATAACTTTCAATACTGACTCATTTCAAGATTCTAGATCATTTTAGCTACTATGTACATAAGTATATTGACAAAATTGTGAGAGGTAATAAATGAATGGCTGATGTTTCTATTATTCTGATATTTAGAAACTTTTTTTTTCCAGTACCGGGAATCAAAACTCATGACCTTGCGCTTGCCAGGCAGGCGCTGTGATGCTGAGCTAAATCCCCAACCCTGAAACTTTTGAATGATTTGGCTTTTTAGTTTAGTAACAATAGGTTCTTATACTATTTATATATTGCATCTCCATGCTCAAATTTAAAATTTAACACTACTATAAATTTCTGAGTGGGGAGATATATGATATAACACTAGTAAATTTAAGATTAAATGTCTCTCTTACCTTCATTTTTATTGCTAATCTATACACCCTGTGGAGTGAATCTTGTGCATACAGGCAGTTTAATTCTTGAAATACACTTAAGTGTGTATTATAGGGAAAAAGTCATCAACTTTTCAGTGCATGGTATTCTGGCTATAGCTTTTTATTGAAAATTATTTTATAAGATTCATGGAAAATGTACTCATGTGGTATGAACAAAATATACAGTTAATGTTTAAACTTTAAAATGTCTGTTACAGTAAAAGACATGTTGCCATTAATGCCCCTCAGAATATTCCCCCCACATGGAACACAGTTATCCCATCATTCTTGCCACCTTCTGCAGAAGTTCTGGAAGTCCTCTTTTGTGAATGTCATTACTAGGTGTGATAAAAATTACAGTGAGTGCTGCTGCTGAGTGCCATCTGACAGAAAGGAGGGCTCATAAAAATATTATCATGTATCCTTATCCACCTTATTCACTGGATATAGCAGCATGCAGCTTCTGGTGCTTTCTCAAAGTCAAAATGACCATTAAAGTTAAATGTTTTGAAATCATTCAGACCACCAAGGTAGATATGACAGCACAATTAGATCCTCATGAAGGATGACTTCTAGAACTGCTCCATAAAGTGGTAAGAATGATGGGATGACGTGCTTGAAACAGGTGTTATGCTTTGTGTCTGGATATCCTCCCAAAAGCCTCATGCAGTCATGGGTGGGCTTCTAGTTTTTGATTGATCCATGGTCCAATGCTGGGATTATGGGTGTGAGTACTACACCTGCCCTGGGGCGGGTAGCTTGCATACAATATAAGGGAAGGAAAGAGCCTCACTCGGCTAGTGTGGCTCCTCCCTTTTTGCTCTTGTTGCTTTTACTGTTTTCTGCTGCCATGAACTGTTGCCCTCTGCCATGTAGCACTCTGCCTTGGAGCCAGCCAAATATGGACTGAAACCTCTGTAAACTGTGAGCTAAATAAACCTTTCCTGCTTTATTTCTGGGTATCAGGTATTTTGTCTCAGCAATGAGAAAATGTAACTAAAACAGAGGGGGAATATTTTCAGGGGGATTAATGGAAATGTGCCTTTTACTCTAATGATTTTTTTTTTAAAGTTTAAACATTCACCATACTTTTTAGCACACCTAGTATATAGCTCATAATAAACATCTATGTTACAGAAATTTCAAAGCACAATAATTTTTGATCATTAATGTTCTTTTGATTTGGGGTATTTATGTGGGAATTAGTGAAAGATTCTAGCTCACAAGATCATAGCTTGAACATTATTCACAAACTCCAAGCTGGGCATGGTGGCACACACTTGTAATACCAGCACTCAGAGGCTAGGCAGGAGGATTGTCATGAGTTTAAAACCAGCCTGGACTACATAGTGAGTTGAAGGCCATCCTGAACTATATGGCAAGACCCTGTCTCTCCAAAAACAAAAACAGAAACATAGACTCCATGACACGGACACAACCTGAATATCCATCAACTATTGAATGGATAAAATGATGAAAGTACTATGTACATAAAATGAAATATTATTCAGCCTGTGGCTGAATCTGTAGGATATAAGCATACCAAAATACTGGGTGATATGAGATTTATAATGCAGAAGCAGGGAACAAAATGGTGCTTTCTAGAAGCTGTGGGAGGGGGAAATGGAAAGTTGATGTTCAATGAGTATAAAATATCACTTATGCAAGATAAGTTCTAGGAATCTGCTGTGTGACACTGTGTCTTTATGTATAACAATATTGTACTATGCACATAAAAATTTCATGGGGATTGATCTTATGTTAAATGCTCCTACTATAATAATGAGAAAAAGATCATTGTTTCAAATCCTATTAAATCTCTAGAACAGCATGTTCTGGAATGAAAACAGATCTAGGGAAATTATACCACCTAATACCAATGTATGCTTGTGACAATATTGGCAGGCATTCTCTGATATCAATAACAGTAGTGAAAAACAAATATTCCCTCATACATTTATAAACTTTTCAATTTCCATGTATTTTTTGACATATTATCTCACTTAACTCTTCCAGTGCCTTATAAGGCAAGGCTAGAGGAGAATTACCACTTAGATTTTGCTGGTGACCATGAGAGCCTATGTTGACTCTTAGTCGTTACAACAGATCCCAGGGTTGGGACACTGGCTCTTTTTGCTGCTTCCTTACTACAGAGACAGGGATTCCTTCATCAATGTGGTTTCAAGGTGGTTCCAGTTTCACTGGTCCCTGGCACAATCAGCAGTGTAAAGGGAATGTTTACAAGCAGAGATGGTTTTCTGATATGTACACTTGGCAAGGTAACAGTTCCCCGTTAGTCAGTCACACACTAATGTGGGTATTGCTCTGCAGGCTTTCTATAGATGACAAAAGTCTATAATCAGGGAGATTATCCTTGATAATTTGCAGATGCTGATTCACCCAGATGAAAGTCCCTAAAAGTAGTGCAGAGGATTTCTTGGTGAAGAACCATTTCTGCCAGCTGCAGCAGTTCAGGATTGCCCTGGCATCTGCTTGTCCTGACGGCATGCCCTGGGGGATTCACACTTGTGTACTAAGCCCCACACTCACATGGGCCAATTCTTTGCAATAAGTCTTTTGATATTTGCCCCTCCCACTTGTCCTGCTTCTCTGCCTGACCACACAGGTATGTCCTCTGTGCCAACAGCACACTCACCCATCCCTCCCTCCCCCAGAGATGTCCTGAGTTCCACCGAGACTGCACCCGAACTGGACATACAAACCACTGTGATTCTGGGAGAGCAACAACTGCCCAAATGGCCCTGTTCCCAGGCCAGGAATACTCAGTATCTTGGCAGAGTGTCAAGAGTTACGTGGTTTAAAAGTGGGTGTGGTTATGGGTTCTAAACTTGAAGAGAGTTCTTCAGCAGGCATTTATGTGGGAAGACAGCATATGGTATTTATGTGGTTGCGATTCCCTGTGACTCTGAGTTTCTCAATTCTCGAAGAACACTCTGACCCTCAGACTTGATTTTGGCAAGCCCAACAGACACTAAGTGAGGTGCTCTGAGATGCTCATCGGCAGTGAACTGGCCACAGATGTTCATGTTGCATCCAGTAGGTAGAAAACTGCTCTGGACTAAATTTCATCACTCCCAGAATTCAAATTGAAGCCCTGATCCCAGTGTGACTTTATTTGGACTCAGTGCTTCTAGGAAATAATTAAAGTTAAGTCATAAGAGTTGGTCCTGATCCCCTCCAACAAACACATAATGGACACAGTGAGAAAGTGGCTGTCTTCGAGCAGAGAAAGGACACCCGACTAGAACCAGGCCATGCTGGCGTCCCCATATCAGACTCCCATGCCCTAGAACTATGAGAAAATAAAGTTTTGTTGTTTGAGCCTCCTAATCTATGATACTTTGTTATGAGAGACTGAGCAGACCAAGACCAAAACTGACTCTGGTAAATATTGGAGCCATTGATTTTAGGGTCAAAGACCCTAAAGCAATACTTTTATTGGCATTATCTTTTCTTAATGAAGCAAAAAAATGACACTAATGTTTTCACTAAATAAACATGGAACATATTTGCAATTATCAACAGTATGGATCACAAGTGAACAGTTCAACATTTATTGAACAACAACTGTACTGTTTTATGAAAGAATAAGAAAAACTAGATGAACTGGGCTCTATATTCCAAGAATTAAAATTTACTATGAAGAAATAATTAAGAGATAACACCTTTAGCCATTTAATTTGCTGACCGTTTTGTGATTATTGAAGCTATGAGGCTACTTACAGGGTATTAGGGTTTAGATACACTGTAAACTGTCCTCCCAAACCTGCATGTGTTTGGCTGGGGACTGGATCATGATGGTGCTAGGTGCATCAGTGGACTCGTCTCCTGAGGACTGTAGTACCTGAATGTGCTATTAGGAGAAAGGCCTTGGGTGCAGGCCAGTCACTGGGTATGACTGGAAGGCTGCATTCTTGTCCCAGTCTCTCACTCTTCTCTGCTTCCTGGATGTCATCAGATGAGCAGCTTCCTTCTACCATGCCCTTCCACCATGCATTTCTGCTTCAGAGCCAACTGACCTTGACTGAACCCATGGCAAACTGTGAGCCAAATAAACAAACCTGTCTTTCTCTAAACTGTGCATGTTGGGAATTGTGTCTCAGTGATGAGTACTGTGATGAATACATAAGGGTAAAAAAAAATTCTGTTCTCCTTGCTCACAAAGCACCAGATACAGAGTAATTTCCATTCATGGTTTTCTTCAGAATGCCTGCTGATAGTTGCTGCTGTAATTTTTGCTGGGAGAATTTTCTGAAGTTCTTGATGGCAGATCTGGCCATCATTTGGCTTTTCTTGTTCACATCCTCCTTGCCTTGCGTTAAATAGTCAGGAAAGGGCATTTTTAAAACTCAGAATACTACCTTCCTTACAGCTAAGGTTAAATACAAAGCATCGTATAAAGGGTCATTCATGTACATGACATTCTTTGCACAGTACTTCCCCCTATGAATGTTCTATACATATCACTCATTTATTACAGTGGAAGAGGATACCAGGAATTGCAAATTTCTAAGATTTAGAGGTATACTATAACCCTTTCAATGGAAATCTGATCTAAGACCGAGTAGCTAATTCACTAATTTGTTTGTGGAGACTGTGGTGTGTTTATAGTGATATGTGTGGCCACAGTTTTCATTTTGCATGGCTCCTATTATTTGGAAGAGGAACACATCGTACAAAAGAGAGTAAAGAGTAAATTAGACTGGTAGAAATGGGTAAATTCAAATACAGGAACATCTACTTCCCTTCCCAATGTCCAGCAGATAGGAGACTTGAAAAAGGGTCTGGCAACACTGCTGGGCTTTTATGCCTAGAATTTGATTCTTCAACAGTATCAATCAGGAAGCAGTGATGTTGGGAGAGGGCTCTGAAACGAATTCATGGACCTGCTTTAGGTTTTAAAAATATTACCACAAGGAGCAGGGATTAAGATGTTGGGTCTGTTTCTGATAGTGCCATTAGTATCTATACTTTGGTTCCACTGTTGTCTTAGAGTATTTTGCTTTTTGAAAAACAAAAGCATATCCATAGAAAGGATTATTTTCCATAAACCCTAGAGGATATCAATTAGATAAGCTTACAATGTAAAGATTATTATTCATGTAACTATTTAATCAATAAAATGGAAATGAGACCCAAACAATTTTAACCAAATACTGAAAGTCTCAAATTATCTATCTATCTATCTATCTATCTATCTATCTATCTATCTATCTATCCATCTATCATCTATCTATCTATATTATATATCTGTATGTGTCTATCTACATAGAAAGATAAGATTGGATCCTTGAAACTAGAGTTTGTATGTCTCATCTGCAAAATATTACAAATTTCACAGGGTTTAACCTAAAACACACACACATATACATATGCACACATCTAATTGGAGAGATGGTTCATATAAGGCTTTCTGTGGCCTGTCATTTCATTTGTTTTTATTTACATGGTTTATTCTTCCAGTTATGTTTTTGTCAAAGCATGACCCTCACAAGCAGTGCTACAGAACTCACCATATTAACGTTGCAGCCATGTCAAACCTTATTGGCAGCCCCAGCTAACTGCTTCAACATAGAATTTAGCATGCACCGCTTTCATATATTACTGCTTCTTCTAATTAAATTTTTTCTGATGAGTTCCAGATCACACAAGGAAACAGCTCATTGCAACCAGCTGCACCATGCAACAAGAGGTGAGTGGTTAACGCTGCTCTCCCTGCAGCCTCTCCCTGAAAGCACCTGGCAGCTGTGTGCAGTTTTCCCTCCAGGGCATCATATCTCACGCTCTGATGCCTGGCCTGCCTGCTTGCCCCCTTCTTTCTTTTTTCTGCTGCCTTTTATTTCCACTTTTGCCTTGCTATTCCCAGTTGCCTCCACTCCTGTGATTCACTGAACAACATATCTTTGTTCTGGTAATATTAAGGGTGACACAATGAGACAGCTCACTTCCCCATTCATTCTCATCGGTGTCAGGTATTACTGCAAAAAAAGATAGACCAGAATCACCTCCTTGCTCACCCCTCCATTTTACTATTTCTCCTTCTCCTTCTTCTTTAAATCTGATCACTCAAACACAGCTCTTGCATGCCCCCTGGAAGGATTTTTCTTTGCAGACCAGAGTGCTATTCTCGCAGAGCAGCGTAGGATGACAATCTAGACTTCTCAGAACATTTCCTCAATCATTATTCTTAACATGCCACTTAGGACTTCAGTTCAACATGAAAACTCTATTGCAGCAGCTTCCAATTAATTATGTTTATAGTTCTTCTTTATGATCTTTCTACTTTGCCCCCTAAAACAATAGCTCGTATGGACCATCATGAACTTTGTAACTTCCCAAGCCACTTACTCTCTCTCAGGCTTCAGTTTCCTCATGTGTAAGATAAAATAGAGAACCTGGCACAGGTACAAGTTGTGAGATCATGTAAATCTCAAGTAAAATCCTGGCCTTGACATTCGACGATGCTACCTTATCCTATAAATCAAGTGAAACATATTTCCTCTATGCTGCCTTGGCATCTTGCAATAATTTGTTTATACGCTGTTTGCAAGACCAAGAAGTGAATGATGCTTTGACCTGGTGAGTAGAGATTATTCGTGTTGACTTTTCAAAGTGGGTGGCGTTGGGCTTCACCAGGGCAGCCGGTCTGGAAACAGATGATGGTAAGGAGCTGCCCACCAAAGACCATCTGGACTTAGCCCTCAGACTGTCAGGAGTGGAAGGTCCCCAGTTTGCTGTCAATATCTTAATCATTGCCACTGACCAGTGTCTCATTTATGAGGTCTGAAAATTCCTAAATTTTGCATGGTATTTTGTTCCTGAAGGGTTTCCTTTTTTTTTTTTTTTTTTGGTTTTTCTCCGGTACCGGGAACCGAACTCACGACCTTGCGCTTGCCAGGCAGGCGCTTTTGCCACTGAGCTAAATCCCCAGCCCCCCCTGAAGGGTTTCCAAAATTTTACTACATGTAATATAATTTATTGTCAATTTGTTTGTTTGTTTGTTTTTTGTTTTTTTCCCAGTACTGGGAATCAAACTCACGACTTCGCGCTTGCCAGGCAGGCGCTGTGCCACTGAGCTAAATCCCCAGCCCAGATATAATTTATTGTCATAAAAATGGTCTTTGATAGAGGAGAGACAATGTAGAATTGTTACTATATTCTGTTAGTTGGAACACACCTAGTTGGCCATACCCAGTACAGGGTGAAAAAAATGTTCTTGCAGTTCTCCAAGTGAACTGAGTTATTCAAGGTAAAGACTGGGAAGGGAAAGTGATTATTTTGGAAAAATAAGTTCAGAATTACCTTCACAGAGAGGACCTTTCTGACATTTATAAAATTGTACCCTTAGTAACTCAGTTTTATTTTCTCTGGTTTATTTTTTCTTCAATATGCATTACCATTCCTTCACATTCTGTTACACATATATCCTAATACTATATAAAGTGTGATCAAATTATTGTGAAAGTTTAAGTGAAAACTTAAAAAAGTTTTTATTATGGTAGAAGACCCTTTGCCATGAGCCTCCCTAAAAATACTGCCCCTCACTTGGAACACTCGCATCCCATTGTTCTTGCCACTTTCTGAAGCAGTTCTGGAGGTCCTCTTTCATGAAGGTCTTCATGGCTGCCTCAATGAGCATAACTGATGCAAAATCTTTGTGATAATTTCTATCCAATATAAAGATTACGGTGTGTCCTTATTCATCCTATTCACTGCATCTGGCACCATGCAACTTCTAGCTCTTACCTAATGTCAAAATGACCATAAAATGTCAATGTCTGGAATCTATTCATGTCACAGAGGCAGCCACAATGACCTTCATGAAAGAGATCTTCCAGAACTGTTTCATAAAGTGGAAGAACAATGGGACAATTGTATTAGAAGTGAAGGGGAATATTTTATGGGGGTTACTAGCAATGTGTCTCTTATTATGATAATTTTTTGAAAATTTAAATATTCTTCAGATTTTTAAATCATATCTCATATACATGTACTCATTTGTAGCTTGTTTCCTCTTTGTGAAAGTATGTTCCATAAAGATAGGAACTTGGCATATCACATAGAAGCTGTTCTATGAATATTTATTTTATTGGAGGCATAACCTAATCAAGGTATATTAAATAGCAGTAGGGTATTCTTAGGAAATTCAGGAGATCTGAGTTTCCTTTTGACTTTGCTGTTTAGTAATTGCTGTCTTTCATAAAAATGGTGAAAATAAGGCCAAGTTTTCTGGGATTCAAACACACATTAGAATCGTGCAAAGGGTTTTTTTTGATGTAGATCTGTGGAAACCCTTTCTGACTTAATAGGTGTGGAGGTGGAAGGGCCCAAGGATTTACGTTTTTTTCACAAGTTTTCCAGGGATGTTGATGTTACTAATCTTGAGACTACATTTTCAGAGCTCCCTGCCTAGATAATTTCCAAATTCCTATAAGTTTTAATTGTTGTGACTGAGAATAACAGATTGTATTATTCCATCAACAACTCTCACTAGAATGCCAATAAAGCTATGTAATTGGGTTCTTTTGATAAAGAGCAAGACAGAACATGCTTATAATCATCAGCATCTTTTGTCCAAGTCTGAATAAAGCTTAATGTGATTTCAATATTGACTGTTTTCTATTTGCATGCATGATGGGCTTGGTTGGCTAGTGTCCACATTTTAGAAATTGATAGAGATGTATCATCAAGGCAATTCCTAAATAAACTTCCCGTTTAACATGATAATTTTATATAATAACCCAGCCAATGGTAGAAGTCTGATTACCTAACCTGTCTTTTAAAATATTGGTCCTTAAGGCTGATGATAATGGAACTATCACGATTTACAAGTAAAATTTGAATTATAATTCAAAATGTCAAAAATTTCAAGAAAAATGAATATGATACATATAGTTTGTTTCTTGTCAGCATAGCAGATGTAAAATTTTTGTTTATCTATTATTCTACTGGGTACGTGTGTTTTGAAGGAAATAATCCTATTTTTCTATTGAATAAATGTTTGGTGAGCTCATTAATTACATTGAGATTCATGTGGAATTATGAATATATACTCAAAAGCACATTTGCATTTAGCATTTGACCTTTTACACTATAAAAAGTTGGAATGTGTTAAAATTTAACATATAGCACAAATCCAAAAGTAGAAATAGTGTGATTCTGGAAACATTTTATGTTTTATTTAACTTCCTTCCAATAAGAATTTCTAGGCAGTAAAACCACCTAAGGTAGTAGAAATGAAGCTGTTTCTGAATTCTATGGACACTCTTAATTATATTACTTATTCAATTGATTGTAGATAGAACAAGCAATTCTCTTTTTTGGTGGGTTTTATTATGATTGAAGACTAAAAAGATCTCATATAAGAAAGATATTTAAATGAGTACAATACAGATTTAAATCACTGAAAGAGACCCAAGCAATCTTGAATTAAAAAGTAAAGCAAAAGACTTAAAGTTCTCTTATATATAGTTTAAGTAAACACATAATCATGTACACATATGAACTTAATTTCAAAACCAAATAGACAATAACAATGATAGACTGCTAGAGTATCTTTTCCTTAATGAGAAACTTGTTTGAAAGGAATGCTTAAAATACCTTTCTTATGGTTTATTCACCCTAAGAATTTTTACTTGCGCTTGTAAGTGTTGTTAGCGATTCAAGAAAATATGTATTTTCCATTTACTTATCACTTTCAAACTATGATATATTTTCTTCATATTACATCGGAATCTATTGGGGAGAATATCTGTTCAGAAACTGTTTAGACTTTTGCCTTTTTTTTTATTTGTGCATGAAAGGTCTTTTACCAGTTTTATAGTTTTATGGAATATTGAATGAAGAATACTGACCTGTAGTAATGGGTTCAGTCAGACCGATGGCACTACCTATTTTGCACGTCCCTCTGTATATTTATAGAAAGACTATATCGATTTTATATTTCATAGTTTATCCTGTCATAGTTTCATAGTTTATTCTTACCTCTTGGATCATTACTTCTCATTACTAATTTCTTTCATGACCCCTCTGTGACCATCAAGAGCACCTTCCCATCTGTGTGCTTCCCCGCCTCACCTCCATAAAATGACAGCAGGAGAAATAAAACCACCCATATAAGTGCTTATGAACTTTCACCTCCCGAAATGAAAATACTTTCTTGGGCACTTTAATGTCTCAGCAGTACATATGCATCTGTTAGGGTCTAAACCACCTAGCACGAACTGTGTCTCTTTATGTGCTGTGCAATCCCTGCCTTACTGAAGGCACTTAATCATAATAATCGTTAGCGAGTGTGTTTCAAACCTCTCCTTTACGAGCCCGCTCTCTGGCAATGAAACAGTCTTGCTTAGAGATGCTGTCCTTCCTTCCACAGTACAGAAATCCACCTTAATTCTGACTAGAAACTCGTCTCAATTCTTTCCCTGTTGCTAACCTCTATTCTGCGATACTTCTGAGGATACTTCCTTTGCTAGATACTTATCCCCAAAGTCAGAATCAGAGAAAATTGTACTCACACACAGCACCAGTACCTAATGCAGTCTGTGTCAGTATTTCAGCCCAAGGACGAGCATGTACTATATTAATAGGAAAAATTTGATTTAAGTTTTCTTAGGAAGGATAAGAAGTACTTTGGTTGGAAGTTGAATGCATTTGTTACTAATTCTCATTGTTATGGCTTCATTTTGATCATGAGTTAAAGGAAGAAACAACGACAAATTCTTTGTCCCAAAGTGTTGATGGGTACATATGTGAACACAGAGAAGTGATCATTTTATGAGTACACAGTATTTTTTCTAGTACACAGAGTTTGAAAATATGGTGAGCCAATGTAAGTAACAATTTTAACAGTATCTCTTTCAAAAGGTTGTTTATAAATTTTTTTTTGTACCAGAAACTGAACTCAGGACCTGGCACTTGCCAGGCAGGCGCTTGATCCACTGAGCTATATCCCCAGCAAGATTGTTTATAACTAAAGTCAGGGTTAAAGGGAATAACTTAAAACTTACAATTATGTCATATATTTTTATTTTTACAGGTTATAAAAGCTCTATCATCACATGAGCAAATGGAAGAACTTCAACATTTGCTACTTTAATTAAAAGGAAAACTCTGAACTTAAACGGAACAAAATTTACTTCACTTATTTCCATAGTTAACTTGCTTAAAAATTCCAAGTCTGCTTGGGGAAACTGTATTAGGAATTAAAAGTTGTGGTTATTCACTCTTTCCATGAAAAACAATTTCTCAGCAAGACTGATGAAGTCATATGCACCTATACCTTCACTTACATTCTTCCTCTGATCATTTTTCTCTTTGGATCATTCTCTTTTGGGGATCCACCATTTTAGATAAACAACCTTAGTCGAACATTGTATTTAGGGAAAAATAATCATTTTCCTGAAAATTGCTAGATTGAATTACCTCTTTTTTCATTTGGATGGATGAGTTTTGTTTTATAAGTAACTCAAATTCATGTGATGTGGAGAAATAAGATAGAATTTTGGATAATTTAAACAAAAATACCTTTCTATATTTTTCCTCAACCTATTCTGTGCCATATTTTTTCTACTTTTTTTTTTTTTTTGGTTTTTCTCCGGTACCGGGAACCGAACTCACGACCTTGCTCTTGCCAGGCAGGCGCTTTTGCCGCTGAGCTAAATCCCCAGCCCCTTGTGCCATATTTTTTCTACTTTTATAGGTCTTGGTTACCCACTCATTGGTTACCCAACCATTACTTCAGAATTTCCTTCATTAGATTGTTAAGAATGAGCAGGGTCTGTAATGTCATGAGTCATCTTATTTTATGTAATTTTCTTGTATTTGATATATTAGCCTCTTACTGCAGGTCATTTCTCATTTTATTCATAGGACATTTTCTCAGTGCTGCATAAAATGTATTTTTAAATGTTTAAATTTACTATGAAATTACAGGGAAACCATTATCAAGCATCTGTAGTATTTCTAGTAATTATGATATTAACAAGGACTCATTTCAGAAAATAATTACTGTTGCTACCATCCTTACAAAGAAATCACCAGGAATTTTAATTTGACAAACTACTAACTTTAACATTCAAAGTTATTTAGTGGTATAGGCAAGTGCTGCTAGTAATTATTAGATAAAAAGAAAGACTTCATAATCAGGTAAATCAGTACAAAAATATTAATATGTAAAAAAACCCAACTAAATTCTTAATGATTGACTTTCAGTCTTTCATAGATTTCTTTTGGCAGCTACTAATCATTCCATCTTCATTCCTCAACGTTATTAACAATAGCAGTTAAAAAAGTTTCTTGTGTAAGTTTCTACTTCCTTGATTTCAACTTCTATATAGAAATGTTATTTTTATTTTATTTTTGAAAGTAAGACAAATTGTATTAGAAATTTGAGATAAGGTTCATTTTCATAAGGAGGATTTCTTTATTTCCCTTTACAAGGTAAAAAAAGGACATAATCCCTTCTCTCAGGCAGTTCATGATCTACTGTGGAGGTAGATAATTGTAAAGTTAGACATATACATAACACATAATGTATCTCAGGTGATGAGAGTTCCAGGTATGAGATGAGACAGCCCTAGGTGTAACCGGGCAATGGTGGGGAAGGAGGGTGGTGGAAAAGAACTTGTCACAAAAGGCTTCCTGGGAAAGCAGTGTTTTTAAAGAAGAGGCATTTGAATTTTCCTTTGTTACTTCCCTACTGTTACTGATGACATATATTTGCATTAGCTAATGAAGATAGTTTCTCTTTTATTTATTTATTTATTATTATTATTATTATTTTGGTTTGGTTTTTCTCTGGTACCGGGAACCGAACTCACGACCTTGCACTTGCCAGGCAGGCGCTTTGCCGCTGAGCTAAATCCCCAGCCCCCGATAGTTTCTCTTTTAAACCTTATTGCCTTTGACTCAAAACTCTATGAAAACAATCCTTATGATCTGTTACCTGAGGGAGGGGGCAGAAGGCTAGGTGAAATTGCCCAGATCAGGAAAAGGATTTAGGATTTTTTTTTTTCTAAACCGGGAATCAAACTCAGGACCTCGTGTTTGCCAGGCAGGCGTTGTGCCACTGAGATACGCCCCCAGCCCTGTAGGATGGTTTTAGTCTGAGAGAAAGAATGACTTTTACCAATCAAAAGATAAGACCAGAAGGACAGGGTGGGGAGATGCAAGGAACCAGGGGGGAGAAAGGGGGAATACAGCCCAAAATGTAAAGAGCCCGGCTCTCAGGCAGAGAGAATATTCCTGTCCTGGCAGGCAGTTTAGACTTTAACTCAGGGGCCACAGAAGTTTTTGGGGGCTTTTATCTGGGAGCACAGCAGGCATTTTTACTAGGATTACACTCCCTACAATGTGGGGGCTGTGCACAAGAGTTTGTAGGGGAGAAAGTCAGAGTTAAGGTAACTAGTTACGTCACCCTTTTAATAGTTTGTGTAATCTATACTTCCATGGAAGTCCTGAAATCATCAGAGAAAAGCACAACTGTTAAGAATGAATCACATTCACTTTGGTTTTTGTGTTTAATAACAAAACAAAACAAAAGCTATGGAACAACCTAAATGTTTGACCGTGGGTATTGGTTATCTTCAGATATGCTACAGACATGCTGATCAGAATACCACATGGTCATTAACAATGATATATCACAGCCTTAATGATGGTGGAGAATGGCAGATAGTATTGTTAAGGGAAGGACTGAATAAATAGCAATAAAGGCATGGTTCACTGAATTTACAAAAGCAAGCTTCAAACTAAACAAAAAATGCCGAGCATAGGTTTGATCAAAAATGCCAACATAAATGTCTCTGGGAAATGGATTTAAAAATGAAATTCCTCATTTTATCCTTGGCGTCCCACCTCACATTCCTATGGCCATACATTATTTTAGTCACAAATATTCTATACTCTAAAATAAATTTTAAATGGTAAGTTGTTTAAATGCGTCTGGAAAATTTGTAATATTTCAATTATGTAATCTAAAAGGTATACCAGATGTAGTTTAAAATTTAAACAGTTGCATTTTCCCCTTTTGTCCTTGTGATAAGAACCATGATGGAATCTTTTGATCTCTTAGGGATCTCCTTTCACTAAAGAGATAAATAATAATTACTAAGCTCATCATAGTAATTCCCTTCCTCTTTGCCAGCGCACTTGCAGACAAGAATGGCCATACATCAAAATCATGGCGCATGAAATAGAAAAAAAGTCTATTGCATAAATCCTGGAGCAGTATCCTTCACTGATTAAAAATTAAATAAGCCTCATAATGAAAAGACATCTTTTCTTTTCCTTCTTGCTTTGAAAGCGAATGTGATAAGCGGAAGTATAGCAGCTGTGTTGTAAACATTGCTGACAACGCTAAGATGGATGGGAAACATACTAAGGACAACAGAGCACAGATACAGAAGGACCTTGGATACCCCACAACATCACCGTGCAAGTAAACCAACGGGCCAAATGATTAGACCTTTTTATATGAGGAACAAAATCTAAGCCAAACATAGCCAATCTCCTGTTGGTGTTAGCCATTGTCAATCTCTTTTTATATTTCATTGTAACAAAAGAGGAGAAAATACTCACCATTAAAAAATAAGCTCCACTAGCAAAATCAGTTGATGGGATTGTAACAACCATTTTGTTTTGATGGCGTAAGGAGTTCTCTTCTATCCAGGGATATAGCTCAGCAGCACAGTGCCTGCCTGGCAAGCGTGAGGTCATGAGTTCGATTCCCAGTACAGAAAAATAAACACAGAAGTTCCCTTATATATGATTTGTGAAAATGTATTTGAGCAAAAGGAATATCTTAAATAATTTACATGTTACAATGCAGATAGGACTAAATTCTATTTTCTGATAATGGTTCCTAAAATGCTACTTTCCTTGAGTTCAAACAAACTTGAGGGTTTATTTTTAGTTTGTTAAGGGGACAGAAGGCAGGAATTGGTTTTTAGCTGTCTCCTGGAATCTGATGCTTTGAGAAGCTGGATCACCAGAGCTGTAGCCCTGTGGGTTTTCGTGGCCTACATTGGTGGTCCCTGAAGGGCATGACCCACCTGCCTTACTCTGCTTTATTGCCAACCTTCATCTCAGGCCAGTGTGCTGCCCCTCCAGGCCTGTACCTTTGACTGCAATGAATATTGCAAATACCTAGGTGGAAACAATCAAAGGTAAAACTTGAGTGGCCTTACTCACATTATGAATGAATATTTATCTTTGATAATTTCTTTTTGTTGTATCAGGAAAATCATTAAAGACAAACATTTCAAAGACATCAGTCATGTTCTTTGAAAAGACTGTAATGTAGAAAAAGACATTTCTGGAAGAATGAGCTTCACCAAGGTGATAGTGATGGTTGATTTTGGATGTCAACTGGGCTAGAAGGGGGGCTTCTCTGGTAATTGTTTATTCTCAGATCTTCAGTAGGTACCAAGTCCTTCCTTCTGCTGAAGGGAAAACTCAGGAACTTTGGCATTGGATAAGAATGATTGGTTTCAGGTGTGCCTGTTTTCAGAGGTGACTGGCTTGTCAGCCTGTGGACTGAGTTTGGGAGGACACTCCTACAGTGAGCAGGGACCCCAGTGGAACCCCAAAAGGGAGGAAGGTGCATTTTTGCCTTGTCTTTCCCCAATCTAGCACACTTTTGCTCTCCTACCCCCAGAAGTGAGAAGTCTGGATCTTTAAGTGTTGGGTCTCCGGGATTTATACCAGCAGCCTCTGAGCTCCCTGGCCTTGTACACCACTGAGCTTGCTGGTTCTGGGGTTACAGACTTTGACTTAGCAAGGCTAGTGGCTTTCCTCTTGCTTCAGCTTCCAGATGAGGACTGTGGGACTTCTCAGGGTCCATAACTGAGTGAGCCAGTCCTCTGAATAAGGCTTTCTCTCCTACCTCTGTATGTGCATACATTTTCTATCACTGCCCTTTCTCTCCGAGTGCTCTGCCTGAAATAGTGACCATAACGTTCTGAAGTTAGCAAAGTAACAGAACAGTTACTTCAGAGACCAGGTTAAAGCATGGGCAATAATATGAACAACTGTAAAATAAGCTACCTTGCGCTTTTCACAGATACTGTTATAAATTTTAAAAACCACAATTATCATTTTGAAATTGTAGAAAACATCTAGAGCAAATATTCACATTAATCTTTTCTTCCAAAATTATCATTCCTGGCAAAATAAAGTAACAAGGCTTTTTGTGTTAAAGCAAGCCTATTAGACATGTATACAGATAAAGTACATTGGATGAATCATGTTTAATAATAGTACTTAATATTTTTCTCAGAAACATAATGGGTAATTTCTGAAGCACAAATGATTTCTGTGAAGAGGAGCTAGACAGAAGCAAAAATAAATGTAGAATGAGTTAGCTTCTTTGTTATAAGCAATTTGAAAACATAATTAGGAAGAGGAGAGTCTAATTGTAAGACAGAAAAATTTTAAATCTCATCTCTTGGTAAGTAGAGTGTGTAAAAGAAAATTCTTTAAAAATGTTAACATATTTTGAAATTGAGGAAATCCATCTATTCGTGGCTTTAGATTTCATTTACTCTTTTAGCTCAATAGCAGGCAGCTAAAGTGAATAGACTCTATTTTTGTGTCATTATAGAGCATATTAAAATTTAAAAAGTAAAAATAGTCAAAAATAACTCTGTGATGATAAGCGGAACCGCAGATGTTTCTTTCCTGCTGATTTCAATCTGTTGATTTAAAATTGTATATGCTAGGAACTGATTTCTGCCCCTTGAAATACAGCTATTATAATTACTTTTATTTGCTTTTATATTAAAGTCAAATGGCTTGAAGAATCAAATTGTGTTGTTAAATTTAGAGGGTGTCTCAGCTGCTGGCATCTGAGACTAGACTCACTGAAGTGTGAGATAACGCTAATAGAAGATTTCAGTCGTTGAGGGCATTGAAGAAACGACACAGCTATACCTCAGGTTATTAGGCCGTATCTTCCACAAATGACTGAAGCAGCCTGATTACTTCAGATATGAATTCTGTATGTTAAAACCATAGCATTTATATTTTGTGGCCAAAAGTTAAAGTGGTTTCATTTATAGAATTTACTGATCTACTATGATAATCTTATCATCAGTTTAGATGTCCATTAGGAAAATATTGGCAATATTTAAGCAGCATTGAAGAACATGTGTCTCTCTTTTTATGTGAAAGTTAATGAAAAACATTCTTTTCTCCATTGTTTTCTAAGAATGGATAATTTCAGAATGATAACTGCTTTTCATGAAATTTCATCCTTTGGATTTTGGGTCTGAAGTAAGTCGAGTTAATGATATCATTTACTCACAGAATGAGATTAGGTGTTTCCAGATTTAAGATATTCAACCTCTTTTCTCATCTAGTTTTCAGGATATTGCAGCTGAAAGCAAGTTTCTTAAAAATAAGGCTTTCTAGTTTTGTGAGATTTTAGTAAAATACGTAAAAATAAAAGCATTTTAAGTGTCAACTGAAAAAGTATTTTCTTTTAGCTCACAACTCCAGTTTCCTGTTTATAGGTCCATATATTAGTAATAAAAGTAATATTTAGAAAAATACTGAAAATAATGACAGTTAACAGTGAATGTAATTTTTTGTGTAACAGGTTCATGTTTTCAATAATTAAATTCTATTGATAAGCCAGTGACTTGTTAAAATTGTTTTAGTTCTATTTTGTACATTAGTCCTATTTTGTACTTCTTGCCCCCAGGGGTAGCATTATTTTGTGCATTAACAAACACAGACAATACCACTGCTATCCTCCGGCCCTCAGTAGCACAGCTAGTGGTTTGCAAAGTCTTCCAACAAAGTTGCGCTGCTGAAATCTCATGCCCTCCACTATGAAAAATCACAGTCTTCTCCCTCCTTCCACAACAGCCTCTGCCGAAAGCTTTACAGCAATGCTTCTTTGCATTTTTTTATTGATTTACCACTCAAGGGCTCACCCCTAAACCCATTTATGTGTTTTGCATGTCTCTTTGAATCCACAGGTTTCCTCTTCATTCCTTCATTTACCTTCTGTCTGTCAAAGATCCTGGACTGGCTGAGTTGGAGACATCTTCAGCTTACACTTGCCGCTGCACACCCACGGAGCAGTTTGTTAGAATGGCCTGCTCCCGTCTCTACTTCTTGATATAAAGTCTTAACTAGATCAGCTTTGAGCCTTCATCGGTATGGTAGGTATTGCTAGACACTAACATCCAGGGTAGCCAATGTCTGGCTTTTACTCTTTTCCTTTCATTTTCTCATCTACTAATGCCTAAAGCTATTCCTAAATTTGTGGTGTTAAAACAGTAACCTATCTTTTCATCTCTTGCCTCAAATATATGTACAGTAGATGCTGTAGCACTGGTAATACAGGGAAATGTACCAGATAACCACAAGGAATGTAAACATTATATGTCATAAACATGAAGTAAAATAATAGTAATTATAATAAAAGAGGATCTGGAGATGGAAGGAGGGAGGTGAGTGGGGAGAGAAGGAGAATAAAAAAGAATCAAGATGTAAAAAATTACATATAGGATAAGTGAATGAATTGTTTCACCTTCTTTTGAGAGAGATCAATTCATTTTGTAAAATATAGTTATGAACTCTTTAATTTTAAATGTACATATTTTATGGGTCTCAAACTATTATGGTCTTATTTTTACTATATCTCAAACTACCTAGCAATGAGCCATAGGCAGACTCTTCTGTTTGTCCCTTGACATGACTTGTAATTTTCCATAGTTTCCCTGCTATTTTGTGGCTAGCCTTTTCCAGGCTAATATTACATAATGTGGAAACAGCTTTATTAAAAGTCTCGGATTTCTTTTAACAGGAAGTGAAATGAAATATCAATACAAATAGAATAAAAACAATCTTTATGTCTCTATATCTATTTGTTTTTTTTTTTTTGTGTGTGAGTGATGCTGGAAATCCAATCCAGAGCCTTGTGTATGCTAGGCAAGTGTTCTACTATGGAATTACACCTCATATAATACATAATTTAAATCTATATGAATTCTTCATAACTCCATGTAGATATTTCCATTCAGATTTGGAACTATAAACTCATCTGTGTTAGAAGAGCTCTCTAAATATTTAGCCACACAAATCCTTTCATTACTGTGATTAGTGGTTTTCAAGGACACAGGGGATGGTAGAATTAGAATATCACACAATTATGCACTATTCTGCATTATACCCATAACTATCTAAGAATAACAATACTAGTACTACCAGCACTAATTTTGGTTAATGAAAACATACAAAGTCGGGATGAATGTGTTGCCCGTACTTCCATCCATCTAAAAATATTTTTCCTGTATCAACATTGTCAAGACAAGCTGCCTTCATATATTCTTTCTTTTTTAAACTAATCACTTAGTTTTTGTTCTACAAGTTGTTATATACCTTGGCTCATAGTTTAGAGATCACTTCTAAATTGTTTGCATGTTGGGTTTAAATGTTTAGTAGTTTTATTTCTAGGATTTCCTGGTCCAATATTTTTCCTTTCCTTGATTCCTTTATTTCTCAAATTCTTTCTGATCATTTCCAATAAGGTATTGTTATGGTTGCTACATTGTGTCAACCTTCTATTCTGGTGAGGGAATTGATGTATTTATGTTTGTAAGCAGAATAGTTATAACATCTTAGGCGTAATTACAAGCATGTTTTTATATCTAAAACTGGTTTAAAGAAATGTCTCCAGTTGCCAAGTTGATCAGGGGCAGATTGTTATGGTTGATACATTATGTCAACTTTAGGAGTCTAGAAGCTTAACTAAATAACTCAGCAGGTCTGCATCCTGGGGTGAAAAGGACATGACCTTTCTGCTCTAGGATATTGTTCATTGCGTCAATTTGAGAAGTTTAGAAGGTTAATTATGTGACCCAGCAGGGAGCCAGGATCCTTACTTTGTATTCACCCTGAGCTTGTGCAAGAGGAGGGCACGGAGAGGGTGTGGGTGTAGAGGACCACCCCCCACCCACCACGGCACACAGTAAAAGGGAAATGAGGAAGGATTGATTGCTGGTTCTTCAGAGGAGCTCCAGTCTTCACCTTCAGCTTGGTAGTCATCTTCTCGCTTCTGGTGCAGACTGTTTGGCTTCTGCCTAGGACTCTTCAGCCTTCTAGTGTAAACTCTTCGGCCTTCATCTTAGATTCTTCAGCATTCTGTTGCAGACCCATCAGCCTCTTGATATGGACTTACACGGACACTGCAGTGAGCTCCAGACCTTGGACTGGGCTCTTCAATCTCCATTGTGCAGATACCTTCTGCATGCTTCCTCATCCAACTCTGTGGCTGACCATTATAAGCCAAGCTTATAAATTCTTGTACCTTTGCATATTGTGTATTATGTCTGTTTCTCTAGTAAATCCTGACTGACACATGTATCCTACAGAAATGCAATGTTCTTACAATCTCCATCAGTATGTGGTTGTAAGGAACATATGAATATTTACCAACATCACTGAAAGTTCAAAGGAAATGCATGCACACCAGACAGCCCTGAAGGCTTGTCTTTGTTTCTGTGCAGCTGGTTGGTCACCAATGATTGGGGCAGTGGCTGTGTTTGGTGACCTCCAGCCAATGGGGCTTGTGCTGGCGGATGCATGTGTGACTAGGTAAGCTCATTTTGAGTTGAATGGAGGCAACAACCACATTATTTTAGTGTACTCTGAACTGTTACCTGTTTGAATAAATATCTGATGAAAAGATGAACAAAAAGAATGTGTATAAGCTATTTTGTAAGTGGATGTCTGTTTGTTAATATGTTTTCCTTATTTTTAAAATAAAAAAAAGCATGTGTATCAGGCTTAGTGATGGGCTCTGTGGGGCCGTAAAGGGAAAGCCAACCTAACAAATAAGGGGGATAAACTATATGTAACATTATTTTAAAAACCAACCAGAAAACAGTGTCAGATAAGAAAAGAAAAGAGAAATGTAGCAATTTATAAAAGACAAAATTATAACCCTCTAGGCAGACCAGTCACAAAGAAAGACTCAACAGAAAACCTATTTGCAGATATTTGCAAAAATAGTTTCTTAGGCCAAATTTTTTGCCATTGTTTTTGAGACAGTCTCACTATGTAGTCCAAACTGGCCTTGAACTCACTACGTAGCCCAGGCTGGTCTCAAACTTGGGATCTTCCTACCTCAGCCTCCTAAGTGCTTGGATTATAGGCATATCACATCACACCTGGATATTCTGTATATTCCTTAAAATTATTATATTATTAGCTGATTGTGGCATTCATGTCTATAACTCCCATACTTTGGCAGGATTAGGCAGAAGAATTGCAAGTTTGAGCACACTCTAGAAAAGTTGAGGACGTAGATGCTGCCTCAAAACTAAAAAAACAAAACAAAACAAAAGTTAAAAAGGCTGGAGATATAGCTTCATGTGAAGGACCTAAGTTCAATTCCCAGAAACACAGAAAAAGAGAGCAGTATATTAAAAATCACGCTGTTTTCCTCCTAGCACAACAAAAGAGAAGATTTTTGCCTCTGTTTTGTTTATATTCTGCTTCAGTATGCAAGGATGTGGTGTAAAGGTCAGGCCATTTCAAGCTCTTAATGTCCTCAGGCCACTTTCTAAAGATGTTATAGGTTTTCTGAATGAAAATTAAAATGCTACTGCTAAGGAGAAATTGAGTAAATGAGATATGGCTTATATATAGCATGTGCTAATTTCAGATAATGGAAGAACAATGGGGAAAAAAAGGAAAGAACCAATGAGACACAATTCTACTTTTTTTGTTTCACGTTTTTACACTGAATATGCATTTCCCTTAGGTAAAATTGTTTGACCACAGGGCTGGCCGCGTTTTACTACCATGAAGAGGACACAGCCCTTTTCTCAATGCCAACAAATAATTTTTAAACCTTGTTTTCTTCCCTTCACTCGGTGAGCAGCACTTTTGGTTGGGGAAGGCTGTGTGCAGGCAAAAATTACTGATTTCTCCTTCCTTCATGATAAGTACAGGCAATTTTGTCTACCAGGGCGTGAGTAAATAATTAGAAACAGCAGATTAATTTACATGAAATTGCTAGGCAGGTGCAATTTCCAGGGAAGGTAATCACTACAGCTCACAGGTCAGTCAGCTTGCTGTTGTCGTTACAGAATAGTTGAGAGGAACTTAACAGAAGAAAGTTTTATTTTAACTCATAGTTTTAAGCTTTCTGTCTATGGTCAGCTGGCTCTGTTGCTTTAGATCTGTGCGGATACCGTGTATCACAGCAGAATGGTGAGGAAGAGGAAGGGTCCTCACCTTACAGCAGCCAGGAAGCAGAGAATGAAGCCAGAGAGGAAGGGTTGGGGACCAGATGTAGCTTCCAAGGTCATCCCCTGTGGTCCATCGCCTTCCACTGTGGCCCAGCCCGCTTCTCCAGATAATGCCATCAAATTATGACCTCAATAGACTAACCAAACACCCAGCTAAGCCTTCAACACAGTGGCCTGGAGGGGGATATTTTAAATATCAACTGTATTAGCCATCTGAGTTAGACACAATACTCACATAGGAGCTGTTTTCAAGAACTTTACTTAAAAAACCACTCAATCAGACTTGTGACACGCTTCCTTTAAAGTGTTCTCTCTGCTCGGGACATCTCCCTTAGGGGAAGTTATGAAACAGTAGCTTCAGTATTCTAGGTTACTCAGAAACGAGCAATAAGAGAATGAGAAGCCATTGCCACTCACTGTTTTGACACCACGGGGCTTTGTCCAGCATATGTAAACCTGTGCTGACTCACAGGGATGCTTTCTAAACTCATTCATGAGAGGGATTTGCCAGTACCTTCAATCTTCTTATCATCTTCATGTCAGGAGCGAGATTGGAGTCTTTGGAATTGATTTGTGCACAGCACACTGTACTTTTTAAGGTCGTATGTGTTAATCCCTATAAGACCGCTGAGATTGACATGCTGTCAGAGATCATGCGTTTTAAGTCATTAGAAGACTGACGTGCAGGTGGAAGTTAAGAGACAGAAGCTGCTCTCCTTTGTGGGAGACCCCTCCGCTGGACTTGCATACAGTGAGTAATGTAGGGGCATGTAGGGGAATGGGGAAGAGAGTGTGCTGGTCTACCCCTGCAGATAAATCCTCAGCAAAAATTTTTCATTATATGGAATGGCAGAATTGGGAATTAGAGCAACTTCTGGTGAATGTGGATCTGAAAGTGTTCCTGTGAACCAAGCCAGGCTCACCTGTCTGTGTCCAGGGGTTCTGAGGAATTCTCATGTTCCTCTCACGCTGTCACTAAGCTCACCTTGCAGTGATAGGAGATCCTGGGATCTCTCTCCGTTAAATCTGGTAATTGGGACTCCGGCCAGAGCCAGCTTTCCCTGCCCTGTCCACTGCCCAGATAATTGCTGTGACATTTCATTCCTCCCTTCTCTGAAAGAAGCACTTCAGGCGGAAAGCTCATTCTTCTAGAAAGTGCTCTAGGCCCTCAGCTACAGGATAATTGCAATTCACAGTTTGGTGGCTCGCTCATTCCCTACACGGTCAAGGGCTGGTTTCCAGTTTGATTACTGAGGCAAAATAAGCCTGGGCAGATACATAAAGTTATTTCTCTCTTCTTTCCCACTTGGTAGGAGGGAGTTAAAAGCAGATAAAAGTTCTGAGTAAACATCTTTACTTGGAGTGCAGCAAGAAGTTCTTGTTCTGCCAAACTGATAAAATTTCAGAATAGAATACATATCTCTAAGTAAGTCAGTTTGCATTATGAAGGACCTGGCGCTTCGCCTAACACACAGTCAGCGCTCATGGAACATTTGTTAAATAAGTACACATATTAGAGAACCAGACCCTTGTTCTTACATTAAACAGTGTTCCAAGATTTTTGCCTTTTCTGTTGTTGCCTTCTCTGGCAACTGGTTGATACTGCCTTTGAGTTTATCACTGTAAATTCTGTAAACTATCCTTATGCAGTGTTTGCATAGTTCAAAATACAAACAAATCCTTAGCTATATAGAAGGATCTTCATATCCTTTTTCACATAAAAGAGTAAAGTTTCAAAAACCATTGAAAGTTTCAAAAACCAAACAGTCTGATTGAAAAAAATAAGGGTTATAAGCCTTTTAAAACTTAAATGACCTTTGTTATTATTTGGTCTATATTTTATGCCAGAACTGTACAGCTCGGAGTGGATAAGCAACCTGTCCAGGGGTGTTTAAGAGCTTAATGACCAAGCAGGGATGAAATCTCAGGATTCAAAATATCTTGAATAAAGCACTTGCCATCAAATCTGTGAGCAAGAGATCATCAATGTGGTGATGAAGAGTAAAAGGGTACTCAAGTAATTTGGCTTATCTATCTGAAAATCCCAGTCTATGAAACAGACATTGCCAATTCTTGTATCATCAGTATTCCTGGACCCATCTCATTTAAAGAAATGGGAACATGAGATTTTATACTTGAAATGCATAATGATGAAAATATGTATTTTGTGAAGTTCGAAAATAGATATTCATTTTCTATATAATTCCTTTCTTCTTTGAACAGTGCCATCACTATGGGCCTGTACTAGGGAAGTAAGGCTTACTCTGGAACACACAAAAAAGCATGTCCTTTTACAGAAACTCAACTAAACTGTATTTGGATGGTTGGCAAAACTGTTTACAATCTGAATAGCACTGCCACATTGTGGAGGCCGGACGTGAAGATGGGACCCAAATTATATGAATAAAGGGCAGGACCAATCAGGGTGAGCATGAGACTCAATCAGGATGGTGGTGAGACTTACCACAGATCGTTTCATAAATTTAGCGAACAAAAGGAAAAATTCATATCAAAGGGTACTGGGGAAGTGGGGAACTTGTATGTGTACACAATACATCTTAATTCCTTCTTCATCTTCTTATCCCATCCTTCCCTGTACCCTCCAGCTCTTGTTATTTGCAAAATAACAACCCTTACTATTTGCAAAACCCCCATTTCCATTTTTCTGCAGTACTGTTTTAATCCTGTTCCCCTCTCTCACTCCACCCTCCCTCCATCCTTGTTACCTTCCCCTTCTTATCTTTGAAAAAAATCCCCCTACTTCCTATTACCTATTTCTTATCATCAAAAATTTTTCCCTACTTCCGTTATCTATCTTTTATTGTGCTCTTTATGCTTTGGGTTTCTTATATAGGAGAAACCATGCGATAGTTAAGCTTTTGAGTCTGACTTATTTCGCGTAACGTTATTGGCTTGAGGTGCATCCATTCATAAATGCCTCACACTTATCCTTCTTTATGGCAGAGTAGTACTTCATTGTATGTAAATGCCATCTTTTCTTTATCCATTTGTAATGAAGCTTCACGACTCTTTGTTCTGGATAGAACAAGTAAGATTAAATGAGGATAAAGAGTGTGTTGCTAAATTTGGCCTTTGATATCATTTTCTTAAAAGAGCAAGAGAAGATTACTCAGTTTTGACAAAAGTGACTTTTATTTTTCAATCCCATTAGGCGTTAGTCTTGTGATTGTTACTGTAGGTATAGTTTTCTTTTGAGGAATAATGAAAATTTTATTTCCTCTTTTCTTCATCTCTTCCCCTTTTTAGAAAAGGTTTTGGGAAAGTGCTAGCCCTTTTTTAAAATCTTGCCTTTTTTCTCTAGTAGTGGAAAAAACTCAAAGAATTGGGCTTAAATTCTGGTTCTGTTACTTGTCAGTGAAATAATTTAAAGTGATGTTTTTTAAAGGTGAAAAATTTTGACTATGAACTCATTCTTCAGATCTCTAGGACTCAAGTGTGTTTTTGAAAGAAAGACTATTTAACGTGAAACATTATTTTACTATCATTAGATGCCACTGCATCCATATTGGAACTACGTGAAGCTAATGCTAATTAGTAGCTAATTGCTTCATGGATAATCATTATTGTGTGGCCTTTGCTGCCGGTACTGTTGCTTCATCATTCACCATTTCCTGTAGGTAAGGACCACCTATGGGATATAAACTTTTTGAAGACAGGAAAAATATTGCATGCTTAAAGCAGTGCCTTGTGTTTGTAGAGACTGAATTTATTTGTGGATCATCTTTTAAATTAAATGGATGTCTCTGTGCTTGTGCTACCCTTCCAAAACCCTATAACTTGAAGGTCACTGTCAAAGTTTGAAAGTCAATTTCCTAACAATTATTGTACATTTGCTGCCTGTGTGTGAAACAGTTACATGTGATACAATCTCTCAATCTTCTTGTACTATTTTTTTCATTAAAATAAGAGATCTAATACAATTTAATACAAAGTAAAAGGATGCTACAAGTAACTGTTCTAATATATTGGGCACTTACTTCTACATCTCTTAGAAGCTGACTGACTATAAAGTTAGATGTACGTTTGCTTTCAGATTACTCATCATTTCCAATTAGGCAATCTTTGTTTAGCATACTAATTTTTAATGGAGATGCTAATTTCTTTTCTTATAATGTGCATTATTTTTAAAGTATTTCCTAAAGCATTATCTACCAAAACAATTGCAAACAGCAGAACCTAGAAAAGCATGTAATGTGTTATAATTAGGAGACTAAAAGAATTGAGTGCTCTCTGTCTTGACAGGTAACTCTCTCACACAAGAGGACGTGGTTCGTAACCTTAGTGCAACCTTGCACCACTGCTTACACTGCTAAACAAAAAAACAAATACCGAAGTACCTTCCATATGGATTATTAGAAATATAAACATTTGTACATAGACCATACTTCAATCAGCAAAATTAATTATAAATACTTCTAAAATTTTATAAGTTAAAGGTTCTGAAAACCAGCAAATTTCTGAGTTGCATAAGTGCCTCTTTCTGCTTCTGTGGGATTAGGGGAGATCCTCTCCACTGAGAAAATCTTTGATCACAGCTGAGAAAGGAGTAGGAGTTTAACCTGTATCCTTCATTGAACTCTGAGGACCATGAACTTCTTACCCCACTGTAGAAACAAAGGAAAGTGAGCAGCACCAGTAGTAACTGCATGTAAAGCTATGGGGAAGGAGAGGTGTGTCTTTGTTTTAGAAACAGTGGAGTAGAATCTCAGATTCACCCTGCAGCACCCCCGAGTGCTTGCTGTTTTGTAGGGTACTTGGCACAGCACCTGCTACATAATTAAGTCAGGAGAAAAACTATTTAAGAATTTATTCTAAACATAAAATTCAGATAGTTCCAGCTGAAATCTTCGTGATTAGCCATAGTAGATACACGCTACACTCTAGATTAATATATTTAATCTAGTTGAATAGTGAATTGATAAGAACTTCAGCAAAAGTAGTATTTCCAAATATGTTTGTAAGAAGTTTTCATAAAACGTTAATTTTGGCAACATAGACAAATCCTCTATGTTCATTTATTTATCACTATAATGCAAAACAGGTATAAAATAAAACAAACAGCAGTTTCTTGCCTTCTGTTATTATAAGGTAGAGATAAAATTTAGTTTCTTTCTTTGGGTTTTTTTGTAATTTTATTTCTCTCTCTGTCTCCCAGACACACACACACACACACACACACACACACACACGCACACACACTACAATGGTCACCCATCTATTTTATTAAGAATGAGTTGCTTTGTAAATATTTGGAAAGCTTTACGAGGTTACATATGTTTGGATTCTTATGATCATATTTTTAACTCAAATATATGGTCTTGATTACTTTTATTTGGCAGAATTTTAAAAAAAGTAATAGTAAAGCTTTATCTCTAAAATGACTGTAGTAAGTGTCACCAATTTTGCATTTTAAGGAAATGTTTATTGGTGATATCATGCTTGCTAAGCTGAGTTGAAATGACAGACTTTATTGCGTTTTATGAGTCACATCATCTCTGCACTGGAATTATGCACAGGAAACCATTTCCTTTATTTCATGAGACAGCCTGCTGAACATGAAAACACCGGACAGCTGAACCAAATTTTTATACCACTAATTTACAGATTGGGGCATATTAAAGCAAATGAGAAAGCTATTTCTCATCAAGTAGTCTGCCTGCGTTACCTGGTGATTTTCTTACTGACATGGATGTGTTTCAGCGGTATTACGATTACAGTTTGCACTTACTGCTCACACTAATGCATATTGTTTTATGTCACCACTTTGCCAGTGTTCCAAATGATCAGTTAGTCACTCTTGGACAGCTTTTCTGGTTGTTGGTGAAATGCCAGGTTTTAATAGATCATATGCTTAATGTTATCTTAATGCTGGACTCAACACTACTCCTTAATTTTTATTGTTGCATAACATTGACAACTTCCATTCTATCTCTCCATTCCTCTACACAAAGGAACTATATTCCTCACATTCTGCTCATTACGAGAAGCCCATTTACTCTTTTAAGCAGTGACTACACTCTAGGAAATGGGTCACTGCTGTGTGTCAGAGAAATATGTAAGTGTTTGAATGAAATATGTAACTGATTCTAGAAGCCTTAGGAGACTTCTAGAATCCTGACACATTACCACACATTGTGGTATTATGCTATTTCCACACCACCCTGGTAGTTGTTTATCCTGCTTTGTAAGGAGATTTCAGGGCATCTAATAGAACCCTGAAGAAAACCAGATTGCCCTTGGTTTTTCCATAGTCTTGGCAGGTTTTCAGAGTGGACAAGATAAATGTGTTAAACAAAATGTCGATGTTCTAAAATGAGTGTTCTGGACAGGAGCCTTTTCCCATTTAAAACCTGAGTCCTTTAAGTAGTTCTGGGTGGGCTGTGGCACTGGAAATTTTTCAAATATTTTAATGGTAGACAATGAGTCAGTACTTTTTGGAACTATAAATCGCATATTAAAGCAAACAAATGAATGCTTGGTACTACTAGGAAATAATACTTCATATGCATGTGGACCAGTCAGACTTCCCTTTGCTAGAACAAAATACTTGACATAAAACTAAGGAGGAGAAGTTTATCTAGCTCATGGTTTTAGAGGGTGCAGTCCATAGTCAACTGGCTCCAAAGCAGAAACACCATAGTAGAAGGATAAGATAGAAGAAACCTTCCAAACCATGAACCAGATAGAGAAGGGAGAATCTGAGAGCATGAACACATCGTTGCAGGTCACACACTAGTGACATACCTCCTCCAACCAGGTCCTACCTCCTAACAGCACATTCAACTGTGAACACATCAATGGGTCATCTTCCAAACACTCCCTTTCTGAACACATGAGACTTCTGAGGGATATTTTAGATTTAAATGATAACAGCAAGATTCTATTGTGTTTGAATTAGGAGAAAGATTAATTCATCTCACCCAAAAGATCCTTCCTATCAGTTTTTGTAAGGAATGTAACATTACTTTTAACCTCATTAAACCTATGTCAGTGTTTTTTGGTAAAACTGACCTCTGTTATAATAAAGATTATATTCAGAATAAGAATTAATTTAAGGTACAAGTGATCCTTACCAATAAACTAATGCCCTGACAAAAGACCTGAAATTCTCAATTTATTACCTGGGCTGAAACTATTCCAGCAAATTTAATCATAGAAAATAGTGGTAATAGTCTCTCTCTCTCTCTCTCTCTCTCTCTCTCTCTCTCTCTCTTTGCCTTTTCAGAGATGAAAAGTCCAGGGCCACATATGTAGAACGATATTGATTTTGGTTGATTGTAGTATCTCTATTGTAATTGTTATTTTTTTTTCTTTTTCTTTTTTTTTTTTTTTGGTTTTTCTCCGGTACCGGGAACCGAACTCATGACCTTGCGCTTGCCAGGCAGGCACTTTTGCCGCTGAGCTAAATCCCTAGCCCCTTGTAATTGTTATTTAACTACTCAAATTTCCAGCTATCTGCAGAAGATATATTAGAAGTACTAAGAATATTCCATAAAATTTTGGAAAGCTTCTTAAAATAATGGTTAAGTGTTTTTTCAAATAATTAAATGTTAAAAATCTGAACATTGAGAAAATAGAGCCCAGACTATATAAATAACCTTAAATCAATTGATTTTTAGATTATTTCAACAACTTATGATTTAATATTTTATGCATGTGAAAACCATTTAAAATATATATGGTTAATTTTATTTGTCTTGCATGAATATTTAAATATAACATACCCATAAAAGCACATGGTAAAAATATCAATAGTTTTTTCTTTTGGTGTCTAAACAAATCATCAAAGGCACATAAACTCAACTGTGGGTTTTAGCCCATGGTTCTTTGTATGTCTAGTACTCATTGACACATCTAATATATTTTTGAGGGTTGTTCTGTAAATGTAACTCTTTAAACCTAGCAAGCAGCATTCAAAAATCAAATCCTTTTCTCTCACATTTTGAAGTACTGTTATAGCTCTATTGGGAGAAATGCGAAGGCATCTTTCTACTAGTGATTTGAAAACTATTTGTCCATTAGATTTCTCCTATAGTTTTGCTTTTATGAGGAGGAAGAGGGAAGGCACCAACATATGACGGGATTAACTGTATCCCACTTCCCTTTTATTTCCTCTTCTGGAGTCTCTGTAACTTACTCTTAAGATTGGCTCAAGGGTGGAGATATTCATCTCTGTTCTCAATCCTAGATGTGCGCTGGAATCATAAACCAAACCACCCAACACATCAGAATAGCTAGCATAAAAAAGATAAAATATAAACTATTGGCAAGAATGAGAAGTAAGTGTAACTTTAATACTGTGCTTTGTGGATAGACACTGATAGAACCACTTGAAAAAACTGAAAGTATCTTCTAAGTCTGAACATGTTCATACTTGATAATCCAGAAGTTCCTCCTAGGAATATATTTAAAATAATTTGTACATATATTCACAGCAAAACATGAAAATAACATTCCTGCAGAACTATTCATAATAGATAAGAATTTTGCATAACCCAAATGTCCATTTGCAATGCAATTTATACATAAATGTATTAACATTGTAGATTACTATGGAGAAATCAGAATCAACAAACTACAGCTACATGCAGACACATTGTTATTGTTTCAATCTAAAATATCCCCCAAATTCTTATGTGTTTGGAAGATAATTGGATCACAGGGGTGCTACACTGGTTGGTGGACTGGTCCACTGATGAATTTATAGTTAAATTTGCTATTCCAAGGGCATGACCTGGAAGAGGATATTTCTGTTCAAGGCTCCTTCCTTTTCTCTCAGCTTCCTGGCAGCCATGACATGAGTAATGTTCTTCCCATTGGCCTGCCACCATTTGATTTCCTCACTGGAGCTGGCCAAGCATGGACTGAAACATTTGGAACTGTGAGCCACAATACACCATATCTCTCTTTTAAATTTCCAGTATTGGGTACTATACCCCAGTGACAAGAAAGTGTCTAAGACAGACATTGCAGAAAAATATCCTTATTAAGCAAAATAATCCAGCTAGAAAGAACTATACTGCAATTTCCATTTATATAAAACTAAAAAGACAAGGTAAACTAACCCATGATATGAAAATTGGAATAGAAGTTGCAACAGAGTTGTGTAGACTATAAGTTATTGGAAGGGAAACTCCTGGGACTGCTGCTTTATGTATATTCACTTCAGGGCTGTATTCGATTTTTCATCACTGAGACAATACCCAGCACTCACAACTAAAGGAAGAGAGGTTCACTTTGCTCATGGCTTCAGCCCAGGATGGGGTGGCTTCAAGGCAGGAACATCATGGCGGAAGGGCATGGTGTGCAAAGACATAGTTGATGGGAGCTGGGAAGCAGAGCAGGGGAATGGCGCCAGAGCAGAACAGGGCAGAGACTACACACAGACCTGAAGGCCACACCTCCATGACACACCCAGGCACACCTGGAAGTGTGTGCCACCAAATCTCTGGGTGGATCCCAAAGCCAATGAAGTCAAAACTCTGCCCTAACCACCACAAGAGCTGTTCGTGGCAATTCATTGAGTTATACTTTAAGATTTTTTTACTTTTCTACATGTACATTGTACTTTAGTAAAATTAACAAAAATTACAAATATTCAGCCTTAGATTCATATTCATTTGGTGGAAAAGTGGGACCCACATTAGCCGTTATGTGTTACTTTGCTTCAATACCAAGTTGAGATTCACTATTCTAGACTAAGAAAAACTTATGTTGCAGTTTAGATTCTGCTCAAACCGCTTCCTCCACCATATGACTTTAGAGTCATTGCTCCTGACCCCTCCTCAAGGGCCCCCAGAAGATGCAAGAGAAACATGTTTTCTTTCAACATACAAAAAATCACTGCTCTACATTTCTAGTAACTGTACTCAGAAACTGTTTGCAGTTCTTGTCTCCTTTCAGACCACTTGAAGTGCATTTTTCCAGACAGCAATACCTAGTCCATACATAGCACTGTGAGATCAGCGCCACCCGTTGGACACTTGGCAGAACAGAAGACCTTAGGTAGTCTTGGTAATTTGGCTCTGAATGTAAGCCAAGTAGAGCTCCCCACTTTCACCAATAATAAAGCTGCAGTTGGAGAAAATTTGGCATGGTCCAAACATTCTTTTTTCTTCAGCATATGTTTTCATAAATGTTTGTATTATCGTGTGAAAAGAAGTCCATTTCTGTCTATTTCACATTTTCCCCTTGATTTGTACTATCACTTTTGTTCCTACCAAAACTAAAAGTGTATTTGCCTAGTTTTACTAATATTTATGTGTAGTTACCCAATAATTGACTAAAACTACATTATAAACTTATATAATTTGAGTTGGCCTAAATATAACATTTTTGGTAGAAAGCAGAAACTGTCATAGGAATTATAAACACTGTTTAATACATGTGATATTGTCTTTTTTTTTTTAAAGCTTCACCTTAGATGTACGGTGTTCAATTTTGTAATTTTCATCCTAATTACATAGAATAATTCTGTTTGAACTAGCCAAATCCTTTGATGTTTGACTGGTAATACTGTCCACTATAGTGTCAGGCTGGACACTATCCTATTTAATATTATTTTAAATATTTGTCTTGAGTGCTGTGATTTCTTAAATGTATAAAAGTCGTGGGCTTACCTTGCAGTTTAATTTCTAGAAAGAAGTATAAACTAATTCTTAGGAAAAATGATTGGTTTTGTGTGAGATAGTTTTACAGACCAGGAGTGAGATGCATTACATTACATTAAATGATCATTTAATATGCCTCCAAAGTCACTGGAGTGATGTATCTAGAATTCTTTCTTTTCTTTTATAAAAAAGCATATTACTGATTTCTTTCTTTTTCTGATATAGCTGTTTTTTCCACTTTACTGCTAATTTTAGTATACCTTGTGTCATATAATATGACGCAAATCAAATTTATCAAAATCATACATTAATTGCATTAAAAACATCAACATTTTTGAAACTATTTCTACCCGAGATGGTATGTAAAAATTGTAATTTGAAAGCTTTTCTTAGAAAACTGTGATAAAGTAGAGTGCAGATTGGTTTTAATGTTATATAATAAACATTTCAGAAAAGTACAATTATATATATGCCAACTCTTCCATATTCATATTAGGTATGGATGGACTCCAGGATCCATAAAACTTTGGTTTATCCTGAGAGGATTTTATTCTACACATTTAAAAGGGAAAGAATTCAGGCAGTTAAAGCCACTTTATTTTTAGTGCAAATACTTAAAATTTGAGTTGGTTGAAATTATGTTACATCTGCACTAAAATTATGCATTCTAGGGCAGTTTTTATAATCACTACAAATAGAAAACTATGAAAATATTAAGGCATCCAAAATAATTCAACTTATTAATTTTTTTACTCCAATTTATAAGAGAAGTCTTAGAAATAAGAAGTGTTAACTTTCCCAGTTCTATTGTATTACCCTGAAGACATATTACCATTTAGACCAAGTATGACTTTAGGTGAAAGTTTAACTCTGAGAGATCATTAGCTTTATAACAGAGCTAGAAAATCATTTTAACACCCATATTTAATAATTGTATACCAAGCCTCTTTCCACAAAACATTTGAGGCAACATACCCTAAATAATAAGAAATAAAATAATTCAGGAAAGGAATACTGTAGTGGACAAAGTAATAGGAATGAGGTAATAGGAATGAGGTCAGGAATGAGGTAGGAAAAAAAGACATGGTCATAATGATTATTGTGACCAGAAGACTAAACTTCAAATTTGGCAGCTGAGCGAAAAAGAATTCGAGCAGTTGCTGGATCTATATATCCATGCACAGATAGTGCATAAAACTATTCTTAAAAGAAGAATCCAATAATGACATTATTTAGAAGGAATTGTGTGTTTGATTTAATGTCTTGTCTTTCTTCAGTTTTTTTTTTTTTGATTGAATATCCTTTTCTTTGTTAAAACACTGTGGCTTTTGCTGCAGAGTGAAAGTTGCGAAAGTTTTAATTAGAATTTAAACAGAGGCCACCGTAGTGATAAACCCTGAGGAAATAATTATAGATGACTGGGCAAGACAGAATCAATATAATTTCAATGTCCAATATCTAAATGTGGTTTTTTCTGCCAACATGCCAAACTGCAGACCTGTGTTTAGACCTAAATTTCCAGATTTGGCAAATGAGACAGTCAATAAGATATCATTGAAATTATCTTTCTAGATTCTAGTTCCAAATAGGTGATCTTATGCACTTTAATATGTCAGAAATAGTATTGATGTAGGGCTGTTATTATGCATATAAAACTTCTGGAAAATGGAAGCCCTTGCTGATTTATATAAATCATACAACAACTATGTTGGGAAAAGCAATTCACCAAAGCCTGTCTTTTGCTGCCCATCAAAAGGACACTGAGTGTATTTTAATTACAGTAAATAGGATGGAATTATGTTTTTTAGTTTAAAGATTTGCCTTAGTGTTTATATGATCAGATTCTGAATTGTATGTTCAGCATCAGCACGGTTGATAAACAATTTCAATTTGGAATTTCTAATTATATAAAAGAAATAGCAAAGTCAATTTTACCTGCACTTTTTAAGTTCAACGATCCATGTCCACAAAAATATAAAATCAGGTAAATCTTCCACTAACTTTTCAAAAACACTGGATAAAAATCTTAAATGAAAGCAAGAATTCTCTATCTTATGGAACTAAGTCTTTTCCTCCCTATGGAATAGCTATGTTGTCATATTTTGATAGGCATTCAGGAATATTTTATGAATCCAATTAAATGCACCAATGAATTTTTTTGACAAGAATGAAATGTAATCCATCATAAAGCAAAGATTGATAGTCATTTTCACTTAATCATATGCAATTTTTAAAGAGAAAAATTACAATTTTACTTGCATACAAAAATACTATAATAGTGTATGTTAAAATAATGAAATGTATTTTTTGATATGGTAATGTTAGAACAGTAATTTACTTATGCATATAAAAACATACAAAATGCATAATGTTTTGTTAAGGTAAAGCTAAAAATTCCATTAAAAATAAACCTATATTTCATGTCTAAGAAACACAGAACTCTAATCATCAGGTTTGTCATGCTCATGTTTATTTATCATTTTTATATAAAAATTAAATGGTAATCTGCTGTGATGTTAAAGACATCAAGGGTTAGAAACAGTTTAGTATCATTTGCTAAACATTTGCTATTTTAAATACAAATTTAGAAACATGATTGTTCTAAAATTTTAGGCTCTCTGAAATAGTAATATTTATTAAAAAATGATCACCAATCGAATGGAAAACGTATTAAAAACCTCATTTTCTCAAATAAATCTAAAATCAAGTGAAATATAAATGACAACACATTAGATTGAATGCTTTTGGTTATAAGTTACCAAATATATAAAAACAGTGTTTTAAAGCATCTGGACAAATGCCTCCTGAGAAATGTACAGGTTGGTTACATTTCCATGCTGGTTGCTCTTGCCCCCCAAGAACATGGTATATCTTCAAATCTGGTGTGTGAGTCACACTTACTGTACAAGTTGATTTGGACTGGTCATGTCTCAAGTGCTCAGTAGCCACACCTGGCCGTGTGTATAGGTGAGCACAGCTCAGCGGCCAGCTTCATTGTAGCTTGACTGTGCTTGGAATAGGATGGCCACCAGCCACAGGATGACTCCTCACTTTCTTCTGAAGCCCACAGGGGATAAGGGGTATGTGTGACTAGGCAATAGTCCGAGATGTTGGCTTATTTCACTGGCTGAGTCATACATCTATCCTTGAATTCTTACTTCTGTTCAAGCAGACAAAGGCTGCCAATAAAGGCCCCAAGTGCGGCCACTCCTGGAATGTGGATGCTATTGATTGCTTCCAAATTTCATGGGCCACAAGAACAGCATGGCTAGTAAATGAGAATCAGGGCATCCAGAGGAAGGAAAAAAACGGTACGTGACATGCAACAGAGGAGAGCCAGGGTCAATAACAGGCTTACGTTTTAAATCATCTAGGACTTGTTTTCATGTGTTGTGAATAATAAATTTTATTTTTTGACAATGGTTTAAAGAAACACAACTCAATTTTTCATCTTTGTACAGCTAACTTCTAAGATTGTTTCCTTAGGAAGATGTACTAAGATTTAGAAAATTTTACAGGATATTAAATTTCCAGGTAGCTCCAGATTTCTTTTCTTTTTTCTTTTCTTTTCTTTCTTTTCTTCTCTTTTCTTTCCTTCTCTTCTCTACTCTTTTCTTATTAGTATATGTTTGCAATATATGATGTTTACATTTATTTTGGGGAGTGACTTTCAAACCCTCCAGCCACACACAGAAAAAGAGCAGCTCATTTCTTTAAACCATCTACTCTGTCTGGAGTCTTCATATTTGTTCCCTCTATAATCTTTTTACAAAGTACAAGGTCTTATTAATTCTTGGCCATAATGGAATTGCTATGTCATTCTTTTTGATTTCTTTATTTTTCATAGGCCAATTTCATATCACAGATGTGAATAATGGGATTGATTAACTTTTGGAAGAAAACTTATTTTTCTATAATGAAGTCTCTTCCCTTTGTCATAAAATACAAGAGAATACTCTTTCTAAGGTAAATGACAAGTCAAGGTAGTCATCTAAATGAAAAGGGAATTTTTTCTTCCATAGGTTTTCCTTTGACACAGATAATTCATCCTCCAAAGTATTTATTTCCAAAAAATTAAATGATATAATGATTTTGATAATGTTTACCTGCAAAATTTAATGATTTAAATGAATAATATAATTTACAGAATTTTATAATTCTGAGTGACAACACTTTAAAGATACTTTCATGCCTAGATTTCCAACCATAGTTGAGACAATTATTTGTAGAATATAAAATTTATCTGTGCAGTTTCAAAAGCAATGGAATACTTTTCATAAATTTTACACATAGTTTTGCTTTCTCTGTATAATCATATGCTGAAGAAATAAATAGGTTATGTCATGAAAAATAAATGATGTCACCATGACTATTTTTGGCCATAGACAATGTATTTGTGATGAACACTGATGATGAAACTACAGCTGGCTTATTTCAAGCCCTGGATAATTCTGTAATTAAAAGTATCCTTCAACAGATGGTAAATGCTAAGTACATTACCAAGAATATACTTTCTCCAAGAAATCCAAGAAATGTCACAGGAGAAGATATCAAATAGTCAAGTTTACCAAATAAAATCTCTTTGCTATTGCTTTGAGAAAAGTCTTATTTTTATAGCACTGAAGGAAATATGCGGATATGGTGATATACACCTGTAATTCCCCGCAGTTTGGGAGGTTAACGTAGGAGGATAGTAAGTTTGAGCCCAAGCTACGCAACTTAGCAAGACGCTATTTCAAAAAAAAGGTGGGGGAGGGAGAACAAGAAAGACCTGAGTTCCGTGTTCAATGCAGAGGGGAATATTCTCTTCTTATTTAAGAGCTCAAATTAAGTCAAAGAAAATTATCTTCTGATGGCCTCCTCTGAGAAATCTGAAGGCATAAGCAGATGATCAGAATTTGGAAACTATTTTCTGTCTTTTCCCTTGGTCGCTAAAATATTTGCAGGTATTGTAAAGATGCAGTGTACATGATAGTTTCTGACACATGGCCGTCTGTCATCCATGTGCAGAGAAAGCAAAGGGGAATTATAAGTTAAATTAAGAAATGCCATAGTTAATACATGAGTAAGTACAGTACACAGTGTGTAAATACCCACATTTGAGTGTGTCCTGAAAGAGCAAGGAGACCAGAAACTCATAGATTTTCCTATTGTATCTATTTTCAGACATATAAAACATGATCACGTTTTCACTTAAAATCTAGCTCAGTTTTATAATATTCTGGTATCAAGAAAATTATCATTTTCTTTAGTCCATGCTAAATAGATTTTCATACATTGCAGCATATATTGATTGTTTAATGTTCCATTCTGACTGTAAAAGCAGACAAAACTTACTCTGTGTTCTGAATAATCTTCTTAATTCCTGAGTACATTCTGTGTTTTTAAATATGACAGTGGGTCCATGTTTGAATGTTTTATTGTGTGTAGAATTGTACAGCCATTTGTACAATTTAGAATAGAAGACTTCTCCAATAATGATACAATAAATGGAATTTTACTATAGTTTTTCACAAAAATATAAAAATCTAAAAAAATGTGTCACATATTTATTCACAAGAGAGAAAAAAGATTAGCATAGGTTTTAAAGGACATCATAGGAGTTTTATGCTCACTACCATCAATTGCCAAGAAGAAAAACAATTACTAAACATGAGCCAAATTATCTGTGCTACAATAGCAAATTAAAGATATATATATATGGGAGAGTCAAGGACAGAGAGACAGAGACAGAGAGTGAGAGGGAAGGAGGGAGGAAGGAAGGGAGTGGGGAGAGAGGGAGAGAAGTGGGGAGGAGACACTCCTATTGCTACTGCTAAATTAACTTTCACTTTGCAGTGCCCAGGACAGTTTGTGTCTTACATTATCAGGGACAAACTCACTTGGAATACAGTCTGTCCATGACATAATTTCTGTTATCACAAGGCAACATAATTACATGAATTTAATAAACAGCAAGCATAACAATGCTGAAATTTCTTGCCAGAAACAGGTTGCTCTTTTTGTACAGTTCCATAAAGCCTTACAGAGCACTACGCTAGGCGGGTACTGAAAGGTGGTGAAGATATTTCCTATTTTGATGAGCTCATAAGCAGGTAGCGGTCAGTATGGAGAGTTACAAGACTAATTCATTACTATCCAGATCTCCGAATTCTTGCAGCCACATCACAAATTGAGATGGGGACTGGGCATCAGGTGGAAGCAGTGGTATAAAAGGAAGGCAAAACACAGGAAGGTGCATTCCCATTGGAAACAGTTGAATCCAGGCCACTGGATTGTCACAGGGAGCAAATACTGGAAAGGTAGGTAAGACCACAATATGAGCTACCATAACATCTATAATGGTTGATATATTATAGTGTATCACTGTGTCCACTTGAGAAGTCTAGAAGCTTAACTATGTAACTCAGCAGTTCTATATCCTAGTGTGTGGAGGACCTGCCTTTACCGCTCTAGGATGTTGTTCATTGTGTCAACTTGAGAAGTTTAGAAGTTTAACTAAGCTACTCAACAGGGTGTCAGGGTCCTCACTTTATAAACAGCCTCATCCTGTACAAAAAGAAAGCAGGGAGATGGTGTGAGCGCTACACCCACCTGAGTGTAGGTTACATTACCTGCATACAATGTAAGGGATGAAAAGAGCCTTGTTCTCCTTGCTTTTGCTCTTGTTGCTTTTGCTGTCTTCTGCAGCCTTGGAATGCTGTCCCTGTACCATACCACCTTGCCTTGGAACCAGCTGATTACAGATGGAAACCTCCACAAACTTTCAGCTAAACTAACCTTTCCTTCCTTAATTCTGGCATTGGTGGTAGTTGTCTCAGCAATGAGAGAAAAGTAACTAACACAATACCATTTGAGAAAGATCTAGAGATAATTTTGTAGGTAAGGAGCAGGATCTAATGCTTTATAAAATTTTGTGTTTTTAAATATTTTCCAAACTATAAATGTTACCTATTTTTTTGTAAAAATAAACAGAGTGGAAATTAGCCTGTAAAATTCTTTCTTCTACTTTGCTCCCCCAGCTGTTTTCTAGGTGTGGGGAGCAGTTGAAGCTGGAGATTGATCACTCCTAAAGAGTGTTTGAGGCAAGAGGGTGTCACATGATATCAACCTGCCCAGGGTATCAATAAATGCTCTGCGGTTGTTGAGCAGTTCCTTTTCTCCCATCTGGAGAGAGGGCTCCACCTGACCTCAGCTTTCTGTTTCCTGACTCATGTCTTTATTTATCCTTCACTGTCCTTCACTCAGAGAATTTTGAGAGCTGTGCTGGACTCAGTGTCTAGGGTGGTGGGGGTTAAAGTCACAAACACCAAAGCAAACACACACAATATAACAACACGAACAGCACCATGCTGTATCCCCACAGGCCACAAGTCACGTGCTTTAGGCTATTTTTTTTCTTGGTTATCTCCTTCTGTAATCCTAAATAATAACGTTTTTAAGATGGAATTTATTGATTTTTCTTTTTCAGTCATTATAAATTTTCTTCCTAATAAGAGAACATGACAATTTAGTGTTTTTAACTGCTCCTTCCTTTCCCTCCATACATTTTTCTTCTCTTTTTCCTTAGAATGGTTATATTTTTAGAGCAGTATTTAGTGTTTGCACTTGCATCATCAATTTGTTTGTGTCAAGTATGTAGTTTATACCAGTTTCAGCTTGTTTTTCTCAGACTTCTGACTTTAATTATTCCTTTTTGCATGGTTTTGTTATATTTTTGCTTCTGTTTCTTACAGGCTACTTTTTAGACAGTTATTTGCTAGAGCCTCTGTTTTCTGTTTTACGGTTTTCTGCAAATACCCAGTGATCATTAACTGACCATCTGCTTCATGTCTCAGTACACCTTGATGTCTGTTTCTCACAGCACCTGAGCTCAGATCAGAATTTCCAATCCTTCAGGAAAGATTATGATCATGCATCTTATATTTCTTTATTTTAGAAATATCAGTGTTCAATTTCTGTATTATACACATGCACACACACTCTTTCCTTTCTTGAGATTCATTTCATTGATACTTTATCAACACTTATTATTTCTTATATTTGCTATAGGCTATTTTCAGCTACAATTACTCTGGACTCCCATGTGGTTAAAGTTTTATTTTGGTTTGTCATTATTTTCAACTTACTTTGCTGAGCCCACTTTATATCATTATCATTTTCTTATCTATTCATAGATCTCTTGTAACTGTTTTGACCTGTTCTTTATGGAGTGCATACTTCCATTGTTTTCTCCATGTATAAAATACTCTGAAAACCTTTTTTTTACTCTTCCTGTGTTGATTTTTATTAATATTATTTTTATTGTCTGCAAGCAGATGTTGAAACTTTTTTACTTATGTTTTCTTATTGGAGGAGCCACTTTTCCTTAGGTCTCATACTTCTGCTGTGTGGGGAAAGATGATGAGAAGAGGAACTGGAGATAGAGCAGGCTATAGCAGCAACGGGATACATCAGCTCTACACTTTCACTGACCAAGTCAAGTGGCCCTTTGTCACAGGTCCAGGACTTGCCTTGGTGGACATGAAGGACAAGTCTGGAAGTAGGGGTGCTGTGTGAAACCTCCATGATGTCTGAGTGGTGATTAACGAGTCCTGCCATTCAACTGTCTCTCCAGATGGCTGTTTTGCCCCGGAATCTGAGATTCAGAGGAATTGGGATGGTGCATGCTAAAGAGGAGATTTTAAATCCCCCAAAGGCCTGTATGTTGAAGGCTGGGTCCCCAAGGAGGTCACAAAGACACACAGACTCAGGTGCCAGACGATCTGATTGTAGGTCTCACTATTTATAGGGGTCCTGGGAAAAGACAGATGTTAAGCACCAGAAAACCTGAAGCTCAAGCCCTGTGGGAAGCTGAGTTCAGTCATAGCCATCTCTACCTGAAGATGTTCAGATTCTATCCGTCTTCCTTTTCTTGAAAACAATTACCTACCTGAACTTTCCATCCCAAAAGGGCGACAACAGGACTTTTGATTCTCTTCCTAAAACTAGCTGATCATTTCTGACAATTTTTGCAAAGACGAGTCACCATTATCTACCCTTTCAACTACTGCAATACTTTCCCAAATGCCTTTTGTTTTATATATTGCCCCTGTGTAGCACTGTACACTCCCAAACCCAAGAGCGATCTTTAAAAAATTGATAATACTACCATATAATTTAAAATTTTGAAAGGCTTTCCATGACACTGGAATAAAAGTATGTGTTTCCCATGCCTATGGGAGCCTTCATTACCCAGGAACACTTCCTTTCCACAGTCCAAGGTGCAAGCTCTCCATTCTCTATGTACTGCAGCCATGCCTGTCTTCCCCCACTATACCAGGCTCACTGCTGTCTCATGCTGTTATCCGGACCTGGGGTTTCCTCCATCAAGCCTACCTCTTTTGCTATTTGAACCTGGACTCAGATAACACTGTTTAAATAAAAATAGCCACAACATGTCTTTGTCATTATTCTGACAGGCTTTCTTCATAACATTCATCTGTCCAAAATTACTCTGTTATTTTCTTTACATACTTTTTTTGGCATTTTAATCCAGTTGAGTATACACCTTGTTTCCCTTCTTTATCTCTAAGTCCCCAACTATCCAGAAATAGCAATACAACAATCCATAGTTGTTGAATGAGTGAATAAATGAACACATGAACAAATCTGCCATGATTAGATCTGCACCTCTATTTCTTACGATGTTGCATATACTGGGCTAGAGACCACACTGCTTCTGTATTCTGTAAAAAGATACATCTGGACGACACAACACAGCTCAGTAAACTTCAAAAAACTTCTACTGGGAGACTTTTCGGGGATGGGAATTTAGCTCAGCGGCACAGCGCCTGCCTGGCAAGGGCAAGGTTGTGAGTTTGGTTCCCAGTACCAGAAGGAAAAAAACAAAACAAAACAAAACAAAACAAAACAAAACAAAAAAAACCTTCCACTGTGCTTTTAAAAATGTTGGTGTAATTAAAGGTTACACAGAGAAGGTGTTTATCTGAGTGTTGTTTAAAATAGCAAAAAGTAGAGGATAGTAAACATCATGCCAAATAATAAAGCAACAGTTAAATAAATTAGCATTTTGCATTCTAATACTATGGAACCCTTAACTGGTACAAAATTAGACTTTGTTCTCAATATAAAATTCAATTTAGAAATGCAAGTAAATGGATGTGAAATATGATCTTAATTTCATAAATGAATTTGCTCTTAATCTTTTTATCTATTTACCTATACTCATACTCTAAACAGTTAACAATGTATGTTAGGTTCAGGATTGATTTTCTTTATTTTTAGATACACATTTGCTTCATGTCTTGAGTTTTTAATTTAGGGTATGTTCATTTTGCAACTCATCAATTTGATTATTAATATCAGTTAAATTTCACTTATTTATCCCTTGGAAGTTTGTCAGATCTTTCAGAAATCATACTGGCTTACTTTAGAAAAACTATTTTTCAGTGGAAGACACAAAAATGATTTATTTAAGAGAAATTCATCTTGACTCTAAGAGGGTGCCTGCCCTTTCCCTGTGGAAGCCATCCAAAGTGCACACAGCACTGGTGCCTGAAGAAAACAGAACAGATTCTGTCAGGAGGAAAGGGTATGGAATAACGGGGATTTGCAGCCTGGAAAGTGATTTTGGAGTATTTAAAATAAGATACTTTTGAGAATTTAGAATGAGTGAGGAACACATTTGAATTGGCTGTAAAGCTTAGTTAAAAGCTTGAAAAGAAATAATGAAAAGTAATGGTAACCCTTAAGAGTTAAGCCAGCTAATTTACATATGCAATATGCTTTAAATTGTACCACAAAAAGAGCAAAGCTGTTATATGCAATTTTTAAAAGCAGTGCCCAAACCATACAGAACTTATCTTTAAATGCTGAGGATTTTCCACAAATTGTTTAGATGGATTCCATCTGGGTCGTCTCATTTAAACCACATTTGAGAATGGCTGTTGCTTGCATTTCAGAGGAATAACTCGGAAAACCTTGATTAAGGTTCAAAGAGAATGTACCCAGGCAGAAGGATAGAAACTATAAATGTTTCATTCCATGCTGGTTTAAATTGTCACCCTAGGTAAGTTACATAATGGCAACCAAGCTAGAAAATCAAGTCTGCTGGGATTGATAACTGCAATCTTCATTCTAGGATGTTATTTTACATTTCTGTTCCTCAGTTTGCTTATTTGTAGAATGGGGACAATAAATTCACCCAGTTGAAAATTGTGCGGAAGATCAAACATCATGACGGATTGTAAAGTGACCAAAAATATGAGCTAGGTTGACAATGCTTGGAAACTAAGCTCATAGCTATCTATTACAGCAGTTGGTGTGGCTTATGAGATTTTACTGGTGACATTATCTAGCATGATATCTTATCATAGATTGCTTAATAAAATAGCTTTCTCCTCCCTGTAAAGAATTTTCAAACATGTCACATTTCCCCAATTGCTGTCCAGAACCCCTTGTTGAGGCCAGGTCAGTGGTTTACCCACTCCTACCCATTTGCTGAGTAGAGCGTTTACAGGTGGTTAAACAAAAGTGGAAGACTGAAATTACTGAAATAGGATGAGATTTCTTACCCTTAGTGTCTCTATCTTCATAGAGATGGATTCATCATTAAAATCTAGGCAGCAGTTTAGGAGTTTTGATTTATGTCTTTATCTACTTCAATTTATGTAACACCCCCCCCAGAAGGCTGTAGCCTTAATGCAGAGAAATGCTCAAATACTAAAACTGATCACATTGTAATCTGGTTCTTCTTTTTTTTTTTGCAAAATATTGGATGTCTGAAAAATAAAAACAATGCTAAATTTTAATAATAAGAATTTTGGCAAATTTTAAAATATTTTATCAAGATAGTAATGAATGATAAATTATTCACCGAAAAAAGTTTTAACTCATTAGGAGAGTGCTTTTTAAAGTTACAGATATAACTACAAGATGTTTTTCAGCCAATATCTTTTTGAACACATAGAATTTTAAAAGAGGTACAATAGGGTGAAAGACAATGACTAGTTTTAAAATGAACAGCAGATGGGCAACTTTCCAAATTTATTTGGAAGAATGGAATTTTCTGATGAAGACAGGGAAAGGAAGTATAATTTCTATTATGGAGTTACATAAAATTCTGTCCAAGCTAGACACGGTGCCACAGAGTTGTAATTCTTCTCAGAGGCCAAGGCGGGAGACTCACCAAGTTCAAGCCCAGCCTGTGGAGCTTAGCAGTTTTGTGAGACACTGAAAAGATTTAAAAAATAAAAGAGCTGGGATTTAGCTAAGTATGAGTTTCCTGGATTCAACGTCTAGTATTCCTCCCATAAAAAAGTTTTCTTCAAAATTTCTATCTTTTTTCTACCATTGAACATGTGCTGACATATGTGTCTTGATAGCTTTAAAGTTTATAGATATTTCATCGTTGACAAACTTAAAATTTGATATTAAACTTCCCTCTCTTGTATTATGAATATTAAAGCAAATGCTCTAAGTTCTCTATCAAACCAACACAAATACAGCACCAGCAAAATTTCTAAGAATTCTCCTAAATAGCACTATTCCTTCTGAATTAGGAACAGCCAATCAACACTTACATACATGGCTTTAATGAGTAACATTACTGTATTTCCTCCTATGTAAACTTATATACCCATGCTTCTAATTTCTGAAATACTGTACTGGGATGTTTGAAGTTTGAAGAATCCAACTTTCAGTTTGGCCCTAAGATTAGCTTTGCAGTAAGGAGGTTGGTAGAAGTTCTTTAAAGGCTTCAACCTATACCAGCTCTGCTGTTTATTCGCTGACCAGTACACGTTTTTAAGAATGCTGATTTCCTAACATGTTTCATCTTTTCCTCTTCTCCAATCACCTTCAAACTTCTCAGACTCTGCACACAAAGGAAAATAAAGCAGCAATTGTATGAAGTACAGTTACTAAGCCTATAACTAGAGATAAGGAACCAGAGGGATAGATGAGATTAAAAAGTAGATCAAGAAACAAAAGTCAGCGGGGGACAAAAGATCATTGAACACTCTCTAGGTTTTTCTGTGTAGTTTATAATTTGTAAAGCTTAGACTTACAGGTAGTTTTTTGAAGGAGGGGATATATGGGTAAAGTAGAAATAAGCCAATTGCTTCTCTTCTTTCTCTGAGTGTGCATGACAAAAACAGCTGAGCATGTGTCTGTATTAACTTCTATCCATGTAAATATCTGTCTGCATTAACTGATCTGTTTATTTAGTTTTTCCTTCAACTAATATTATGTACTATGGTTATTTTTGTAGAATTAAACTTAATAAACATTTTCCCATAAAATTTAAGTAACATAAGACTTAGTGTGTTACCTCTTATATTTAAATAATCCAATAGGTGAAGTTTAATCAAGAAGAATCAAGTATAAATACACAAAATAAATTTTAGCTTTAGGTTTGAATTAAAAAGTAAAGAATTTATTTTAATAAAACCATGAGTGAATAATACTTATCCTACATAAGCTCTGTAATCTTTTATCATTCAGTAATTACTGTTACATGTCTGGTAGAAAATGATTAAATGGCTCAGTTGGTTTACTCATACTGTGAGTCATCTTCAGAATTGCTTTGGGCTATGTCAGGAGAGCTTACTGTGCAGTCTCAATCTTGTTGCCCACCTCTGGTGTGGCCAGTTGAATATACCATGTGAGAGAATAAACACAATAGGACTTGGCTCAAACAAAGCTAGTTCACTCTGGGAGACAGGCTAGCACCTATGGAGGAAGAATGTTCTCTGACAGCGTTCTCAGTAGCCGGGTAAGCTCATGAGTGGAGCGTCCAGGGTGTGGGCAAGTGAGCAGCATAGCAGCCCCTCCCCTGCACTGACTGAGCTGAATAAAGACCACCCAGTTTTTCACTTAGAGGTTCTAGTTTCCTGAAGGCTACCTGGACTGAGTGATGTAAGCCTTGGAGGAAGTGCTTTATCTGTTTAGGGTGTAAATTTTCTCCTATAATCATTAACATTTTCTCCTATAATCTTACATTTACTGTTGAGTAGAAAAACAACAAATGAAGACTGAGTGTTTTTCTTGCAGTAAATATGAGGGTTAAGGTATGTTTTAGATTTAATTTCTGTAGAATTTTAAAAATTAGAGAATATTTATTAAAGTGAAAACAAGTCCTTAGCATCAAGCAAAATTCCTCATTCAAGTGGAAACTCTGTACTACTGTTTTAATATGGATACTAGAATAAACTACAATGGGATAGCATACCTTCTGTGCCATAGAAAGGAAGCTCTTAGTGAGGATTTAACTTTAATTCATGGAAAATCACTGATGATTATTAATATGTCATTTAACCAACATAGTATGTACTGTTATTGTCATTTTAGGATGAATAAAATGGATCCTACACAGACAGAATAGTTACATTGTTTGAAGTCCTAGTCCTCAGCAGTGGTGGAGGTAAAACAGTATTTGACCTCGGTGTCCCTGACTCTGAAATTCAGGACCCTCACCTCTGTAGGTGATGCCTCTTCACAGAAACTGAGCCTCCCAGTCAGGCTTGGAGGATGCAAAATTCATTCACAACGTCACTACATTACAATCCAATGGAAAAGACAGGTTTTTAAACAAATACATTAATAAAATAAACATGCATAAGTTTCCAATGGAGCAAAAGAGAGGGAGTGATTAATTTTGACTTCAGGAGATAAGACACTTTCTAAAGCAGCAATATTTGGTACATTTTTATGATGTCTACCTTGGGGAGCCATTGATTCATTTATCTCCAAAAGGTGATATCCAGGGAAGTATTTTTTCTTTGATTTACCTCTCTTAAGGTGAAGATATGCAATGACTGTCCATAAATATGGTTTAATAGACAGGAAATGTTGCTTCTAGAAAAAGCCTCATATTTCAGAAGGCTGTTGCCAGGTCGCCATGCTCATGTCTTTTGGAGAATGTGGGATGTATTTGGCAATTAGCAATTGCTGTGACTGGTTCACCTGAAAATGTGTATCCCAAATACTGAGGAGATGCTTGCTTGAATTTATGCAAGATCCTTGCATAACTGTTGCAACTTTCTGCAGTTTTTAAAAATTTGCACAAGGCTTTTATTAACTTCACAATCTGGACATTTTGTAGCAAAACTCTAAGAAATCTCAATGCAGCACTGTATGTGCTTTAAGTCAAGCTGTCATAAATGGGAAGTAAAGGTGGACAGATCATAGCTGAACAAAGAATAAATCCTTTTGTTTACCTCCTTCATCTATGGCAAAATTCTGCTCAGTGTTTTCTGAAAGTTATCTTTACCTCTAATTGCCTGTCATCTCCCTGTCCATCTGAGAAGCTGAAGCCACAGATATCCTTTCTGTGTGCATCAGATGCCTTCTGTGTAACTAGGTAAGCTTCAGTGCTGCCACGGGTGGTCTGTAGGTTAATTATAGGTGTATAGACAGCAGAAGAAGGTACATAATTCAGAGCTGACATTTGGATATTAATTGGTGTTAACGAAAGCAGAAGTCCTACAGCCACTGCCTTTACAGAAGGTGTCCACCCCATCATCTTTGGTCCAAAGAGTAGAGTTTTTCAAGCTACTCAAAACTGAGTGCAAGTCTATCCCACTTAGTTTTGTATGAAAAAGATAAGAGATTATATATGTCAAGGGAAGTTTAAGAATAGCACACATTTCATACATCCACTCACTGAGGACCATTTTCAACTCCTATTTTCACTATTACAGGTTATTGAAGGAGAATTAATCCCACCAGGAAGCAGCAGATGAAGAGTGATAGGAATGCAGCAGTCAAGATCTACTCTTATGTTTACAAAATAAAGACTAGCAAGAGCAAGGATCTGTGGTCAGTAAAAACGACCCTGAAGCACACAGCAGACATAATCATGCACAAAGGATCAGGAACTATCTGGCAGAGGCTACACGAGGGAGGAGACATAGTTTCTGAGGCCCCCCACCCTCCTCACAGAGGATGCACTGTTGATGTAATCACCTTCTTGTGTCCTTCAGAATGCGTTGCAATTTATTTTCTGCATCCAAGAAAAATTCACTGAGTGTCTGGACTACACCTGGTACTGCTGATAACTTTTACTAATTTGATTTGTCATTTTCATCAACTGCTTTTGTCCTTTTCATAAATCCTGATTTAAAGAGTCCACAATTTAGTTCCCAAATGACATTTCAAAGTCAAGATGAGGGTGCAGAAGCAAAGCTCAGACTTCCCTGTTTACGTTTCTCTGCTCTCTGTCTGTCTCTGTCTCTTACCCTCATTCTCCCAACACATTTATTAAGGCTTTTAAAGCAAAATCACATTTTTATTAGGATTAAACAAATGTTAGGTTTTAAACATTCACTTCTGAGGTGAGATTTCCATATAATATATTCTTTCCTTTTTAGGTTTCCTTCAGTCTAGAGATACCATCTTTAGTATGTGTGTAACTTACAAATTTTTCACATATGCGGAGGAAATGTGAGACATATAAATAAAAAATTACCTTCTAATAAAAAATTTTCAATAGCATTGGTCATTTGAAAAATGCAAATTAAAACAATGAGATTCCATCTCACCACTGAAAGAATGGCTATCATCAAGAAAGCAATCAGTAACAAATGCTGGCAGGGCTGTGAGGTAAAAGGAACCCTTCTCCACTGTTGGTGGGAGTGTAGACTGGTGCCACCACTGTGGAAATCAGTGTGGAGATTCCTTAGTGAACTAGGATTGGAGGTCCCATCTGAACCAGCTATTCTCTTTCTGGGTATTTTCCCAGAAGAAATGAAAACATCATACCACAGTGATACATGTCTGCAACCATGTTTATACCAGTGTCATTTGTCATAGCTAAATCTTGGAAATAACCCAAATGTCCATCAACTGAGTAATGGATAAAAGGCATGTGGTATTTTTATACAATGGAGTACTACTCAGCTATAAAGAAAGATAAACTCGAGGCTTTTGTAGGTAAATGGATCCAATTAGAGACCATACTCATAAGTGAAATAAATCAGACTCACACATGTGAACATTGTACTGTCACCCTAGTGCAAGAAACTGAAAGAATAAATAAGATCCAAAAGGTACAATATACAATGTGAAGGGGAAAGAAGCTGCTCAAAAGGAAAGAACAACTTTCCTTTTGAGGAATGTAGGGAAAAATGAATCTTAGCATATTATTCTACATAAAATAGTTTTGGTAAAAGCCTACATGGTGCCTTGGGAAGCCTCCTGGGACAGTGTAAAAGCTAATTTCCCAGATCAACACTGCCCAGGAATGTCTCCCCAAGATAAGGGGGCGCCTAGGCCTAGGTAACCCTCCATAACCCTGCCTGGGCAGTTCCATCTCCTGGCCCTAGGTAAACATTGTAACCTTAAAGGAATGCATAGGTTGTAAAAAAGGAGACAAATGGAATATAATGGGGGAAACATCTATCATGGTTAGACATGCGACCTGCAACTGACTTGGGGTCCAAAGGGATGAGAGAAACACCATATACCCACCGGGGTCAGCGAATGTGACATCCCAATCTGTTGCCAATGGAAACGAAAATGTATATAAGGTGAAGCAAAGTTGGCCATGGGCCAGCTTCCAGATTGGCAAGGGAAGTAAGGGTGGCTAGCCTCAAATTAAACTCTGGTTTTGTTCTCAATAGACTCAGGTCTCTTGTGGAATACAGCCCAATATGTGCCAGGGGAATTTCTGCCGTAACAGGGTAAGGGAAAAGAGAAAAAAGGGAAGGGAAAAAACTTTGAATATTCTTGCTTTGATTTGTTTATATTCATGATACTGGTAGGCTGCTACTGTTCTATTTTTTTTTGTTTGTTTTGTTTTGTTTTGGTTTTTCTCCAGTACCGGGAACCGAACTCACGACCTTGCGCTTGCCAGGCAGGCGCTTTTTGCCGCTGAGCTAAATCCCCAGCCCCCCTGTTCTATTTTTTTGTTTGTTTGTTTCTCACTTACTACTTTCTTTAAAATAGAAAAAAGAAAAGATATGTGTATATACACAAGATAGCTAAAGTAATTGTACTACTTATTTCTCTTAGTTCATTGAAAGGAACGTTACTGCTTATATTGTTTGATCAGTTTTGCATGTCTGTACTTGATAATCTGAATAACTACTTTGAAGGTGACAATATACAATATAATAACCATTGCTAATTTCCTGTCATCTTGTTTTGAAATTCTTGTTTTGAAATGTGGTTTTTGGTTTCTTGTCTTTTTATAAACAAACAATAAAGCTCAAAGCAATCATCCCAGTGATCTGGCAAAAAGAGAGAAAAGTAATCTTCACCACTTCTGTAAGAAGTGTCATAGCTCAAACTTCACTTAGGGTTAGAGAACAGAAACGGTAACCTTCTAGTGCCTTGGACAAGGGACACTTACTGGAAGTGACAAGACTCCCGGCTCATTCTTTTGACACAGACTCCTGGAGTACAACAGGAAAACCACGGTAGCTTACTCTGTCAGAACACCCTTCTGGGAGGGGCCTGGAGAAGTCAGGGCAATTCCATGGCATTTATTCTCTAGTCACTAAAGTAGAAGCAGCATCTCACTCTTGATATATATGTCTTTGAAAGTGCATCAAGCAGCACAGGACAGAAACGAATGCAGCAAAACTGAGGAAAGGGTGCAGCTTTGAGAGTGAAAGGCAATCAAAATTATAGGTAAGTCTGAATATAGGATGGATTTATTTTCATGCTATGAATTCTTTCCATTAACATACATGCGCTGCTTATTAATAAATCCTAATCTATTAAACTTTAAAAATATAACCTTTCTTCTTTGTTTTCTGAATGAAAGCATGCTGGACTTCTTTCATATTTATCTGAGCTTCACAATTAGAAGGTAAAACCAACTGATAAAGTTCGGCAGATCTATTTGTATTCTACAAAGCTACTTACAGTTCACTTGATGGTATAACACTCACACTGCCTGACTTTTACTTCCACTCTGTCAGATCCTCAGTGGCAGCCGGCTGCATCCTCCTCTTCATAAAAGGATGCCACTCCATTGGCTGTGACTGAGGACAGGAGATAGAGATGACCCCACTTTCATATGCTACTTTGTGGGGGAAAATTGTAGACGAATATGGAAAGATGCTGAGACTCGGGCTGGGGATTTAGCTCAGCGGCAAAGCGCCTGCCTGGCAAGCGCAAGGTTGTGAGTTCGGTTCCCAGTACCGGAGAAAAACCAAAAAAAAAAAAGATGCTGAGACTCACTGTTTTATTTTTATTTCTTCCTTGTTTCAGCTGTTTTGTTCTACAGTGGCTCCATTGTGGCACAGTACCAATAAGAAACTATGGGGGCTGCTCCTTCTCTGCTAATTTTGACCACAAGAACAGAACAGAAGGATAGAATATTCACCACTTTCAAACTACCATTAGCAAGTTTATACCTATGATCTATCATCTATCTATCTATCTATCATCTATCTATCATCTATCTATCTATCTATCTATCTATCTATCTATCTATCTATCTATCAGTATTTATCAGTGTACTTATTTTCTACCTTCCTGGATGTCTACATTTTTTTTATTTTAAAGAGACTAGTAAAAAAAAAGAACAATAGCAAAATATCATCATCATAGGCAAAAACAAAACAAAGCAAAAACATTAAAAATGATACAGGGTTTCAAAACAAAATGGTAGGAATTAACAGTGGTTGTTATGTGCAAGATTGATCAAACCGTTAAATAAAATAAAAAAATAATAATTGAAAGGAATAGTTAATGCTGAAATTTTCTTTTATTTTGACCAATTTTGCATTCTTATATCTGGTAATCTGAGCAACTGATTTGAGGACAACAATATGCAATATAACAATCTGGTGAATTCCTACCATCTTGTCCAGTGAGCCTCTACAATCTCTCATTTTTTTTAAAAAAAATTATCTACATATTTTTAAGTTATCTCCATTTATAACATAGAAATAAAATGAAATGTATACAAATAGTAAAATGTATTGCTTTAAGAAAAGTGCAAAAGAAAGCATTAACCCAAAGTACAGTGAAATGTCATTTACACTGAATACCTTCTGTACTCATCTGACTTACACTACCTAGGTTAATCAATGCATATTTTCTATTGCATAAAACAATCATTAATCAACAGATAAAATTATGTTATTGAGGCCAAGTAAATAAATTATTTGTTGTAATTGATAAGGCATTTCAACTATACTGGAAATTAATATTAGTGAGATAAATCACATACTATGTAATCAGTTATTATATCTATTTTGGTGTGTAAATCAATAGTGTCCTGCAAGCAGCCTGTGGCACTGTTTTAATATATTTCAATGCAGTCTCATGGGATTTTTGGATAAATGTGAAATTACTTCTAAAGCTGCATATCAGCATATAGTGTCTCTTCAGAGAAAAGTTTTTCTTTTATGCTATGATGAAGACAACCGTCTTTTACTTTCTAGGATTATAGACCAGATCATTGACAAAAACACAAGCTATTATTACATCATTTTTCAACTCATTCTCAACTATTTTTACTAGCCTCTCACTTCTTTCCTTATACACTTCATATTTTAAATTTTCTCATTTAAAAGCTTGAGTTTTAGTTTTCCCAAGTGACTCTCATTATTTCCACATATATGTTTATATTTAATAGATAACCTATTATGGTAAGTATATTTTCTAATTCTAATCACAGGAAAAAGAAAGCTTGGTTTTACAAGACTTCTTCAGGACGTGATCCCTGGCATGAAGGGAAGGGAAGACCAAGAAACTTGCCTGCCTTGAAATTGCCAAACCAATCCTCAAGTCCTTATTCTATTAAATATTTTCTCATAAAAGTACAATATACAAAAAAAATCACAAGTGTGTCTTAAATGTAGGCAGTTGAGTTGACTGAGGAAGGCCATTAAAGTACAATTTAAAAGACCATTCAATATATAAAATGTACTTGCTTCCAGGAACTGACTATAATTCCTACAGCATTTTCTTACACAATAGATTTTTAACCATACAGTTCTCACTGATCAAATTCAATGAATCTAGTCTGAAACCCTAGAAAGCAAATTGATGCAAAATATTATTTCAGTTTGTTTGAAATACAATTTTTAGTTGAAAGATTTAGAGTTGTTAATATTAGTACATGAAAACTCTGAAAGGGTATGTTACAGTTGATAGATTTTGTCAATTTGAGGAACCTAGAAGCTTAACTAAGTAACTCAGAGTTCTACATCCCCAGGTTAAAAGGACACGCCCTTCCTGCTCTAGGATGTTGTTCACTGTGTCAACTTGAGAAGTTTAGAAGGTTAAATGAGTGACTGATCAGGGTCCAGGGTCCTTACTTTGTATTCATTCTGAGCCTGCTGCAAGAGGAGGGCATGGAGATTGTGTGAATGCTACACGACCCTGGGTGGGGGTAACCTGCTTACAATATAAGGGAGGGAAAGAGGCTGACTTCCTCCCTCCCCTTTTTTTGCTTTTGTTGCTTTTGCTGTTTTCTGCTGCCATGAACGGTTGGTTGCCTGTGCCATGTGCCATGCTGCCTTGGAACCAGCCAAGTATGGACTGAAACCTCCACAAACTGTGAGCTAAATAAACCCTTTCCTTCCTTAATTCTGGGTGTCAGGTATTTTGTCTCAGCAATGAGAAAACCAAGACATGGTACAGTATTCTGAATGCGTCAGGGTGCTGAAAGTCACAACCAGCCATTCTTTACCTGGTATTCACTGCATGCCTCTTAGGTTCAAGACCATGGTGCTTAATAAATGTCTGTTACACAAACAGATGCTTTTCCTGTGTGTGTCAGCCTTATCTTCTTAGTTTACTGCTGCCTCCTATGTGGCTCAGCTGTTAGTCAATTGCTTGTAGCTGAATATTTTATTCAAACAATAAGGTTATTCATTTTAAAACAAAAGAGAAGGAATAAGAAGACAGCAACTGACAATGAGATTTCTGCTGCTGTTGTTCAAATACCTGCCATTTATTAATTCCTTTCTTCTACCATGATATTTAACCAGTCATTTCATTAGGAGAAAATACAGAAGAAAAGTACTTACACTTGGCCCTTCTACCTTTTACCTTTCCTAAAGTTTTATACAGCATGACTGTAGCTAAATCTTAAAACTTCTGTTAGTAGATTTATGTAGCATTTTCATTAGCCCTGAAGTCAGCTTCTGAACTGATATTTAATCCTATTAAGAAAAAAAAAATGCTTAAAAAGAAATCCTTTGTAAAATCCTTTGTGAAACAGACCCAGGCATTGGCTTTTAGCTTCTGATAATGTGCTTTGTATAATGATTTAGTCAAGGTCTTGAACCAAATTGGGTCCTTAGCCCTCACAGTAATTTTTAGAATAATTTTCACAAGCATATGAAAGGATAGCTTTCAAAAGGCCACTGTAAATCTCAGAGGTCCCACTGTGGCCAGTGACAGCTGCCAAATGGAAAAGAGGAAAAGCAAGCAATGCAAACACAGAGCGATTTGTCCAACTCCTGGTCCACCTGAAGGACGCCAATTGTAAAGGTACTTGCCTTGCAAACTGTAGATCTCACCAACGCTGTTTTGACGCGTAATGTGATGCCAGTACGCACTGCGTGGAAGAGAGATGGATTTGGATAATGTCAATGGTTCCGTCAAGCTTGTCTGAAGCTAAAAACAAAAAGAAAATATGTCTTAGGCTTATTTCAAATATTACACTAAAATCTGCTTTGTTAAGTGAGGGTCAAATATGTATGACTGTTTCAAACTATAATCGCTACTCGAAAAATATGAAATGAACACTTGTAAACAATTTAATCTAACCCATTACCTAAAAAAGAAACAAGATGGTACAACTGATTCAAAGGAAAATGGCAACGACTTTCAGCCATTGGGAAAGACTGACATAATTGAAGAGAATTGTATTTCTCTAGAAACATTTATATGCATTCCTGAGGACAAGGTTTTCCTGTCTTACTCTTAGCTTTCTACACCTTACAGAATGGTAAATAACTTAAAAAAAAATGAAAGTGCAAGTCTCTTCAGAGTCAGATATCAGAGAATAAGACGCCCATTATTCTTTTTCAGCCATTTCAGTCTCTTCTGGACCCCTCCTCCCACCTTTGTAATGCCTGTTTTTCTCAAAGACATTTGTCTTTGCCTGTGTGCTAGGGTCTTGTGCACAGCAAATGAGATTTTTTTTTCCCTAAGAGCGGCACATTTTCTTATTTGAAATGTATGTTTTAAGGTTAGCTGAAGAAATCCATACTAGATTACACTATTTGCTAAAGCATATGATTAATTCAAGGAAAGTGATAGTTTATATTGCATTTTTAAGAAATTAATTTTTAAGAATTTAATAAACACACAGAAATGATTTATTTGATCTTTATACATGTTTATTCTGACATAACATGAGCAAACATTGACTTCTTGACAGAAATGTGAATCCTCTCGTGAATTAAATTTCACCCTTCCTGGAAGCTTGACTGTTGTCAAAGCGGAGGTTGTAAAGATTGTCTCTATCTACCTTTCCCACACCCAACCTCTCAGCCCCTCACAACCTCTGTGCCTGGCCTTGGGCTCTGCCCCTTTTACTCTTCACAGAAGACTGAGGTCAAGAAGGTACTGATTTGCTGTGCCAGGCCTTTTAAATCCACATAAAACTGAGAGGATTTTAGATTTGAATAATTGATTTTATCTTTCCTGGTGACAAGATATTTTCAGAACAAAAGTGCCACACTCAGTCTATTTAAATTTAGCCCCATGGAAGTTATTTTTTCTTTAAAAGGAAGACAGCACCACAAAACAATAACCGATCTTTATACTTCTCAAAATTTGGTATATTTCAAAATTTCCTCTTATACAAATAGCTATATGCATCTGCCCATTATGTATGTGAGGTGTGGAGAAGACAAATATCTGGGTTGGAATAGAACACAGATTTCAGAATCTTTGGGGTGTTTGTGAACAAAGCTCATTTCTGGTTTGTTCCTAGTCCTATGTATTGGAGAGTATCTGTGCACGGGGTTATCCATGTTAAGAACACACCCAGCACCCTCATACAGACTACAGTTCGTCACCCACTACTGTACGAGAATAGAGGCATGGCTCATTTTTGAAAGTGTTATTGGGGAAAGGATCTTTCCTTTTTGAAGTCAATGTCAATGTGAGGCATAAACTTAATTAAACACCCGCATGTTTGATTTGGATTGGCAGTGTCCATTAATAACATCACTTAATTTATGAAATGAACCTCATATTAATCACAGTTCTATATGTCTACACTTTATTCTTTTTAAATCTATGATAATTTGTTTATGAAGCAAAAATTTTTCAAAATTGATGCAAGTGATTTTCCTTCTATTTTCTTCATTCTGGGGAACATTTTTTCCTTCAAAAATGGTCAGTCAGTATTAAGAATCAGAGAAAAATAATGAATATATTTTGCTTTCTGGAAATCACTAGAGAATAATTTCCTCCATACCATTTCTATCTGAATCACCCCATACTGTCTTATATTTCATGTTTCTCTAGTTCTCTGTCTTTATTGTTTTCAAGTCCTGGCATGTCTTTAACAGTATTCTATGTCTTTATTTGTTTATTTGTTTTCTCTTTATTCCACTTTTAAATTACATTGCAAAAAAGAGAACATTTATGTTTAGAAATTGATTATGGATTTCCATTAGGATGAAATCTGTAATTAGGAATTCTTTAAAGATTATGGAATTTTTACAAATCTTGTCCACCGAATCTCAGATGTCTAGGTGTTTTCCTCAACATTAGGGAGTCCACTCTCCATTTATGCCTGTGTCTTAAGAACTGCTAAGGACTGGATTGAGTCCCCCACAATGTCGTGTGTTGAACTCCTGCATGTCAGTGTGACTGTATCTGGAGATAGGCCCTGAAAAAGTTAATTAAGTTGAAATGAGGTTATAACATTGAGACCTCATTCAACAAGATGGTGTCCTCATGAAAGAGGATGAGGCACTAGGGATTAATGTACACATGGGGAGGGCCACAAAAACACACAGAAAGAATATGGCTACCTGTTAGCTAAGGAGAAACCAACCTTACTGCAATATTGATTTTGAATTTTCAATCTCTAGAACCATGAGATAATGTAATTGCTGTTGATTAAGCCACCCAGCCTGTAGTATTCTGTTTTGGCAGCTTTAGCAAAATAATGCAAGTACTCTATGTCATGGATAAACCAACACTGAGTGTAGATTCTACCTGAACTTTTAATTTTGCTATTAACTTTAAGCTATGTATTATAAATTGGTCTTTATGACTGGCACAATGGCCAAGTCAATGTGACAACAGCTCAAGCACTTTTATTAGACAGTTTTGTTGGTTCTAATTTTGCACTCGATAAAATTTCCTTTGGGGAGAGAATTCAAGAGGACATAGAAAAGTCATCCTTAACTGTTTTCATGTTTTAATAAGGTTTCAAGTGAACACATTAAAAATAAGGGAAAGGAAGGGAAGGGAAAAGGGGGGATGGAGGAGAATTTCTTTTTTGTTTTTCTATTTGGGGTTCCTATATAAGAGAAACCATGCAATATTTAAGTTTGTAAAGTACTGTAATAATTTCTTAATTGAAAGAACACTGCATCAACGTGACCTGGAAGATTTTTAACATCATAGTAGTAAATATTTAAAAACATGTAGGACACTTCACATTGATAGTTAAATAAATGTCTATGTTTATATTTCTATATCTCTATTTCCATATCTGTAATGTGTTTATATATGTGAGAAAAATCATATTGTGAGATCAGTATATTTTAAGAAATTAGAAAAGTCTTTTCTGGCAGGATGTGCTGTGATGACTTTTTAGTGGCCTTGGCCACTGGAAAATTCCTCAAAAAAATGTACAAAATCGTGCAGTGTGTAGCACGGGATCTCCTTTTGCATTTTACTGTGGACACTTTCACACAAGCAACACTCATCTCCTTTTGCATAAACAGGGCCAGGCTTCAGCATAGATGACAAAGCCAACTAAACAGAGAAGCAGTTACTTTAGCTCTTGAGACACTTACCAAGGTTTTCTGAAAACTTTGGTCCTAATCTTTTGATTCCATTCCTTTGAAACCACATTTATTTACTGGGGATATTAAGCAATGAATCAGAAGCTGCTTATTTAGCGTCTGGAAAGGCTGGAGATAACAGCTCAACCAAATCCAGAGTTAAAACATTTATTTTCTGTTTGTGAGTTCTGCATCTCACAAAGCGCATGAACAAAGGCATGATTTAGTTCCAAAACGTGCTATATGCGAATAAAATTAATACATTCATCTGAGCATCGCACAGATAATGGTTATGGTGTTCTCAAGTTGATGACAAAGGAGACCCAAGTTGATGACAAAGGAGACCCAAAACACAAGAAACTCGTAGTTGCAGGATTCTCATAGGTCTAGACAATGCGGTTGTTTTCTTCCATTTAGGCAAAAAATAATTGAATAAATCATGTATTTGTAAACATCTGAGACCAACACATGCTATCAGTGAAATACCCCAATACTATTTCCTGCGGTAAACATCGTCACCCTCCTAAATTTTGGGAAACTCTTTTGAACGTATCTTATTGAAAAGCTAATTGTCAGGAAGCATTTCTTCAGGGTTCATTGATGGCTTTGCATTACTTGTTTTTTTTTTTTCTGATACCGGGAATCAAACTCACGATCTTGCGCTTGCCAGGCAGGCCCTGTGCTGCTGAGCTAAATCCCCAGCCCCTGCATTACTTGTGATAATTTTTGTTTCTTATCTTTTCAGGAATGTTTGTATAACAAACAGCATTAAATGTCCACCATTATTTCAATGTGGATACTGATCTTCCCCAGGAAAAATGAGCTCCCTTCCCAATATATGGCAGTGTGAGACATTTCAGCCCTACCTTAGGAGGACGTAGGCTGCCAGGAAGAAGCTAGTGAGATGTGGTAACTATTGGAATTTTTAAGAAGGTAGGAGCTACCACCATCTCTTTATTTTACAAAAAATAATTCATTTGGATTAACTTTTTTACTTTGCCACTTTGAGACTTTCTTTCACTCTGTAATGAACAATAATGCTAACTTACATAAATCTATATAAAATTCATTTGTGTAAAAACTTTGACTTTCGTTTTACTCTGTACCACCATAGTGCTTGCCTAGAAATTTAACAAAAAAAATGTTAGCACTTGAGACACACATGTAAATAATAGAAAAAGAAAACATTTAGCATGGAATTAGCATGTATGAGTCATTTCCCATATATCTGGCAATGTGAAAACTAGATCCACGTATTATCATTTTGGATATGCATATAAGTTATCAACAAATGTGCCAGCTGAATTTCAAAGGCAAGGACAATGAAGTACAGAGGGTATGAACTTTTGTTCATGGAATGTAGGCGTGTGATGTTCTTCCAGCACCACAAATCACTGCAAAATAAATGACGGGCTCCTCCTTCTCTAGAGCAGATGAAGTGAGAATTACCCCCAGTGAGGACATTTTAGAGGAATAGGACCATGTTATGGTGCAAGATGGTAGCATCCGCTTTCACTGTCAGATGATATGCTGTGAAATTCAAACACACAGCTGCCTAGGCATTTCATTTCAGGCAAAGGTACTTACTTTTTTTTAAGATTCACTTTTCTCTTTAAACTGGACTTAATGCACTCTAAGAGTTGCTATTAGCTTATAAGATATGCTTTTAGAATGAAAACCACAGTCACATCTGAAGTGTTTGTAAAGACTGCAGCATTGTTACCATCACCACAGCATAGGAAAGGGGACACATACCAGGGGTGCCTCTGCATATGTGGTCAACATACAGAAATCTATTCGAATTAAGCTAGCAAAGGAATGAGAGCAAAGACAGAGACATAGATTTGGATCTAAGCCTGAGAGCTAAGCAGAACCACAAAACCCAAGAAAGATGTGTGTGAGTAATAGTTAATGAGTGTGGGGAAATGAGGAAAGATGGGAAATAGGTGAAAATGTTAGTAGCATAATGTGTGTACATGTATGCATGCTATGTATCCACACAAGCAAACATAGTACAAGCTGGGAAGGGGTAGTCACAGGTTTCTCTGTACAGTGCAGGGAGTTACAAAATGTTCCAAGATGCCTAGGGTCAACATATTCCTTTATGTGACTGAGGCAAGAGGGATTGAGTAAGGAAATGGACTGTAAATATAAGTCCGTCAAAGATACAAATGGCCAGGAAATATACTAATGTGATTCATGGAATGAATGTCTGTTGTGAATGTGCTACTTAATAAGAAAGTGCACACAACGTGGCTTCCTAGCTGAGAACATTGAGTTTTATTGGTTCTTGAATATGAGCTCATGAAACTTGAAACTATACAGAACTAGAGAGCTCGGGGACCTTCAGCCCGCCACGCTTGACACTGCTTGGCTTTCTTAAAATGGTCCTCTGAAGTCTGAAGGTTTTTGGGCAATTGGTTTCTAACAGACATGGCTTAATTTTCAGTAGGGGACACCTCACACTTAATCTTCCATTTTATTCAAGATAAATGGAAAGGTATTAGAAGACACGTTGCTGAATTTGTACCAGGATAACAAATAAAATGTTATTTACATAGTCATTTAATGGAAGTTGCTAGATGTCATTCAGTTGAATTTCACAAAATATTATTTTCATTAAACGAGAGAAAATAGATGTCACTACTGTGTAATTTAAACTATATTTTGAACAAAATACTTTCAAATACTGTGGAAAAACAGCTTTACATCAGAAATCATTACAAACATCAACATAAATACTTTTAACATCATTCTTATTTGTAATTAATAGTGTTTTTAAAAATATATATTTATAATCTCTGTCTCTCTCTCTCCTTTTCTCTCTCTGCCCCTCTCTGCCCTCCTTTTGTCCCTCCTCCCTCCCTCCCCCTATCTCTCCCCTTCTCAGTAAAGTAGGGACATCTACACTGCTACTTTTTTAATATAAGGAACATGATGAACACATATTTAACATTAAATTTTACCATAGTTTCACATCAAAATTTTGCTCTTTCAAAATTTTAGACATTTAAGTATCTTGAAGCTATATTTAAATTAACATAATTTCTAATATCTGCACATAATGAAACCTGGGATCCATTTTAGTGGTGATTAAAATATCTTTTTCATATTTAAAAATGAAGCTACATTTCTAGCCAGCCATTTTACTTATCCCCAGGTAGTACTCTAACATGCTAACCACTGAATGTCAGGGAAGATAAACGACTTCCCACAGTCACACAATTCGGTTACCACTTTGGCCTGATGTTCTCTTGAACACACCCCCAGGAGCTGCCAGTGCTGTGGTTTTGATATAAAACGTCCCAAAAGCCTGCTGGCGAGATTTGGGGAAGTGACTGGATCACAGGGTGCTAACCTCATCAGTAGATTAACCCCATCGGGAATGGGTTTATAGCTGTGCTGCTGGGAAGTGGGTTATGGGGATGTGACTTGGGGAAGGTATGTTAGGGCCAGCACTTTTCTCTCTGATTTGTCATCTCTCTATGTTTCCTGGGTGCCATGAGAGGAGCAGCCTTCCTTCACTGTTCCTCTGCATCATGATGTTTCTACTTTGGCACATACCGAAAAGCAATGGAGAGGCTATGGATAGAAGGCATGGTCCAGTATCAGCCTTCCTTCCTTTAACATTATGAGTCCTCTCATGAAATTCTTACATCAGCCTTTTAGAATTTAGTTTGCCCATTAGTGATATATAGTGGTATATATATATATATATATATATTTTTTCTTTTCCCTTCTTTCCTTTTCCCCTCCCCTCTTGAATATGCCCCTACCCGTTTGAATATTTTTTTTTTTTCTATTTTACAATACTGTTCCCCTAAATAAGACACCAATTTGCTGGGGTTTATGCATATATGTCAGAATGATATGTTTATATGCTGAGTCATTTTGTCGAATTATTGAAATGGATTCTTTTCACTGAAGGAAAGCATTTTGCACTGATTCCTTATTGTTGTTGAGTCCCAGCAATACAAATAACAGAAACAAAATTGTATTCTTTAACATAGATGCTGCACACTTTTATGTTAGGCAGTCATTTTTCTTATACAGTAATAACTCTGGTTGACTACATGAAAATATATATATATGTATTATATAGCACATACAACAAATTTTAAAGGAAAAACATGATCTAAATTATATATTGTCTTTCACCATTTCTATCTTATCACAATTTTATATAGAAATATGTGTTTTGCATGTGTGTTTAGTTTAAGACTCTATTTTCTTGGTAACCTAAAACTCAGTAGCAGTAAGTGAACTGATAATTAAGATAACTGATAATTAAGGTGCAGCTTCAATAGTAACCGTGATAACTCATTCTAACTGAACTTGTGTCAGTTCATTATAACTAGTACCTCTCAGTAAAAGGGAATTACACAAATATGTGAAAGGTGTTTCCAATCAGGGACCTGGTCACTGTCAGTAGTAATGAAGACTCTGGTCTTATGATTATTACTGATAAATATAAGCATTAGAATCTTAAACAGAACTTTGAAGAAAGAAGTTATTTACAGTTATTATATATTATATGTCACTTGTAATACAAAACACAACTTTCCCTAGAATTTCTTAAACATCTATGAACATATTCAGAAGAGACTCTGCAAAGATTGTTTTAAAAATTTTATGTAGTGCTCATCATAATATAATGATTCCAAATTCTTCATAATTTTAGTGTAGAATAACATTACTATTTTCTCATATGTGATAAGAGATTCCTATAAATCATGGTTAGGAAGAATGGAATTCTGAAATGGAAGCCAAACTCTTGAGGATAGAACTCATCTAGGAGGACTTTTTATTCCTTCAGAAACCATAAGTAAATGTATGCTCTCTGGTTATAAAAAAACCCTTAGTATATTTTATACATACCAAGAGGTCACTCACTGTAAGACATAACATTAGTTTAGACAGTGTTATAATACAAATAGTGCTGCTGAGTAAACTGTAACTCACATTTGATTTCAGAGATGCTGAAATGTGAAAATTTTTGGAATTGATGCAATCTGGCAACAGTTTCCAGTTTATCCAGCTATTTAGACAAAGCATTATTTTCTAGGATGGTAGTAATCAATTTCTGGGTAAACCTTGTGGTAAGGCATAACTGGAATAGGGAAAATTTTTGCCACAGCATAAGTTATGTGCAGATAAAGCTGGTAATTTCTGTCTTTTTGTCTGAGCTCCTCTGTTCTTTCCTCTTTCCAAGATGCAGGTTTCTTTGACGTATTTCTGTATGCCAGAGGATGGCTGGAGAAGCAAAAAAGTGCTACTGCATGTTCAGAAATTTTTTTTTTTTTTCAATACTGGTGATCGAACTCACTACCTTGCGCTTGCCAGGCAGGTGCTTATGCCACTGAGCTGTATCCCCAGCCCCATAAATGTCTTTTAATATTACATTATAAAAGGATATCATTTACCTAAAATAATTATTGCTCAAAAGGTTCATGGCTGTTGAAACAGTAACTTTTTTAGTTTACTAATGATATGAATGTGACTTGCTTTTATCATTTCTATTTCTAAGAATAAGAAATATTGCATATCAACTAGCAAATAATAAAGACAAAAATACTTATTTGTTTTCAAGGGAAGGTGTTTTGTGCCAGACTACAATGTTTCTTTTTCTGCTCACCAGGGTTCAGAACATTCATAGGATTTACAGCTCTGGACAACAACCCACTTGGCCCATTGTGCTTCTGAGAGCTTTTAAGGCATTCCATGCAGCCTTGCCATCTTGCTGTTACTTCAATAGCACAGATGCTATTTGTCTTTAAGTTGTACACAGGGCAATTCTGGTGACCAGAAGATAGGAATTTCTGCAGAATAGGAACATCGTAATGTTTTTTAAAAAGACAATATGTAATTCTTATTATTTAAGGTGATCTTCAAATATGCTTTTAAGTTACTTATAATATTAGAAATTTAGTTATTGCTAATGCCAATCTCCTCTTTCTTATATTTAGGTATCAGAAAAAAACCTTTTTTTCTCTTTCTTTCATTCATGTTCTCACAGTTGTGTTTTACCTGTGGGTGTTCTGTAACCCTTGTCAAACAGAAAAAAAGGTGAAAAGTTTATTTCCTATGTTGTTTATGTGTGTGTGTGTGTGTGTGTGTGTGTGTGTGTGCATAGTGGATCCACAAATATAAAATATTAAATTATTTCAAGTCATTGGAAACCTCTGTTGTCTGTGATAGCCTTGCTCTTCCTGAACTTCAGTAGACTACGTCACCTGGGCACGCGTATGAAGGAGTTTCTGAAGAATGGCTCCCATCAGATACTACACTTGATTGTAGCCAAAAGGCTGAGAAGTGATAATGGCTCCCATCAGAAGGAAAGTCATCTTTCCTTGATGGAGTTCCAGGAGTGTAGCACAGCAGTGGTTGGTAGAGGAACTCAAAGAACTCTGCTAATTCTAAGAAGATGCCGGGGGGCTTAACTGTCTAGCTTTCATAATTCCCTCAACAATTTCAATATTAGGTATCCCCTAGAAAGAGTTCTGTTTAAATCCTACACCCTGACTTCCTTCTTTCATGCATTCCAAAACAGAATTTTCATCTAAAATAGCCCAGGTTTATGATCACAAAATAATGACAGTATAGACTATCTAAGATTATTCTCCCCTTTTCTGTCACGAACACTCTCTGACTCTTAGGCGGATGCAAGACTGAGAAGCTGAAGTGCTTGAAGCAGCGGTGGAAGGCACCTCCTTCCACAGACGTCATTCTCCAGGGATAACTCACTGAAGGATTTCTGATGAGTTGCTTAACCGAGAAATCAACTAGGCTCCGTGGCTACAACAGTGTGAACCAGCCCCAATGATGTTTTTATTACTATTCATTAAAATTTGTAAAATTTTTAAAATCACATTAAGATACATGAGTACTGCCATTTGATCGATGTTAATCTCACACGGCCTGGCTTTTAAAGTGGAAAGCCAATTAGGAGTGACATCCTTTTTGCAGTAGATATATAACAGTGGGTATGTACAGTTTAGGTAGATTTTATTTGTACCATTTCAACTTCCAAGTAATGTCACTGCTTAGTTCATAGCATAGATTTACATATTAAATAGTAAATGAAGACTTAGAGGTGTTTGAGTATTACTTCATAGTTGTTGTAACTTCTTTTCTTTTTGGGGAGTTTCATGATGTAGAGGAAGTGTTTTAAAAGAAAATAATAAAAAGTTGTGTCTTGGAGACCTGCAAACCTATGCTGAAGATGCTAAAATTTTGGGCACTTGGGTTATTATCAAGTTGAGGTAGCCTGCTCTCAGAAGAGCATTAGTTCAGTGTATTCTGAAGAGAGGACTAGACGTGAAGTGATTTCTTCTTACTAGCATTAATAACCTTCAGAAAGAACCATAGATGTGAAATCATCTTTGAAATTAAGACAAATACTCCATTTACAGATACGCATGAAGTGATGTCATCGCTGATTTTGAAATTTAAAGAAACATGTGGTTTCTTTGTTGAGCCTTCCTGAGGCTGCTGTTTAAACATCTGCTTCATCTTTGAGTGTTGGTCTTACATGTGGGGTTCACACCCCAGTTTGAGGCTGTCCAAACCCTAGTGAGTGGACTGCTGCCTCAAAGTCCTCAATAGCAGCTGCTTGACTCCGCTTCCCAGAGTTGCTTCTCAGGGGCACAGGTCATGATGCTGGCATAACAAAAATATACCTAATATAAATTAAAGTCCATTTTGCAACATTGTTGGCACGAAGTTGTTAGACATATCTGAAAGAATGTGAAAGACATCATGCTACCACATCTGGAAATAATGATTTACTGTTTTTCTGAATTTGGCAGATCTTATAATTATTCAAAATCATTCCTACGTCACATCAAAAGAATGAATATTTTCATAGGACTTTCTATGGGTCTGGTCAGATTCTTAGCATTTTATATAGACTAGTGTACAGAAACTTTTAACAGTCACATAGACAGAACTATAATATCCCCAGTGTTACAGGCAAAAGGGACAGAGAGACTTACAGGTGAAAGACTTGCCCAAGATTACAGAGCCAAGAAGAGCTGGGATGGGGTAGAGAGAACAGAACTCAAAGCAACTCCCCTCTTTTATGGTAGAAAAATTGCAGATGCATGAAAGAGCACTTGGCCATTCCTTCAAGAAATATCATTTAAATATTTCCACTTACATGGAAACTTGTCTGCTTAGAACAACTGCATGAAAAAAACTTCAGCTGTTAAGTAACATCAAATGATATCCGAACCTTAATTTTGGTTGAAACCAAGGCATCAGCACATCATGAATATGGCTGGTAATGGATGTTCAAGGAACTCAACAGTTTGAAATGTGGTCGTTGTATTTTTTCACTTGATTTAAATCACTGAAGAAAATGTCATATTAATTAGATCATTGTTACAAAGGTTTACATTTAACCCAGATCTTTCTAAAACATGACATTTTATCAGCCCCTCTTCTTCAGCCAGTCCCACAGTCACATATTGATAATCCTGTCAACGCTAACACTGTCCAGCCATTCCCATGGGGAATCAAATGTCCCACAGACACGCCCTTGTCCTCCTTGGGGGTTAGGCTGGCTATTAATCATATTTAGATGAAGAAATAAATAATATATGTAGCACTGGGAAAACAAAAACATGAATTAAGAATATATATTAATAAATTATATGATCAAAATTTAAAACAAAATGATACTAGGTGGCAAAAACTACATCAGTTTACACTTGAATAGACTTATTGATGCATGTTGAAAAGAATTAGGATGTTCCCAAAGTATCATCTGTTGGGCTGGGGATTTAGCTCAGCAGCACAGCACCTGCCTGGCAAGCGCAAGGTCGTGAGTTCGATTTCCGGTACCAGAAAACAAACAAAGTATCACCTGTCTTCTCAAAGGTGAAATCTGATGCATCTCTATAATTCCTGTAGAAAGAATTTCATCTCTACAGATCATAGTCACCAATCATTTCATTCACTACTTTTTAAAGTAGTGAAGTTTATATTTTTTTAACTGCTTATAAACTTCCCTATTCAGATTCTTTATTTAATGATTTCTTATTAACACTGACACTGTAGTGCAGTTTCAAACAGTACTCTAACTGAATTATTCTGTTGGCAAACAGTAAACTCTGCTTCTGCAGACATTTTCTTATTTTCACTGAAATATATAGTATATAGAAAAATATATAAATAAAAGTATATAAATATATAGCAAAAGCTAAATATTTTAGAGTGCCTAGGATAAAGATAACAATGAAAACTGAAATCTTTTCTTGTAGAATCTTAATTTTCCTAGTAATTTTTGCCCCACCTTGGAATTTTATGCAGTTGTATGCAGAGATATGTGGAGAGAATTGCTCTTCCTTCAGGCTATATGTACTTTGCCCTCTTAGGTAATCAAGAAAACAAATCATACATATGTAGATACAGAGAGGGGGAAGTCCCCAGAAGCAGCCACAGGGAACACTGAGTAGGACATTACAGAGAGGAGAGGGCGGGCCTCGCAGGTCTGATAACTGTCATGAGCCTGTGAAACCAAGGCAGGAGGTCAATGAGGTGTTATGTGATCGGACCCACATAAACCTGAAGTACATCAGAGCTCAGGGACATTCATTTCCAAGCTGTTAGTTTACCGAGGAAGGAGCCTTACCCGGGCCTTCTGCTCCATTTCTAGCATTAGTCTTTCATGTTGCTCAGCTATGGCCAGTGTCGCAGAATGGACCTTCTGATAGATCATTTCTCCTTCCCTTGTTTGAAAAGTGAATAGTCCTTCTCCTGTGTCACACATTCTGTGAGAACAGAGATAGGGAAAGAGATGGGTCTTCATGTGTTCAAGTGAGTAACAGTTCTCCACATAAAAGATGCCCTCACCCTTATGTTAGGTCCTCCTTGCTTTTGGAGAAGTTAGCAAAGCAGATCCATCCTTGACCAAAACCAACCAGTGAATACACCTTTAAATGGGACATGAGAATGGAATTCAAAAGGGAGGAAATTCATGTGAAGTTGGATTTTTAAAGAAAAAGCATTCACCACAGTGTAAAGGAATAGAGAAGTGTGATTTAAATCATCACAGTGCATTTCTTACCATCAAGGGAGTATAGCCTATAGCAGTTTTCTTGAAGAATTTTTCATGTTTCTCATATAAAAGCACTACCCTGGGTTAAAAGCTCTTGAAATTGAAAGGATTTAAGAAAAACCTGCAATATTATGCTCAATGGAGCCCAGAAAAAGACTATACCTCTTTTATACTTTTAGTTTATATTATTTTTAATTTATGGATTTGCATACATAGATTGAATCTTTTATTTAACCAAGTGGTTCTCAAGCAAGTCTTGATGTAGTTGAGGGAATTGCATGGTACAAAAGACTATTTGGATATGATGACCTCTGGTTTGAATATTTTCTCTGACAATTACCAGCAGTGTGAGTTTGTGCAACTAGTTCAACCTACCTATACATCCTTTCCATACATCTATAATGGAAATAATAAGACCATTTGAAGACCTTTATGAAGGTTAAAAGAGTTGACACACAAAATATTTACATTGTTTTTACAGTTATCAAGTAGCAAAAATATTTGCTATTGCTATTTCCAATATAAAGAAACATAAAGTATGGCAATAATTAAATATCTATCACAGAGAAATGGCTAGATTGTTTTTATTTGCTATATGATACATGATATTATGTTGTCATGATGTCATGCTAGAATAGGATTATTATGCAGCAATTTGTGTATCATTTCTGAGAACATGAGTTTTTACTGAAAAAGCTCATTGACAAGTTATTAATCAATAGGCTTACAGATAAGTTTTATTAACAATAACTAATTCTAAAATAGAAAATATTTAAATTGATACTGTAAGTCAGTTTCTAGATATAATTGAAGGCATTTGCAAAGACCCTCCCATTACCAATATGATATTAATGTTCAGATATTGGCTATTAACTGGACTACTGCTGTTCTGTCAGTTTTCAGGTGATAAGCTTCAAAGGCTTGTCAGGTTACATCAAAATATTGAAGAGACCAAACTATTTCTTCAAGTACCAAAAAGATTTTGGATTCTTCTCTATGGTTCTCCAAGGAGTTTTCAATGGAAAAGAAATGTCTCCAGAGGCTGCCGACACTGCGGAGGCTGTGACTGCACCCCTTAGGGCCCCATCAAGCCAGCGTTTAGCTTCTGTGAAAGCCATCTTAATAAAATTCACCCAGCGTGAAATGGAAAGTCTGGGGGAAAATGAAGAGTTTTTTTCAAAGTGAAACAAATGAGCTCTCTTTGTTGATTCAGGGGACTAAGAAAATCCAACAGCAACAGCAAAACCTTGGTAAGTCATGAGTGCATGTTGGTTGAAGTAGAGTTTTGTTCATTGTCATCTGAAAAACACTGCTCAGTAGCCTCAGGAAATGGGATAATGAAGATACAAATTGTTATTTCATACTCAGCCAATGAGATGTTAAATTCTAAAGACTGTCCACTTCCTCGGACATAAGTCTGCCCAGTGGGGGAGTCTGAGTGCTTGGAGCAGTTTTTTCTCCCACTCTTTTTAAATAACTACTCTAAGCTTCCATCTTTTATCAAGAAAAAAAGCCCACTTAAAAATATTAGCATAAAAAGCAAACTTTAGGTAGAAGGTTCTGTTTTATTAATGTTCTATTTAGCCAAGCTGAAGGTTCATTCCTTAGCATGATGGTCCTGTGTATGACATCTGTCAGTCATGTTGAAATAAATAGTTCAAATTTCCTTGGTTCTTGCTTAAAGTATGTTCACTGGGAGCTGGGAGAGAACAGAGACTTCTCTTATCTGTTTGAATAGTTTTGTGATAGCAAGGCAATAATATTAGAGGAAAAGGTAAGGAGGAAGATGGAATAATTTATATGGCTTTGATGTGCTCTTCCAGTAGAATCCACAGCCAGGATTGCTGGTGTCACTGGAAGCTTATTTAGATAAGTGGATCGGAGTCTGCATGCTAACAGTATCCCTAAGGGTTCATGTGCCCCTTATAACATATGGGGTTCAACGGAGGGCAAATCAGAAGCCATACATGTGCAACATTTTAAAGACTGTGATACATGAAACTGAAGGTTAAAAATGAAGAAGCACAACAAAAAATGGAAGAAAACCCATAGCAATCATTCCTTGACTTTGAAAGAGTTACATTAAAGGTGCTGGTTACATTTGTATATTCTAATTCCCTAGCCATTCAAATAACATACAACGATCGCATTATTTTGCAAAAAAAAAAACGAAAAAAAGAAAGAAAGAAAATATGGATAATATTTTGACTCCAAACTGGAATTCTACTGACACAGAAAGAGAATTGCAAATGTTATCTCTTTCTATGTTTTACAGAACAATGGTATTAAGTTAGTTTTTTCTTATGTAACATAAAATGTTTAAGAATGTAATCTCAAAGGTCCCTTTCAGCTCTGTGCAGTAGTCTGGGGTCTCATAAAAGCTCTAAGAGGTAAGTAGGACAGACACACTTGTGTTCAGGATTTTTGTTTGTATTTTCTGTGGAAGAAATGGAAGATTTATTTTGGGCACAGTGATATGAGAAATTATAGCAATATAAATTTCAAAAGAGTAGGGTACTAATTTATATCAGTAGGTCATGCCTTGCCATATAAATGTAACACATATATTTTAAGTAGACACTATTGTGGGCCTAAGAATAATAAGAAGGGAAAAATATCCATAACCCATTACCTCTGAGACTTTTCAACTAATGGGGGATGAAAAGCATTGCTCAAAAAATCATATACTCCCTGTGGTGCCACCTGGTAGAAGGAGTCCCATTGAAGTTAATGGTGGACTGACTTGAACAAGGAACTTACCTACTGACTCCTCATCTGTAAAATAGTGCAGTAAGATTTTCTCATGAGCTTTTTTCTTTCACTTCAATGAAGTTATATATGTGATAATGGGTATGTTACTAGGATGAGTCAGGCTGCTCACTGCTTAAAGGCCAGCACTTTGGAGACTCGGTGAGAAGGAACTGGGTTCACTCAAGGGCTTCAGACTTGGAGATTGGAAGTATTTGAACTACAACTGCACCTTGGCAGTGTTTAGGGCTACACAAAGCTATAACAGCAAGGAAAGGAGGAGCGGGTCAGGAAGGCTATTTGCTGAGTAGGGCCTTTGACATCCAGGATATGTACCTCTTTTTTTTATTCCAGCGGACCTCAATTTTAGGGCTCCTCTTGTTCTTTCTAGTGTAGATGGCTAAATTAGCAATAAATAATATTGGCAGTTACACAGGACTCAGACGTCAGCACAGAAGACAACTGGGGCCAAAGCACATTCACTGAAGCCTGGCTTTAAGAAAAAAAGGACTGATTATATCCACATCCTTCCTGGAGAGATGAACAGCAGAGATTGATATGCTAAATGGATATCACTCTGGGCAGGGCACTGAAATCTGCTGGCCTATTCCTTCCTGGAAAAGCCTTATTTGTTCCATGTACATTTGCTTTGTGACTCACTTCCCCATTTGATCCTCATTTAATCAGTGTTACCGAGGCCACTGTTGTAATCTTATTGGTTCCCCATAGTTTTGTCCCACCTCACACCCACCTTATGATTTCCCATTGGGTCAGTTTTACCTAGGCAAATGTACTTGTAAGTGTGGTAGTTGACTATAGTTTTGTCCCACCTTTAAACCACCTCACCTGTCTCGGCTTCTTAAAACAGCCTTGAAAGGAGAGATCAGTGGGCCACCCACTTGGCACGCCTTTCTGTCCCTCTTAGACAGAAACTTTTTTCCTCTCAATAAATCTTCCTACTCTTACTCTCCACTGTTCCTAGAATTCGTTCTCTGATTTTAGAGAACACAAACTCAGTGTTTCACGCATTAACACAAGTTGGCAGTTATTTGGAGGTCCATATATTATCCTTATATCATATGTCCTATATCATCTTTAGATAACATATTCACAGAACTAAAGGTTCAGAAGAGCATGACAGAGTTCACCATATGTTCTGAAATCTGTAGAAGAAAGATTTGGCAGTTAACCAAGTAACTTAGGTGGGATTTTTCTTTAGAATTTAGAATGTCTGGCAAAAGAAAGGGACAACAACTTTGCGGAAGGACAAAGGGAGAGAGAAATGAAGGACAAGTTCAAAGGAGCTGCCACAGTAAAGGGAGGACATGACCAAATTAGCAGCCCTGATTTACCCCAATCCTGCACATTCCACAGAAAAGCCCATTTTCAGGATAACCTTTGACTGGTTTCTGGGGAATAGCATCTGAGCTTTGGGAATGTTCTGTATGTTTCTGTATGTCTGAGGTCTTCAGGGGCCATGCTGTAACAGTTTCACTGGAGAGACTGATCTCAACAGCATGACTTAGGGTGGTTGCCTCTTCCTATGCTGATGGAGGATGAGCTGAGTCCTGTGGGTGCTGCCTGACTATAGAAGTGAGCCCAAAAAAGCCTGGAGAACCTCACTGGATGACAGCTCCTCACATGTGCTGTCACACATAATTGCTGGGAGAATTAAGTGTCCCAATACAGCATGTTGAAGGGCCCTGGAAGCTCCTGCCTGGTGTATCTTGGTGTTTCTCTTGCTGATTTTAATCTGTGTATCTCATGGTAGTCCATCTTATTGTGAGTACAAAAACTTTTTCTGAGTCTTGTGAGTCATTTAGAAAAATCATAAAGGCTACCGGTGGTCTCTGAACGCTTTATTCGAGACAGTAGCATATGCTAGGTTGCCAACATATTTTGATTCCAAAAGAACCTAAAAATTTTAAAAATTTGAATCATTTTTCTAAATACTCTATAAGAACATTCCTTGTGGGACAAAGGTTCCACTTTTCTCCTCACCTGCAGAATAAATCATTTGAGATAACAATGCTGTCTTGTTTCTGTAATGTTCTGGTAAATAAGGAATAATGAGAGATAAATGTGGATAAATGTAGTGGTAGGTATTTTGTACTCCAAAAACAGCACTCCACTGTTCATGGATTTTATAGCTGCTTTCAAGGGAAAAACAGTCATAATATATAGAGCCCTGGAGGAAAATTTAGTGGAGAACAAGCTCATTTTACCTACTACTAGACCACTGCCATTTTTTTGCCTTTCTCTTTGGGTGTGATTTAGCCCCCTGTAATGTGGTGACTCTGAAATGCTGGTCTTTCTCCAAATGACAAGTGAAAGAAACTTACTAAGTCAAAAATAATGGTCATACTTTAGTTTTAGAAAATAAAAGTGGACACATTAACATAATTCTCTTCAAGTGTCTAGATAGTTTTACTAGAGATGAACTGGTCAACCTCTGGCACTTTGTCTTTGCAGCTGTACACTTTCATTGTCACTGTCAGTTTTGCAATATTGTGTTCATACGTAATGACCAAATATTTTTCCTCCAGGCTCATGGAAACTGAACTCTCAGCAATGGAATACATGCAAGCATGTTCCTGAAAATTCAGTAGTGTTTCTATTCAGGATTGAAAATTTAATGTTTAATTATAGAAAGTAATGAAACTCTGAAAAGCACAAGCTTTTCTTCAGAGCAGTTTAAACCAATTAGTGCTTTTACTACATTAATGGCTTAATCTTTATAGTCACTTAACAACGCTAACATTTCACTTCTTTTAGTAGTTATGAAGAGATTGGTTACTCTGAGAGGGCTGGTGAGTCGAACTTTGCTTGGTGCTAAAAAACTACGAGCAAAATGGACAAATAGACAAAAGCAATGCCATAATGTTCAGAAACAGACACCATTCATATGAGAGTTAATAATGTGATCAAAGGAGAATGTCACATCAGGGAGGGAAAGTGGAACGCTTCAGTAAACTATGTCGGACACTTAGCCATTTGAAAAAAAATAAAATCTGTGTTTCCACCCCACCAACAAAAATTCCCCCAAATCAATAAAAACCATAAAGTGCGCACTTCCTCATTCAGCTTCCAACATCCCACAAGGCAGCCTACTGCTCTTCACACAAGACAAGCAAGGAATCTTCCCAAGATTCTTATGAGATAAGCAGCTGAACTGTGATCTGAATCTAGCCACGGTGACTTTGGTTACACTAGCTCCTGTCATTAAGTCACATTGCATTCATTTCAGAGAAGAAACTGAACAGTGCACAGTACATAGCTCTTCACTATACAATGGACAGAGAGCACTGGGTAGAACTTCAGATACAAAGCATTAAAGGTCCTCTCTCTCCTTGCCACTGTTCCTTTTCTGTTAAGTTGGGTCCCTAAGACATGCAGCCCAATAGATGTACTAATAAAAACGCATGTTAAAGTAGATCAGTCCATCAATGAACATTAGAATCAATTCTTCTCTGCTCTCCCAAATTTCACACCAAGGGCTTTTGTGAAGAAGGAGCAGTTGGGGATCTCCAACATCTGATCAGACTGCTGCCGGTTTCAAACACCATGACTGAGTTTACTCAAAGAGATGGAGAAATTCTTACCTACAAGAATTCTTAGCCAAACACCTGTTTCACATTAGCTTTTGATCCTCTTTAAAATCCATCTGATCCTCTATAAAATGGAGTTTAATTCTCCATAAAATAAATCTTTCTTAAAAAGTTGATTTAAACAGTTTTTAAGGCACAAACTTGCTCTAAAATTTTAGTTTGTGTGAACTCAGCGATGGCAGACTCTCAGCACATTAATTAAAATATCTGTATCTTTTCTCTTATGTTATATATTTTTATTTTATCCTAGTCTAGTTGATTTTTATTGTTTCTACATTTTCTCTTTTAGTTTTTGACTGAATGGAAAAGACTACTGGGTCTTCTAGAAAGAGTCTTTTAAATTTTGTTAAAAAAAACTATAACTAAAAATTACGGTCATGGTGAAAGATGATTATACTTAAGTTTAAAGAAATTAAATAAATTCACAAGTTAAAGCTTTGATTATTTTATAATATCAAATGTCATCACTCCAGGTCAAAAATTTTTGAAGCTTAATTTTTTAAAACTTTCCCTAACAATTTAGAGTGACTACCATAAATATACTGGAGCTAAAAAAGTTGGTGAGTATATTATTTGAATCACCTTCAGAATAGATACTAAGAAATGGAATAATTATTTCTTACTTATAAATAAAACAATCATCCTTTTAATCTTATCCCTTGAGAGCCCTGCTTTTTGTAAGTATAAGTTTTAGTTTTCATCATGGTTCATACTAATATATCCCAGTTTAAGAACTGACAAATCACTTCCTTTTTCCCCCTGGTTCGTCAGATGTATGCTGTACTAAATGTGTACATTTTAGTATTTTTAATATGTCATTACATTTATTTATACTGAATTGAAGTTCTATAATTCACAAATACAATTCATAACTGAAATAGCAAAAGGTAAAAAAAATTCAGGAAAAGCAAAAGAAGAGAATAAGGGTGGTAGAGGAAAATCTTAGTAAACTTGATAACAGACCATAGATATGATTCAATACGAAAAACACAGAGAAAAATAATGAAAAAAATGGATACAACTTTAGAAATCTCGGGAGTAAATGTCAGTACAGCTAACATAACTGTTCACAGAATTTCAGAAAGAGAGGGGAGAGGAAATGAGGGGAGAAGAGGTATTTGAAGGAGCAAGGGCCAGAAATCCTCAAATTTTATGAATGATACACGTTTAGAAATTCAAGAACTTTAGTAAACCCTAAGAATATTTCCTATTCCTGCCTTTGTTTTGGATATTTTGGCTTTCTTTACTTGGGTTTATGTCATTCTTACATTTCTTATTTGATCTATTGGTCACTTTCCTTCTCTTCTAATTGGATTTATCCTTTTTCTAAACTCTCTGCAAAACTTTATCAAATCTTTCTCATCTTTGGAATATGTAGATTTTATCCTTTCTTTCTATAGCTTTGTTTCTTGACATTGAAGGATCCTTCTCTTTGACAACTTTTATTAGAGTTTGCAGTAAAATTTTGGAGCTTTTTCATTTTGAAATTTGGGGATGATTTGTCTTCTTTATCTTTCCTATGATGTATTGTGTTATAGACCCTCTTCACATCTGGGGAAATACATTTGGGTCTAGTATTTCAACAAATCATAATGGGAGTTTCCCTAGGCTGAGTGCATTTTTCACTTGTGTGACATCCAATTCATATTTTCATGTCTATAATTGGAGTGTAGACCAACATGCACAGACTATTCCAATCCTAATTTCTTACTTATGTTTATTTACCTAATTTTGTGAACTGGATTGAGATAGTGTCATATGTCCTCTTAGACCTTGTGGCTCATTTTAATTGGAAACAGAGGATAAATTTTGGTTAAGCATGTATTAGTTAATATTTTGAAAATGAAACCTTTATTCTTTATGAAAAAGACAAACATTATAGTAGAAAATAACAACAACAGAGACAAATATATACATGGGAAAATAATTTCTTAATCAACACTATTCATATAATGGTCATAAAGCAAAGCCAATGAAAAACTTGAGTCCTTTAGCACAATAAAGAAGCCATAAATGAAATAAGAAAGCTAAACTTGACTTTATAGAATATATATTATAGAAAGTATAGACTCTTTGAAATGAATTCACCTGTAATAATTCAGTATTTTTTTGTTGTGTTTCTCATTAAAAGTACTGTTCTCTTGCATGCTATCATTGGTGAACTTTGTATCAATAGATGCCTTCTACTGGTCACTTCTCCACAGTCAGGAATTTGACTCCTACTCTTTGTGGGCTAGTAGTTCTGAGTTTCTGAGACTTAGTCACAAATATGTGGCATCCTTCAGGTAACTAAAGGCAAAACTATTAACACTTAAAAGAATTTATGTTTACATCAAGGCTGTTCCTTCCTATTTTATTTGGTAAATTAATATTTTCCCACCTCTCAAGAAAAATATATGGAAATCTTGGAAAATATCTTGTTCTCTTACCAAGTGTACAATTCTGTCTCACTCCAACATAGACCTCTGCCCTACATCTTTTCACTGACTGAGCTGGACATTATGAGTTTTCAAATACCAGGTCTAGGCAACTAAGTTAGTTTTACTATAAATTGTAGTTAAATAGAGAGCAGAACCTGCCTTAAGAGATGGTCTTGTTCCTTCTGAACCTGAGGAACTGTGGAAAAGAGAAAGGAAATGTGTTAGAAACCATTCAGCAAGGTTTATATATCCTGATTTCTCTCACTCAAGTGAAAATTCTAGGCCAGAAATGAATATTGAGTTGGTGTTAAGTTAGATGAACTGAAGGCCGGACTCTCGGTGCTCACATTTGAATAGAGCATCCGGAATTCCTCTGCGGAGGACTAGAGTTGAGAAGAGAAGAGCATGAGGAGTCTAAGATAAGGAAATAGCCCAGAATCCATGTTTCCATGGAGAGTAACAGAATAACCCAGCAAGGTCACATAAGCAGAGTTACACTTCAACAAAGACCGACGGGGAGAGACCAGGCCAAATAGTTCTTTGATCCAAGGAGTCATAGGGGCATGAAAGAGTTTTACATGTTTAAAATAAAAGTACATAAAACTAAGAAAAAGAGATAGAAAACTCAAATATGAGCCAACTAAGAAGGGCAATTCAAAATGGCAAGTGAAACTTATTTCCTTCTTGGTGAGAGGGCATTCACAAGAAATAGAATTTAATACAAAATAATGACTCTATGTTTTAAAATTTTTTCAGGTATCTGAATAATATTTTTCTTTATATTTTGTCTTAGGTCATACATAAAAATACAAATTGCACATGTAAATGTGATGTTTTATTTTATTTTATTATTATTATTATTCGTCTTTTTGAGACAGGGTCTAGCTATGCAGTTCAGGCTCGCCTTGGGCTCATTTTGTAGCCCAGGCTAGTTTCAAACTCACAACAATCTTCCTGCCTTAACCTCCTGAGTGCTGGGATTACAGGCATGTGCCACCACGCCCAGCTATGTGACATTTTAATACATGTATATATTCCATAATGAAAATTTACATTTTCCAAATTCAACAGAGTTGTGTTAAATTCTTGAACTTGCTACAATTGTAAAACACAGTTTCAGATAGTGCCAGCTTTGCTCTTTTACCTGTAATAATTAGTCAGCAAAAGTATTAATTTACTCTGACTTTACATTCTTACAGTCCTCAAGTCAGGTCTGTAGCTTCTTCATGAATTTGAGAGGAAAATATTTTTCCTATATTTTGACCCACATCTCTTTGTAATGTTTCTCCGCTATTGTTCCTGACCTCTATAATTACTTGATGATACCAAAAGGACTGAGTATATTTTATCATATCCACTAGAAAGGATCCTGCCATTGTCAGAAATGACAGAAATACCCAAACCCAAAATAATATATTTAGATGTTCAGCACATCAGACCTAGATTTCCTTCACTTTAAAAAACAGTCTGGGATGGACTGAATGTTTATGTTCTTACCAAATTCTTGTGTTGACACCTAAGCCCCACAGTGATTAAGAGTTGTGCCTTAGGGAGTTAACTAGGCCCTCATGAGTAAGACCAATGCTTCTATAAATGAGGCACAAGGTAGTTGATTTGACTTTTTACCATGTGAGGATGTGGCACAAAGGTGCGATCTATGAGGATGAGTATTTTGATCTTGGACATCTTGGCTTCCAGAAGTGTAAGAAAGAAATCCTTGTGTATAAGCCACTGAATTTATGGCATTTTGTTATAGCAATGCAATTTTTTTTAAGACAGAGTCTGAGAGTAAAGGAAGGGTCACTAGGGCACGGCATATTTGGGCATAAAATCCTTTCTGCTACGGTAATTTACACCTAAAATAGAAGAGTATGAATTAGTAGGCTAAAATCAATTCTGGAGAAACAGTGTGGGCTGACAGATAGAACCGCAAATAAATAAGAGGTTAAAGAAGAAAAAAATGCAGGCAGAAGATGAATGAGCAAGGCTAGTGGGTCAAATGGTGATAAAACCCAACAAGGAGTGAGTTCAGAAGGTGATTATTCAAACAAGGGCACTTCTCGGTGAACAAATTGACTGTATCCCGAGGACAGAAAAGGTTACAGGAGCCGTGAAGAAAGGAGTGAAGATCAAAAGTGGCAGAGCACACAGAGTCAAATTTAAAATGCAGGAATTATTTTCAAAGTCCTGTCCTCACAAAATATTCAACTTTCCTGGACGCCCATTCTGCCCACAGTGCCGGCTGACTGCATTGACTCCGTGTCTGTGATTACCGAAGCTGCTGGATGGTCAGACAAATTCTCTCTCGTGGATAACTCAAGTTAAAAGACACGGGTCCAGTTAACCAGGTATTAGGTATTCAGTTGTAAAGGAGAGAAGCAGAGAAGATGCTGGACCCAAGTATATTTCTTTGATATTTCCATAAATGTCTTCAGTTACTCATTGAATGCCACTGAGAAAGTTGGGCTCATGGTAGCAATGACTGAATCACTTCTATAACTGAAAAGTATTAACAAATAGAGTCTGATTTTGTGGTGTTAACTTCATGAAGTTTGAAGTGGGAGCCACTACATCTTTGATTTTGCCAGCCAGCGGGCTATATGAAGAGACAGTTGCCTGGATGATCAGGAAGAGGAAAGAAAACCAAAAAATTCTAAGTAGCAGCCCATGCCAACGGAGAATGTTTCATTATTTTGGCAAGAACTGTATAAGGCAGCTCAGGTAGCTAATTGAGCACCTGGACCCCTTGCAGATGCCCTTCTTGAGTGACAGGGAAAAGGTGGGGAGCAGAGTAAACTGGCCACCGCCCTGCTTCTCCCTGTCCCAGCCCAGAATACAACATCACGGCAGCAAAAAGGAGCGGGCTGACATTTACTGGGATGTTTTCTACTATTCTCAACCCAGCGTCAACTGTTATAAAGAACAGAATAAAGATGCCAAAGGAAAACAGTTGAGAGAAATTTATTCTTTTACCCTTGAGACTTAATGGGAATTCAAGCGATATACATTTTATCTTATTTTTCTTAATGGTCAGTGCCCTTGGCTGCATACTGTAAATACTTCTCATGGATCAAAGCAATCTTAGTGAAACATATTCCTTCATCATTGCCAGCTGTTAAGGCTCCATGAAATATTCATTTTAAATGCTATCTTCTGTATGAACAAAAGACAGTCTACTGCTAAGCAATACCTACAGGATTTTATTTTTCTCATTGAATATAAGGGTGAATTACAGAATCTTAACGATTAAGGGTTTTGTATTACTCACTTGCCTAAGATTCTAAATGCTTGAGCTGTAAACTTATCTTATATAACTCATACTGATTTTTTTTCCTTTCTGGGATTGATTTGGCATTGCAATTCCCAGTGGTTATATTTCTTGCTACTTTTATTAGGATTTCCTACAAATTGAAAAGAAGGAATTAGCGAAGAAGTAAACAACAACAAAAAAAGAAAGCAAATATCCTGCATTTCTTTTCAGCTAATATTATGTCTGAAGGAGGCTAGGAGTTTTGAGAGCTGTACTGAAATGCTGGGTGCATTAGATTGCCCAAAGCAGTAGTGAGGTTAAATTACAAAGTGAAAAATCTGCCTTTGGAAGGCTTTTAACATCATGAGGAGAAGCCAAAGGATGGCCTCAGATTTGTGGGCTTCGGGACAGTCTCTTAATCTCCAAGTGTGTGGTTGCTCATCTCTGAAACTTTGTCTTATATACTTCAGAGCACTCCTATGGAGATCAAACTGTGAATGCATTTCGAGCTCTCCCAAGCACTATGTAGTGAAAGATGCTATTAGCATAATTTTGAGAGATGGCTGCAGAAGAGTTGCACACTATCTGGAGAGATTAAACTTCCTGCCTAGTGATATTTTCCTGTTGTGTTTTTGAGTATCAGGCCCTCTGCCAAATCCCTGGGTGACGTCACATTGTCTGTGTGTGGAGATGGTGTTTCCTGTTCTCAGACTGCGACCCGTATACCTCTGACAGGCCCCAGTCTCACCCCAGTGTGTGCATTATCAAGCTAGCAATTGTTCTTGCCAGAGACTTTGTCTGTGAAAAACTGCCTCCTCTGGAAAAGTGGCAGTTTTCCACAAGGGAAATCTCCCTCTGCTTCCCCAACATGGGCAGCATTTGAGAAGGGAGCAAAAAGCACTTTGCTATTTCACCAGCTCATAGAAAGGTTGTTTCTCAATCTGTTTTTCTTGCAGCAGAAGGTTTTGATTATATGGCTCTGGTACTGTTGCCTTTTTTGAAATTCATTTTTGTTCTCAGGGGCTGTGCTACTTCCCCCTATAGCAAGTTTCATTATATTTAGTGCAGTGGAGCATGCAGATGATGTAGTTAGAATTTCAGGCCAAATAACCCATCCCTATTCCTACTGTCAGTTTTCTACATATTTAATAGAAAGGCAGTATGAAAAAGTATTTATAGCTGATCAGGACTGAAATAAATGGAAAAGGCTTAGTATCTGACTTTGGATTTGCATGCCTTTGTGTATTTTTCTCTGTGATTCTCTTTAAAATATCAATTTTTTTTTTGTTTGTTTTTTCTGGTACTGAGAATCGAACTTATGACCTTGTGCTTGCCAGACAGGTGCTGTGCCACTCAGCTAAATCTCCAGCCTTAAAATATCAACTTTTAAAGCATAAGAAAACAGAATTTCTATGAGTATTTATTTCTTTATGGTTTTTGCATTTTTCCAGAGTTCATTTTAGACCTGTCTCACTGGTGATGAAAGCAATGATATATACTTCCTCAGGATTCTGTACGATAATTTTAGAGATTGATGCAAAATGCTTGTTATAGATATTTTAAATTAACATACTGTATGCTATGAAGTATTTTGCTACTAATGAAAACACATGTCAAAGAAAATAACCAAATAATTCTCAACTTACTCTTCTAGTTGAAGAAAGGAATTCAGGATTCATCTTCTACAAACATCTTCTATGATGAGTTGTGCTGAGAATGACTTCGTTGACCTTGAATGCATGCTATCTGTACCTTTAATCTATTATCTATCCTTCCTGTTTTATCTCCTTGGACTGTGCCCGGAAGCTGACTTCCCCAGCCCAGCTTCTTGCCTTCTGCTTTGGCCAAAGGGAGAACAGAAAATGAGTGAGCAGTTGAAGTGTCTACTTTACCCTCTACCTCCTGCCTCAGTCCTGTGGCATCGACAGTGCTTACCTTCCCAAGACCAAAGTTCTCTCTGGCTTCAGGTTCCCTGCTTCCTTCAGGTGTTGCATCAGGAAGTGGGTGGGTGGGTAAAAGCTTGGCTGTGGTGCTAGTCTTTCGGAGTGCTTATTTATCCTGTGATTATTCCTTAATCATGCTCACTATTCTGTAAGTAGTGTGTACATTGAATTCTTCTTAGTTGAGTTTTTGAGTAGGGTATTTATTTCTCTCTAGGCCTAATGATAATTAATAGTAAGTTACTCAAACTCTCCGAGCCTCTAATTCTTTTTTATAAAATAAGGAAAATAATATCTGTCTAAAGGCTGTTATGATGAACAATAAGAAAAATGCTAATAATAATAATAATAATAATGGAATCTGAGATGAATTAACAGTTTATTTCAAAGCTCATTCTTTACCCACAACACCTCTTACTGAGGAATGCAAAAACAGTCACACAGTGTTTCTTGTCCTGTAGCCACATCCTTGCAATGAACCTTTGAATCACCTCTTACCAAAGATGGCATTTCTCTCCATTGTTTGGGTCTGTGTCCATCTGTGGCTTGCTTTGGCCAGTGAGAAACAGAAAATGAAACATGATCAAGAACTTACAAAGTATTTTTCACTTCGAGTCTTCTGCAGCTTTGCAGTCCTTCCATCCTGAGAACAAACCCAGGAAGCTCCCTGGATGGTGAGACACACATGCCCCACTCATGTTCAACCAACCACCAGGAGGGTAGGAATCATGCTCAATTTCAAGTCTTGGTCTGTGCTGCTAATTGATGAGACAAATTATCATGAGAACTGGCCCAGCCTAGCACCAGTGCTAGGATAACCTGGAGACACATGAATGTAAGTGGTTGGTGTTTAAGCCATTAAATCTTGGTGTAACTTGCTACACAGCAACAGATAACTGATGGAATAAGATTTTACAAATAAAAGCACAAAACTATTAAATGTGTTATGTGACTGGAGGGTTGTCTAGGCTATTATTACTATATTATCAATATGTCATAATGGCAGGGGAAAGTGGAAAGCAATGAGATTGTATTTCTTGGGGTCCATGTAACAGCCAGGGCAACTTAGCTGAGGGCACAATGCTTGCATATTGGAAGTTAAGAAGAGTTATATTTCCACACATATGAGATTCTGAAGGCTTACGGGCCATGAGTGTCATCAGGTGTTGTTGAATTTATACTTAAAATAATAAATTAAAGAGTACAAAAAAGAATGGAATTAGACAATACAGAAAAATATGTTCTAAGGACTTTAATATGTGTGTTGTACATATGTCATGTGTATGTAAAAATTCTGCATTTAGGGGGTACAGTAGGGCATTTCAGTACTGCATTATCAAGGTACATGAATACAGACTTTCAGCATCCTGGGCCCCTGGCTGAGAGGGTGTCTCAAGCTAGGCCAAAGAGCACATGTAGTCTGAAGCTCAAGTCATACAATCGTGTACTGGGACAGACCAGCCCTCGGCAAAATTAAATGGAATATGATAATAAACAGTACTCCAGTATTTTTCTACCCTGAGCCATGCCTTTCTAGGTGTATATTTCTTATGAATTCTCTGGGAACGTGTATTAAGGACAAAAATGAAAAATTCAAGGGATGAATTTTTAAATTGGGTGTTTGGTAAATTACAAGTACTGTATGATTCAGACAATGAGCCGCAGTCCACTTCTGAGACCCTGAGAGAACTAATAAAGAGATGGCTACTTTGGGAGAAAGCATACCAGTCAGCTCTGAAACCTGATTGTTCATATTCACTATTCCTCCACACTAAGGAGAAGCTGCTAGATTGCTTGAAGGAACTGATTTGAAGATTATAATAATAAATTACTTAGATAATGCCCTTTTAAAAAATTCCTAGCTAAAAGTCCACAGGTATAAATATGAATAACCTTAGTATCATTTTATTCCTTGAAGAATATTTTAAGAATATCAAAGCTCTTCAGTAGTGATCAAAAGTGACACATAGACTTAATGTATAATATGGAACTAAATTCAGAGATCCATTGAAAAGAGGCCTGCAATAGCCCTGTATCTTTTTTTTGAGGGAGGTCTCATTTCCTTTGAGTTACATAATGCTTCAAATCCCTATGTACCCTTGAAAAGACCCTTTGCAGTCTAAAAATTCTCTAATGAATTAAACCTCATAAAAGGCTGCACAGATCTTATCCAATATATTCATAGTTCATACTAGACGAAATATACTTCTGGTGATCATTTAGCTTCATTCTATTTAAAAAGACAGTGCTGCTTCATATATAATAGGTTGTCTTTTGTGGTTGCAAGAAAAATAATTCTTTAGTAGATATTTTCTCCATTTTGTATTTGCATTAGTAAATGTATGAAATACATATTTGGAGTACATTTGTAGTGTTTCTAACAGATTTTAGAAATTCTTTCTAAGGTACACAGCTTAGGCAAGAACTATACAATTAGCATTTTTTGATGGATGACTAGTGTCAGGATGCAGAGATGAAAATGCTTATTGAAGGTAAAGAGAATACACCTGAAAGTGTGCTGCATGCAGCAACAAAGTGTGATGGAAAAGAGTATACTTTTTTGTTTCGTTTTAGATAGATTAAGCATTCTTTTTAAGTTTATAATTTATATTGTCAGAAACACATTTTTATTGAAAACTTTATGAAAGTTTTTAAAGTTTTCATCATATTTATAATCACCTGGCTTGGAACTTCTGTTGAGACCTTCAATAAGCCCCCACCACTGCAAGACATCAAAATAAAAAATGTGCATTCTTCAAGTAAATATTTCACTGAGGCACCATTGATCTTCAAATAACTAAACAAACATTTTATAGGCGTTCTACAAACATATGATCTTGCTGGAGAAAAGAACTTCCAGAGAAAGACTGTAGGCATGGGTTCTACAACACTCTGTGATCTCCTAACAATGATTCAAGAGGGAAAATTTTAATCCAAACATTTGTACAATGTTGAGGTAGATAAAAGAAATAAATTTAGGTAGCAAGGAGACCTTACTCCCTAGGCTTGTGACCTGGCATTCCAGAAACTCAAGACTCAGCTTATACTGAATATACTAATTTACCACCAGCTAGAAAACTTATAAAACCTGCTTGATCAACATCCTAATTCCCTCAAGACTGAGGAATAAACTAAGACAAAGAGGCATTTATAACAGGGACCTAGAGACCAGACCTATAGATGCTCAATGAAACGGGATGAAGCAGGATCAAATTTGGCATCACTGCCTTCAATCTTTGGTTTCCTGCATCACCTTAAAACTCTAGCATGGCTCCCTGCTCAGCTCTGCATATAGGTATGTTAAGCACTTAAGAAGTATGTGTAATACAAGGTTTATAACAGCCCTAAATTTACCTAGCTCCTCTTATCCTTGTTTAAGACTGAGGACACCAAGGTAAATGCAATTTTTAGGATTTTCGAGGATATCAAATTGCCAGCTTGTACAATGTGCAGTTCTGGACCCCTTACAGTGATGCCTGGAAGTCTCTAGTCATTGTCCTAAACCTGCAATCTCTGCAGGTTCCAAGAAAAGCAAAGCCTCCCGGACACCCAATCATGAGATCACCTCCCCAAGAGGGAGCAATTACCGCATGACAGGAACCCAGTCTGTACCCCTAGCCCCAGAATGAAAAATTATCTCCTAGAAATGAAATTGTCCTCTGGCCATAAGGATTCTACCGGGAGCCATAAAACCAGAATTGAGATAACTATCACCCAGGCTCTAAACTACTCTGTTCAATTCACCCTGACTTTGCTCTTTAGTGAGGGGGCAGTCTGAACCTGTTTATCAGGGTAACCTTCATTTCCTCAAGCTGAAGCTCTTTCCCTGTTCTCCCTTACTTTTTAACACTGCCCAATAAATCAGCCTGTGCCACACACTGGATCATTCTGAAATGGTTAATTTACAATCTACTCTGCAATGTGAGTTGGCATCCTCATTTCTTCTTTGGGGGAGCTCCTCAAACCCCACTTGGTGACAATGTCTCAGGTAATGAGGCTGTGCTCTTTCTTACAGCCTGAAGGAAGCAAGCCTTAGAATTTATGTGCAACCTTGTACAAGTTAATATAGGTAAAATTAAGGTTAAAAATGGTAATAAAGTAAAAATTCAACTCGTGCACATTTTGGGGGAAGGCTGTATGTAGGGCATTTCTAAGAACTAAAACATCTTTCTTCTTTCTGATTATTTTTAGTCTTTTCTATGGGAATCCACACATTGCACGTTTTTTATGTTAGCACTATCTACATTTGATTAAACTTGCCACTGAGGATGAATTGCTTTACAAGCTGTTTTTTAAAGTTTGACTTTGATTTCAATAAATGGTCTTTTAAAGGTGTATGGTCATACAATCAGTATATTCACTGCATTTCAAAAACCAGAAACCAACAGCTTGAAATTTTGTGATTATTTAAAGAGATAAGTGAATGTATTTCAAGAGATAAATGGACATAAATATTAGGTCCCCATAAATTATAGCAAGAATTAGAAGACTTTAAACTGTTTAAATTCATACTCGAACAATAGTTTAGGAAAACTATCAACTTTGATAAATTTTTTCAATGATAATGTTAAAAGTGTGCATTAATATTTTCTATATATTGGCTTAGCAATTATTTGTAAATTTCATCACTGTCTCTGGCAGGCTCTTTTAAATTTGGAATTAGCTATGAGGATCAACAGAGAAACCCAAATATCAATGTAATTACACATTTCCTTGATAATGTCCAACTGTTGTAATTTTATTACTCAGCAAACTTTGAGTCCAAAACTGAGAGGTTACGATAAATGTTGAAATTTCCCTGACATCATAGTAACATAATAATATTTTCATATATAGGCACTACAGAATCATGATGTTTCTCAATGTAGTTGACCATTGAGAAGGTTGTGGTGTGGAAAGAACAGTGGATTATACTTGTGTAGGTATATGTCTCTGTTCTGTTCCATTTGTCCACGTCGAATCTTTTGCCAATATCAAACTGACTTAATTAACTTTCTTTATTGTAAGTCTTTGAGTTGGGTATCGTCACTCTTCTAATTCTCTAACTTCATTTTTGTTTCAGTATTGTGTTAGCCATTTCGGGTCTTTTTCCTCTGCCTATGAACTTTAGAATCAGTTTGTCAGTATCCACAAAATGATGGCTATGTTTGTGATTGGGAGTGAATTGAATCTACAGATAGAGTTGGAAGAGCTGCAAATATTTGGTTTACTATTCATGAACGTGGACTATCTCTCTAAGTATTTAGTTCTTCTTTGATTTCTTTCATCAGTTTTATAGTTTTTCTCACATAGATGACGTACACATTTAGATTTATATCTAAGTACCATGTCTCATTTTTGAGGGTGCTAATGTAAGTGATATTGTGCTTTTAATTTTAAATACCACTTATGTGTTGCTGATATATATGAAAAGGATTGACCTTCGTATGTTAAAAATTGTTTTTACTGCTGGGTGTTGAACCTAGGGACTCACACATGCAAGGCAAGTGTCGTGCTCCTGAACTACATTCCAAGGCCACATATTATTTTTGTCTCCTACAACCTTATACTTGCTTATTTGTTCCAGAAATATTTTGTGGATTCTTTTAAACTTACTACATAGGTGATAAAATTATTTGTAAACAGTTTTATTTTTTCTTCCTAATCTATATGAACTTCGTTTGGATTATTGCATTACCTAAGACTTCCATTGTGGTGTTGTAAAACAGTGGTGAGAGGGAAGATATTTTCTTTGTTCTTGATTTAGCAGCAAGGCTTCAGCCTTCTTATTATTAAATAACATATTAGCTGTAGGCAGGTGTGCACATGTATATTCTCATGTCTTCATGGGAGTAAATATGTGTGCACAGTTGCATGCATGTATGTCTGTGTGTGTGGTCTTCACGGAGGTAAATATGTGTGCATCAGTGCATGCATGTATGTCTGTGTATGTGATTCCATGTGTGCCTGGGTATAAATGTGTGCCTGGCACATAGATGGGTGACCATGTGTGTCCTTATCAAGTTAAGAAGTTCAGCCTAATTTCTAGGTCATAGGCAGTGTATCTCTTCTGCAGCTGTGTACATCTTACTAGCTCATAATACTTGCTGTCAAGTGTACTGTATATTGTCATCACTAGTAATAACAAAAGGAAGGATCTTCCCCAATTTCTGCTGAATATGGGGCAAGGAAACAGAAGTGATTCTGTATGACTTCCGATTCTAGGTAACAAAAATCAGCTTCCACAACACTCTCTAGACACTTGATTTTGGAATTCAGTCATAAAACTTGGAGGAAGCTCAGGTCATAATGAGGAGGGTATTGTGTACGTTTTGTTTCAGTTTACTTTTCCAGTTGATCTCTAGAACAACAGCTGACATCAACCTCCAGGCATGTGGATAAGGAGGTCTCTGAGAAGACTCCATCCCTAGTACCATTTGATTACAGCCATATGAGAGAACTGAATGAGCAAGAACTGCTGAGCTGAACCTAGTCAACTTGGGCACTGTGAGAAATGATGATGATAATGATATTAAGAATATTAATAATACTATTTTATACCACCAAGATTCAGATAGTAGGTAAATATCTAGACTATTGTGTTTGTTCATTCTGAAACTGGCATTTACTCATCTTTATAACAGTTTCCATTTTTTTGACTAAATTCTCAATCTTGTCTTTTATCTTTTCAAGTTAGTATGTTTATCTTCAGATCTGAATATGATAATCCCAGGACCCAGTGTCATTGAGGCTTGTTATCATTCCCCATTATTTGTTCTTGTTTTTCATGTAATCTCATTTTGCTGTGTTCTGTTTATTTTAAGACTGTGTCCATATAACAGATTTTTTATTGAAAAAAGTTGTATTTTAACATATTTTTTTCCTCCTGAGACAATTTATGTCCACTGTCCCCAAGATCCTGTCTTTGTAAATGCTGCATGTTGACTGGAGCTGCTGACAAAATGGCTTAATAGAGGGAGTCTTGGCAAATTCTAGCAACAACACTAGACATTGTAATTTAAATATTTTGAGAAATAAATGTAATATGAATCCTGTCTTAATTCTTTGCAATTAAAAACTCATTGTAATTTGAAAGCACATTAATTCCAGAGTCAACTTATATGTATGTACACCAAAAACACAAGGACAAATAAGTCTTAGTATCAGTTCTATAGGGCTTCTTTACAGTAAAGGAAGCAATAAGTATTATTAATAATACAAGATAATAAATGATGTAATAGAAGTCATGTTTTACATCAGGACACTTGAAAATCATTCAGCAATCTGTTAGGGAGAGCTCTGACTACAAGTTGAGTTTACCAGCAAGGGAATTAACTGAAAATTGTAAGAGAAAATAAGTAATGACAGTACATGAAAATAATATCATTATGTAATATATGCTTTGTTCTACAATTATTAACTATAATTATTAATTAACATAAACACTATGTTTAATTATCCACTAAGTATATTTTATATGTTAATTAATGTTTGATGTAAACAAGATATATAGGCAAATTGTGCAAACACATGGCTATAACAGTATAACATCTTGGAAATCAGGTAGTTATTATTTTGCTTAATTATGTAACCCAAGTAATAAATTATATATATATGTATTCTATCTATAGCTATGTATATATATCAGTATAATATAATATAATCTCTCTATATGTATATAATCAATGCAAATCTTGTGTTTACTAAACCATGTTTCATGTTTAATCTTTAAACCATGTTTTTATTGGTATGAATTAAGTTTTTGCAAGACACTCCTCCACCTCAAGCCCTCAACCAGGGCTTTCACATGTTGATTGCAACCTACCTTTGGCAATTTTACCATATTTTTTCCTCTTCTAAAATCTTAGAATTACAAGGATTTTAATATATTGATGTAAGGAATAGAGAGAAACAAGTGGTTTATTTTCATTTGGGTTTAAGTTTGGATGGAAATTTACTGACAGTTAAGGCAGTTATTTTGAGCCACAGGACTTGACCTCAAAAGAATGAGCCCCCTGCCCCCGAAAGTCCGAGAAGAAGATTCTAGAACTAGATAATTGATAAGTAAGCAACCTTTATTCCACAATCAAAGCAATTCACAGAGAACGGTGAGTTTTTCCAAGTGACTAAGAGGAACTTATAGTGTAATCCCGAAGATCGTACTCCTTGATCTCAGCCAGTGAGGGACAGGGGAAGGGAAGGTGGAAGGTTAAAGGCAAATTCTTGTTGAATGGGTGTGTGCCTGCCTATGGACAGACATCCTTCTCTGCAGAACTGCAATTAAAGTTTTGCTTCTGTTCTACTTAACAGCTGAATCCATAGTTTGGGGGCTTGGGTATTGGGCTTCTCTCACATTAGAATGTATTAAGACACAGTGTACTCTTACTATTTTAGCTTTTATTTAGAATGTGAATAGAATGTCCAGTTTTCCTTTCTGACAGGGTATTTATATATCAATTAGATGGTCATTCTGGCTTTCTTTTCTAGGATTTTATGTGGTGGATTTCTAGGATTTATTTTGGCAGTGTGAAAAAATCAGGGTAAATAGAGGACTAGCAGACTGGAGATGAAATAGGTTTTTATAACAAATATCATTGGGCTTATTTGAGTGGTAGAATTCATGGCTGGTATAGAAACACCAGACAAGTTCTCCTCTATGATAGGAAAAGCTATAAACACAAGGGAAGATGATTGCTCAGTCTTTGATAGGCATGGCATAAAACAGGTTTCCCTTTTTAAGCTAAATAGGAGCCTCATCATAATAGCATAGAAGCAATTTCTCTAACAATTTTACTACCTTGTTATTTTCCACCCCCAACTCATAGTTCCTTTCTTGGTAAAATGTACTGTATTTTTATTTTTAACTCACATATGAATTTACTGCTTTTTTGAAAAGAGGATTAAGCAGTTCAGTGCTTCTCCCTGTTGCAAGGAAATCACATGTTTTTCTCAGCTTCTGGTCAACCGCTGTGTGCTTCCACTCCAATACTTCCTCCCATCCACTCAGAATTCTTTTGGCACTCAGTGAATTTCAAAGAGAAGCAGAAACAATCCACTCCCTGGTGACTCCCAGATTCAACGTGGACAGCACGGATTCCTCAGCTCTTGTTCCCACCAGCCATGGCAACACAGAATTGAGCCACACAAGGCTAGACAAGGCAACCTTCTACTGATTTTAAAAGAGCAGTGAAAAGATTCATAAGGGAATTTGTTAAAGAAACATTCCCAAAGGGTTTCACAAAAGAATATACTTAGAAAACATATTATTATATTAACGATATTTTTTACTTTGTATATTCTGACTCTTTGCCATGTAGGGTGCTCCTGACAGCAAGCACACCTGTCAGTCTGCTTTTCACATGCAAGCCCGCTCACCAGCAGTCCACCTCCCTCTTCCTACGGGGCTTCCCCTGCCTTCAGGCCTTCCTAGTCACCTCCCAGCCAGAACTAGACAGGGAGGCAAAAGGCCTCTGCCTAAGAGTCGCCTGAAAATATTCCAGCTGGCCAATCCTAACCTGCTTACCCTGGCTGGTCAGCTCTGAAATAAGGAGTCTTGCTGTCTTTCTTTCCCTTTGCTTCTTGACTGACTTGTGTTCTTCCTATGTGGGCTTAAAGTGTCATGGCATGTGCCCTGCTCTCGGGAGCTATCAGAAAGTATTTTGTGAGTATGCGTACAAGTGTATGCGTGCATACACATGTGTGTTTCTTCTCTTCCTTTCCTACTTTTTTGAGACAGAATCTCACTATGTAGCTGAGGCTGGCCTCAACTTGTACTCCTGCCTCAGTCTCCAAAGTGCTAGGACTACAGCCAAACACTCCTGGGAAAGGATTTTGTCAATGGCAATCATCTAATTTAATGTTTTTACTAAATCTAGATAATAATACAACTGGTTAAAACTATTACTAGTATACGCAAAGTAATTTTGCTTAATAAGTACTTATTAATGCAATATAAAAATATGTTCCCATTTTCTATTGTTTTTATAGAATTTTTTACTTCTCAAAGCTTACATCTTATACACTAATAGTTGCAATTAATATACTATGTACTATTATACTGTATTATATATAATTATAATTTAATGAATACTTTTACACCTCAGTCTTTGTATTAACAATTTTTTTGTCATGAGATATTGCATCATATATGGAGTAAAACCCAGGAAGACATCTATGTGGGAACTGAAGAATTTATGGAGTAAAGTGAGTTAGCCTCTGCTTGTGGTGCAGCAGTTGTGAAAATTACTCCTTAAAATGTAAACTAATTACTTTACATGAACCAAGAACCCTAAAATAAGTTTAAGATTCTTGACTTGTGATGGACTAAGGAATCATAGTATATTCACTCTCCTGTAGAAGGGAATAAAGCCCTGCACATAAAACATCTTGAGAAACCTAAAATGGTGGTATGTGAACTTACCCACACATGCGTTTAAATAACATTCCAGAAAAAAGGTAAAACTAGGGACAGAAATCAGATCAATGTTCCCCAGGGACTGAGGTTGGCTCAACAGTTTTGTCATTTCTATGGCCAAATGGAAATTAGAACTAATCCACAACTCACTGTTTGGAAAGAAGCAGAATTCTAAACATTATTCTGGGGCAGTAGTACAATTTTACAAAAATGACTCCTGGATATAGGTAATCACAGGAAGATATTCATGCTCATTCTTTACACACTCTGTCATGCAAAGCAATTTTAAGAAGCTGTTGGAGCAATTTCAGAATTTTCTTTAAGTGTCAATTGGGAACTGAAAGCAAAGGAGTAACGTTTTACAGATTATGGTAGGAGAAGAATAGTTTGGATATAGTGTGAATCACAGGAAACTGTACAGATAAAAACACAAAACCAGAAAAAAACCCTAGCTATTCCAGCAAAGAGTTTTCACTATTTCCATAGTAAAGAAGAAATAGAAATACTGATTTTTAGACTTTTCTGCAATATATTTATAGCTTGTCATTTATAATTACAAAGTTAGTTGCATACTAAATCACTCCATATTTCTCTTTCTCTGGTGACTTCTCAGCTCTTTCTCTGGTGACTTCTCAGTTCTTCCAGTTAACTTTTCTAGACACAACTTTATAGAATAACATAGACTGGCTGACTCCCTCCTTAGGCTGGTGGGTTGGAGCAGCGCCTCATCAATGAGGTGCAGTTTGATCTGGGTGGGTTCTAGGGTACACTTGGCCTTCCCTGGACAAGATGTTTTGGTGTCCTGACCTGCCTGGTGCAGTGGGGGAATATAAACAAATTCATGTGGTTATATGTGGGACTCAGCTGTTGAAATGATATTGCATAAGTATTCCTTTTTCTTTTGATTAGATTTTATATTTACAAAGGAATTAGTTAATTCCAGTAGAATTACTAATGGCTTTGTTTTCTGGCTCTCTGTTGGATAAACCAGTTTCTGCCAATTTTCTTAATAGGAACATAACGAATACAATGAATGTGGATTCAAAAACCACCAAGTGAGTTCAGAGCGGTAATAGAAAAGCAAATAGAAAGTCGATATGGGGACTTTCTGTGGAACAAGTCAGATCCTGGTTCAATTTGGTTAAAATACAATCCTTTTACAGAGTAATGGAGCATGAGCCCATCAAATGTTAACTTTAGAGTCCTTTATTTCTAAGTCTGTAAGGTTGGAAGAACTCACTGATCTGTAAAGCCAAGCATCAAAAGTGTGTTTCCCAGTCTTCATCAGGTCTGAGGTTGACAAGACACTTGACTGACAGTTCTGCCATGCAGGACAGCGTGCTTGAAAGGAACGGATGCTTCTGTGGGTTGAAAACTCGCCAGGCCATATGCTCCTAAGTGTAGCATGTGAGGGTCCTACCCGAGCCTGGCTTCTACTTGCATTTTTGATACAGAAAGATCTTGTAATCCTTCAAGTTCAGCCACTGCCTTAAAACTTTACAGGTAAGACCAATGGGTTTCATTAATTATAGCTGTTACTGCAATTAACTCTCTGCTTTTCCTTTGGTCAGGCACTGTGATCATTTCTTTTCCTGTGCACTATCTCAATTCTGCTTGGCCAGGGCAAAAATCTCCAGTATTCAGATCAGGAAACTGATACCCAAAGGAGTTAAGAATCTTGAACAAGTGAATTTCAACAGACAGATTTGTGGATTTTAGCCTAAACCACTTAATTATGTGATCTGAATGTGAGAAATGTATAATGTCATAGTACCACATTTAGTCAGATATAAAGGATTGTCATTTCAGCAATCTTTCCCAGCTAATGAGTATTCTATTCAAATTTATTACAAAAATAGCAAAAAATATGTAAAATAAGGTTTTGTGGCACGATGTGGGAGTTTTGCATACATACATTTGTATCAAATCTTTCTCGATTTATGTACTTTTGGAGTAATCTGCGAGTCAATGGAAATGTAACTCAACTTATCCAAGTTCTTCACACATTGATGGATACACTCAGCACTTTGAAGAATATCACTGTATGAGTAACATACTCAGCATACAAATATTTCCAAATAGCTAATTTCTGAGGTGACTTGTCCTGTCAAATCTTTTTCTACTCTTTTTATTGAACTACTGTGGTATATTGATATTTATCAACATATATTTGAAATATTTATCTGCTATTTTTTCTTCTGACCCAGATATATTGCTGAAAGTGTTTAGTTTTAAGGATTCCTCATTTGTAAGGAACATTAATGGATCATCACTTCTACTTCTAAATTCATTTTACTTCTTTTCTGTCAACCATTTCAAGCACATTGGTGGGTGAGCCAATGAAAAGGGTCAGATTATCCTGAGATTTTACACTAACTGAAACAATCAAGAGGCTGGACAAAGCAGGAGGAGGTCTGGGAATCCAGAACACCTCTCCACAGTCTTGCCTCTGCCTGTGGAGGGCACGACCTGACTCAGACTGGACTCCGGTTTCATGAGGCTCTGTGTGATGCCTGCAGCTGGCACACACAGAAAGAAAAGTCTGAGTTAGAACTTGCCTATTTTTTTTTTTTTGTCTTTTTGAGACAGGGTCTCACTATGCAGTTCAGGCTGGCCTTGAGCTCACTTGTAGCCCAGGCTGGTCTCAAACTCACAGGGATCCCCCTGCCTCAGCCTCCTGAGTACTGGGAGGACTTATCTTTTGTAATAAAAATGTTTGCTGTAACTGGCAGTTGCTGGAGAACTCCACTGCATATATCCATAGATTGTAGCTTCTTTTCCATAGGTAATCCTAATTGAGAGGCATCCTGCTCAAAGTATTTTATGATAAAGAATCTTTTCCTAGAAACATTATTATTTATCAGCACATTTACAAGATTAAACTGGGTCACTGACTTATTTCTTTTTTGCACCCTGGATGCCTCTTTAGCCTGAAGTAAGACATGGGCCACCAACAAAGTGTTTCTCTTCCTCTATAGTGGGATACATAGTTGACTCTGGAACTTGTTTTTATCACTTTGCAGGGAGTATTGACAAGATTCGGGGCCAAATTCCAGGTTTAATTCCTATGCAATCCAGGAAACTTTACGTTTCATTGTGATACACCATGGTATAATGTAGGCCTACTATATTGGAAGAGAGTTTACTGATTCTATTTGAAAAGGAGGAGGTATGGAGAAGACAGATATACAAATCCAGCGCTGTTGTGGTTGAAATAGATAGAAGAATGAGATACAGGTATTTTCTGTAATTTTTAAAAATTTTTAAAAATTTTCAGGCCCTTTTACTTTAGAAGAATGGAAAATGGCACTAATAAAAAATAAAGAGATAGAAAAGGAAGCCAGACACTAGTGCACACACATCACATATACATACACATACATATACACACAATGGCCACGTTCCAGGTGCTATATATGGAAAATAAATTTGGATGCTTTTTCTCTAATTTGTTCAGTTAATTGACTATAACAATGGTCTGGAACCATAGATCTAGCTTGAATAATACCATCAGGCAACTCATAGCTAATGCCTGCAAACAACTCTGAGCCTTGTGCTTCTGCAGCCCCTGACATCTTTGAATGTGCTATCAAGATACAACTTTGGTCCAAGCGAATACAGAGCCAGTTTTGAATAAAAGATGCTACAGATTGAATATAAGTTAACTACTCACAGTAATAAGGAAACAATATATTCAATTTCACATGTGACCTATGTAATAGGTTTCTGTTCTCAAGGCAGAACAGACTTGATAGAATGTAAGACAATTATCAATCCATGAACCACATAGGCATATTCATGAAATCTAGTGTCTGGATATCTTGAAATATGTCCTGGTTCTCCATTTAACATTAATTTTGTTCATCATAATCTAATATTTCCTTGTGCAAAAAGATAAGTGGTAAGAGCTGTTGGAAATTTTCTTTGGAAACAATGAACATCCACTGGGCAAATTACCTCCTTTGACCAATCAACATGAAGCTTGAGAAGTATTAGCGAGGCTGCATTATAATGAGGACAGGAGTTTTGCACCTTGATTATATTTAAATTTATTCTACTATATATGTAGGCAAATTCATCTCCATTCCTGAGTTTTATTCCCATCATTTGTTATATCAGGGGCCAGAGTACCTATTTTGTAGGACTTTTGTGATAAAAGTATATGAGAATTAGCCAAATGTTTTGCATATATATCATTTGCTCCATTTTTAGTTTAAAAATCTCTTCTGGGTCTGCTTTATTTATAGTAATTGAAATCACTGAATTTAGTAAATTTATAATTACTTAAATGACTAAGAATCAGGAAACTAAGAGATGGTGAAAATTAAATACATGTATTAAAAGTAAATACAACAAAAATCAGTGTTCAAAAAGCTGATTTTTATACAATTTCAGTTTCTCCACAACCATAAAAGTATTATATTTTCCTTACCTTTTTGTTGATGCTAAAATATTCCTAGTAACTCTAATTTTCTAAGTTTAGTAAAATATAGAACTCGGGTGTGATACACATTATGAATTAAGTATTATTATAGTCAAGTATATACAGGGATGTGTGCCTGTCAAAGATACTTAACTATAATGATGAATTTAAAATATTTATGGAGAATTTATTCAACACCAAGAAAAGATAACCTTATAAATTCAAAAGTAATTGTAGGGGCCGGGGATTTAGCTCAGCGGCAAAGCACCTGCCTGGCAAGCACAAGGTCGTGAGTTCGGTTCCTGGTACTGTAGAAAAACCAAAAAAAAAAAGTAATTGTAATTTTGACTCTTTTCCCACATTTTTGTTTTGAGTTTATAATAGTAAAGTCTTATAATAAAAAGTAAGCATGGGGCGTGGTGGTACATGCCTGTAACCCCAGCATTCTAGAGGCTGAGGCAGCAGGATCCTTGAGAGTTCAAGGCCAGTGTGAGCTGTAAAAGGAGTTCAATGCCAGCATGAATTGCATAGTGAATCCCTGCCTCAAAAAGACAAAAAAGAAGTGAAAAAATTAACATTCATGTCAAGGATAATTGTATATGTCTGACTAAGGACTAAAATCTGAATTTGTATGATGAGATTTTGATAGGACTATGGCTATTTAATTCAGAAATAAGAGTTTTAGTCCTTCATAATTTAATGCTTACTGGTAGATTTCTGGCCTCACAAGGTTTGTGCATAGTGTTATTACTGTCAAGAAAAAGTGAACCCAGAGTTCTATGCCTGATATTGAGATTTGCGTTATCTCACCTCAAAAACTCCTCCTCTCTAAGGTTTTGTAAAATGCAGTGATGAATGCATTCCCTGCACGGGTGACCACTTCTCCAGAAAGAGTCCTTTTTATGTTTGTGTTTTGTTTATATTCAGTATCTTTGTTAAAGTACAGTTTCTCTTTATAATTACACTCTGCAGCTGAAGCTACAATATTGTGGTGTTTGTACATTATCATGGAATAATGATATATTTTGTTTCCTTCCTTGCCTTTTACTGTGCTGGGCATGTAAAAAGAAGTGAGATTCAGTTACCGTTTTTTTTTTTTTGTTGTTTTTTTTTTTGAGACAGGGTCTCACTATGTAGTACAGGCTGGTCTTGAACTTGCTATGTAGCCCAACTTGGCATCCAACTCACAGTGATCCTCCTATCTCAGCCTCCTGAGTGCTAGGATTACAGGCATGCACCACCATGCCTGGCGATTCAATCACTTCTTATATTTTTGTTACACCTGATAGTTTTGAAGCCCCGTCTCAAAGCATATTAGTTCATTTTCATCCTAATATCACCTCTGAAGGTGGACATAGCAGAATGCACTTTTAATAAGATTTTAAGAATGGCAAAATCAAGACCCAGGAAGGTTAATAGGATATAGTGTAGGTCACATGAGATATAAGTGGCTCACACATGCTGAAATCATCTGAGTTGTCTGATTTAGCCTCTCATGTTTTTTCATGTCATGACTGTAGAGAACAATGACCTGCACACACTATTTGTTTATGAACCTAGTTAAAAGATTCATTATAACACATCCTCCACAAAGTCACCAAACAGACATATCTAGAATTTAAATCTGTGTTTACTTGCCTATATTAAAAGCAATTCTCTGCTAGCTGTAAGATTTTTTTTGGCATGGCCTCAAAATTGCTCTAGGTTCGGCACTTTGTCTACCTTTCTGATAAACCCTGTACTGTTGGCTTCTTACTGTAACTTCCCAAAGCATAGAACCACCAATAATGAACATCCTGCTGTTCCCAAGCTGTCCATTCACAGTGAAAGCTTTCATCCCTTCCACTATACCCGGAACAATTCTAATTTATTTTTAATGATGTTTTTTGCAGTTTATATCCTTCAGTAAACTCTCCTAAGTCTCTAAAATTGGACTTGGGATCCTTTGGCCAAGGCAGCACTGTTCTGCCCAAATGCGTCAAGTTCTTTTACAATTCCCAACACCACCGAGTCAGGAAGCCACAAGCTAAGTCCCTACGAAGGACTCTGAACTGAGGGATGTGTACGGAAGCCAAAGTACTTATTTATGTATTTGATGCAAATATCCTGGTTGCTTAGCACAGTTGTCTAGAACTAAAGTGAATTAATATGAATGAAAAATGAAATCCTGCTAAATGAAAACAATGCGATTTTGTTTGCTATTTAAGAATGAGTTTATTTACTACTACTAGTGCTGCAGTAAGAAATAGACAGCTCTACAGCATGTCACACTAGAATGGTGGTTGAGCCAGGGACGAAGAAAGGTGATTTGTAATCTGGAGAAATGACTTCGTGCAGTAGAGGGACGTTTGCTCAAACACTTGCCTCTCAGTAACACCCGGGACTTGGTAGAACAAGTGCTTGTCCAAGGAGCTTCTACACCAGAAGAAGAATTGCAAATTACAATAAAAGGCTGAATTTTCTCTGTTGAAATGAGGAGAGGAGAAAGACTGCTCTACTCTCCATTTTTCTTAAGAGTGCTTACTTTAGTAAACATAAACATATGCATAAACACAAAGAGAGTGAACGCTTCTGTTTCCAGGTTCAGTGGGAGAGTAAGAGCGTAACTTCAGGGGCGTCTGGTTCTAAGTTGTAAAACTATCTCCTATTGTAAAAGAATGAGAAATTTGTTTTTCTTCTGGATAAAGCCAATTATCTGGCACAGATGTTCACCCCAATTACCTGGATGAGCTATGTGTGACAAATGGTGCTTTCAAGTTCTCTTACATGAGGCCAGTTATTGTTTATCCTGAAAGCATGTATGTAACAGTGTCTGACTGAATATATAAAAGGGAGAAATTTTCTTTCAATCTTTGCAGCCTCTTAGCAGGTGTTTACAGTGTGCATCACCTCCTGCCTTAAGAGTATTCAATAAGACATGTTTCTCTCTTTACTACTTTGGTGGACCTTTTGGGTTTGGGAGATTTCACTTTTAATTATATTTTTCTGCAAACATCTACGGGAAGAAGTTGGATAACAAAATGTGAGCAATGCCTGCAAGGTACTACAAAGAAAGAGGAGCTCAGGAATAAATTGAGGATTTCTAATAAGAAATGAAAGGTGTTTGAAAAATTTATAACCATGCAAAACTGGAAAAAAGATAACTATTTTCCAGTCGAGGTAAAATAACTCTTAAAATTACAGAAACAAATTAAAAAAATCTCAAAGAGAAGAGCAGACTGGGTAATCACTACAGTTCTGTGAAAGTCTCAGCTGATGAAGGTGGCTCACAGAAAACAGCAAAGTGGTAGGACAGTCCATCTGATCTTTTTTTTTAAACAGCTGTAAATTTATTGAAGGATTTAAAGTAAAAAGTAATATGTGAAAAGATGGAGAATCTCAATAGAAAACTATACATAGTATGAACAAAAATATGGTTTTACATTTTTTTATTTTAAAGAGAATAAAAGAAAAAACCAAAAATGATACAGAATTTCAAAACAAGATGACAAGAAATCAACAATGGTTGTTATATTGCATATTGTTACCTTCAAAGTAGTTGTTCAGATTACCAGATATGGGCATGCAAAATTGGTCAAAAAATTAAACATTAACTATTCCTTTCAATAAACCAATGGAAATTAGTAGCACAATTATCTTAGGTGTCTTGTGTGTGTACATATATATTATTTTCATTTCTTTTTGCTTACTTTTATCCTTTCTCCCATCCCAGTTGTTCTTTCCTTTTATGCAGTTTTTCCTTCTCAAAATGTCTATTGTACCTTTTGGATCTTATATACTCTTTCGGTTTCTTACACTAGGGAAACAATACCATCTTTACACATGTGATTTATTTCACTCATGGGTATGGTCTCTAGTTGCTTCCATTTACTTATAAAAGCCTCAAGTTTATCTTTCTTTATAGCTGAGTACTACTCCATTGTGTAAAAATACCACATCTTTTTTATCAATTCCTCAGTTGATGGGCATTGGGGTTGTTTCCAAGATTTAGCTATTACAAATTGTGCTACTATAAACATGGGTGCACATATATCTCTGTGGTATAATGTTTTCAATTGTTCTGGAAAAAAAAAAACCAGAAGGAAAACAGCTGGGTTGAATGGGACTTCTAATTTTAGTTTTTTGAGGAATCTTCACACTGATTTCCATAGTGGTTGTACCTGTCCACACTCCCACCAGCAGTAGAGTAGGGTTTCTTTTTCTCCACAGCCCCTCCAGCATTTGTTACTGGCTGATTTCTTGATGATACCCATTCTTTCTGGGGTGAAATGGAATCTCAGTGTTGTTTTAATTTGCGTTATTTGAATGGCCAATGATGTTGAACATTTTTTCATATAATTATTTGCCATTTGTATTTCTTCATCTGAGAAGTGTGCATTCTTCTCAGATGCCCAGTTTTTGGGTTGGATCTTTGAATTTTGGGGGCTTGTTTTTTTTAAATTCTTTATATGTTCTAGATAGAAATCTTTTGTCTGATGGATAGTTGGCTAAAACTTTTTCTCAATTTGTGGGTTTTATTTTACTCTGTTGGTGACTTCTTTTGCTATGCAAAAGATTTTTAATCAGATGAGACCCCAGCTGTTGATTCTTTGAAATATTTCTGTGCAGTTGGGTTTTTGTTCATGAAATCTCTGCCTACCCCTACATCTTCAAGATTTCTACCTACTCTCCTCTCCAGTAGATTTAGTGTTTCTGTTTTAATATTTAGATCTTTGATCCATTTTGGCTTTAGTTTAGTGCATGGTGATAGACATGGGTTTAGTTTTAGTCTTTGGGATGTGGAAAGCCAGTTTCTCCAGCACCAGTTATTAAAGAGGGATAATCTTTTAACTAAGTAAAAATGACAAAGAGCAAAAGGTTAAGTGATACTGTTTCTAAAGAAGCCTGCTAAAGTCAAGGTAGCTGCTGACAAAACTAAAGACAGATAGGAGGAAAATGAACAAATGATAACAACAAATCTAAGATATATATATATATCAAAAGTGCTCTCCAAAATGGTATTGCCCTAGATACACGTTATAGACTAGAATTTAGTGTACAGCTACCTGATAATATTTTGAGAAAGTTTTATAGAAAAAATATCTCTGCACCAGGATGTTTATGACTTTTTAAATATTTTTAAAAGATTAACCTCTCATTTATCTATTTATTTGGGAATGCTATATCAGCAGCACAACTAAAACTTAGAAACCATAGGCATCACTGATTTAGGTAACAGTTTATTATAAAACAGTGACACAGAAATTATTTACATGATGAAAGATTGCAGAACTTCAGTGGAGGGGCAGCTTCACCTGGTGCATTTCAACAGTGATTTATTTCATCCTACGTAATTTCTAAGATGTCACCATCTCTTAATAAGAAATAATCCTTGTTGTCTAGAAGGACTTTGGTGCCTCCATATTCTAAGACAAGAACTTCATTTAACTTTCCCTCTAACTGGTTGAATCTTTCCACCCTGGTCTTATAATCTGATCCAATAGTTACTATTACTTGCTGTGTTTTTGTCTGAAATTTTTCTGAAATCGTAATGCTCCTTTACATTAAATTTTTACTGCACTCCTTTCAACTAAAAGTCAAGTAGCAGAAGAAACTGTTCTGGCATAGCTTTTCCTCCTGCAGCTCAGACTCTGTTTTCATGCCCGGTTGATGACTTTCTAAATCCTTGCAGCCTGAATACCTCCACCATAACCTTCTCAGGACAGATGGCTGAGAAACTTGCAATGCCTCTGGAGAACATTTTCTCAGGGTTCAATTCAGACATGGCCAAGGAGTATAATGATAGAGGAAAATCCTGCCAGAGTTCAGAACCAAGGAGAAGAGAGACTATGTAAGCTCCTCTCAAAAAAGCAATGAGGATCCAGTCAAAGATCCCCGCTAATTTTCAGGTCAGACATGCAGGATACCTAGGAAGTGGCATTTCTGACACACCAGGACCAGTCCTGCCTGCTCCTTTGCTTACAATCCTTTCTTTGTTGCTGTCAATATCTATAATGTAAACTTATTGTCCTTAAACTACTGGCCATTTCATGGCATGGTCAGAAGTAGAGAAAGAATCTCTTAAAATTATTCTTCTGAAACCAAGAAAAGCTGCACCTGGACACAATAAAGGCACTCTAACAAACAACCTGTGGACTCTGAGCTAGTCTCAGCAGCTGATGGGCTGTATTTTTGGGTTGTCTGCTTTAAGCAAAGATTTAAGTGTGTAGGAAAGAGGGAGGAAACAAATCTTTGTTAACCAGACAGATGATCGTGGCAGAGACAGTAATGCTTCCAAATATTCTGTGTGCTCCCTGCATGTACTTGCCCTTTGCAGTTAGGTGGAGCTATGGGAGGCAGTTTTCCAAACAAAGGTTTTTTTTTAATCTTTGTTCTGTTTTGTTTTGCTTTTGTTTTTTTGAGCTAGGAACTCCCTATGCAGTTCAGGCTGGCCTTGAGATCACTCTGTAACCCAGGCTGGTCCCTGAACTCTCACCTATCCTTCTGTCTCAGCCTTTTGAGTGCTGGGATTACAGGTACGTGCCATTATACCCTGCCTTGAACAAAGGGTTGTTAAGGGAAGTAACTTGGGTTACCTGTATATCAAACTATGTAAATAATTTCTATCATGCAGCTGAGGGTGCTATAGCAAATTTCTACAAAGAGGATGCCTTAAACAGCTGACACAGTTTGGAGACTAAATGTTTGCGATTAAATATCATTGTGGGGTTTGAGTGAAATTCTCTTTCTGATTGATAGATGGTCACCTTCTTTCTATGCACTCATATAGATTTTCTTGTTCATGGGGCTGAAGATGGAGACAAACCTCTGCCTTTCTTGTCTTACAAACCCATCAGTCATGTCAGATTAGGACCCCATCCTCACGACTTCAGGTAATTGAGTTATTTCCATAAATGCCGTATCTCCAACTATTCGCATTGTGTAACAGTTTATATCTAGATGTCCCCCCAAGAGCCTCATGTGCTCCAAGAGGGACCTTTAGAAGGCGACTGGATTATCTATCTTGCTGGCAAGAGGTAGAGTGTGGTTGGAAGAGCAGTCACTGTGGGCATGGCCTTTGGAAGGATATGTCTTCTTCCCTGGTCCTCCCCTGACTCTTTGATTTCTGTCTGCCTTGTGTTTGAGCAGCTATTCCTCTGCCATTCCCCTGTGCATGCCATTCTGGCTTGAGCCAGTGGTCAATGACTGAAATGTAAACCAAGATAAGCCTGTCTTTCCTTAATGAGTGTGTGTTCAGGACTGTACCAGAAAAGAGGAAAGTGCCCGAGATACATTGGAAAGTTAAGGCTTCTACATATGAATTTTGCAAGCACACAATTCAGTCCATAACACCTGCTGGGAGTTTCCCCACCTGTTCCCCTGCTGTATGAGCTGAGGGAGTCTAGAATTGAGATGTCTGCATCACAAGTTAAGTAGCCTAGACTTCTGAATTCAGTTACCCTGGTGAGATATAGGAAAGGAATTATTACTGTGTTCAGCCTTGTTATTATTTTCAAAATTACTTAGCGTAACTTAACCTATTTTCTTAATACACACCCCTCTTGTGTTTTGTTTTATTACAATTCCTACATTATAATATAATTATTCATTGATCTGTCTGTCCGAGTATCCTGTGAGCTCCTTAAAGGCAGAGATTGTGTCTTTCATCTTAATTTTTCTATAGCACTTATCAGTGTCAAACAAATAAGCATGCCACAGGATAAATAAGGCTTTGGATGTCACAAATTTAAATGATAGTGTCTAGCTGGGTTTATTTACATGGTATGTGCATAGGAAAAGTGTCTGGGAAAATTAGCACTAGGAATATAATGTGATGTTAAAAAAACCCATAGATCTATATAATTCGTTCCTTCAATTCCATAGTAGTTGTAAGACAAAAGCTTTTTTGAGAATTTAGTATTTCTTTTTTTCTATGTCTAATTTGGTAAATCTCTTGCTATGATAATAGTAGGACTAATTTTTTCCCCTAGGATAAAGCATTAATTAAATGCCTTAGGAAACAGTTCTTATCAAGAAATGGAGGCTGTGATCTTAGTTTTTGCTCCATTAACTTTAAAGTTCAGTACATTTTTATTGAACCCACACATACTGTAATGTGAATTGCTTTTCACTAATTGGTCTGAAGGGATCACAGTGACAGTTTTGTTCTTCCTTTTAGGCTTTTTTATTCTCTTCCAGAATTGCAAAACTTTATTAATAGTCATTAAATTTAGGATTGATTTTTAGAATCAAGGAGGTGCAATCAATGGAGAGAGATGTGTTCTGGTTTGATCTCCTCCCACACCGGTGGAAGGTGACCAGCTCTACCCAGAACTCCCATTTCCCAGGACACTACTCCTACCTGGCTCTATTAGAACAATGGAAACAGCAACTTGTTAATTCAGTCATTCAGCAGATGCATTTGGTTACCTTTCAGTGTTTCTGAAACCGGAGTGTGTTTTGCTACTGTTTATCAGATCATGATTAAATAGCATCCTTTCTCAGTCACTGCCAAGTGACAGCAGTGATGTTGCTATCTATGGACCCAGGCTCATGTTTTGCTCTCTTCAGCTGAACTGAGATGCAATACTGGTGCTGCATGTCTTGAGTTTAGTTATATTTCAGTTTAACTGATTGCACCCTTTCCATTTTTCAGTCAAGAAATCTCTCAGAGCCATTTGATAAAGACTATGCACAGTCTTGTAGGCAAAATATACGCTAAGCTGCATAAGGCTTACAGAAACGGTATCAGTAGTTCAGAAGACAACATTTTTTGGCCTTCTTTTGAGACAGGGTCTCGTTATGCAGTTCAGGCTGGACTTGAGGTCACTTTGTAGCCCAGGCTGGTCTCCAACTCGAAGAGATCCTCCTGTCTCAGCCTCCTGAGTGCTGGGATGACAGGTATGCACCACCATGCTGGGCAGAAGACAATCTTAGAGTCACAGTATGAAGAAATGGGTCTCAGAAACTCTCAACAGAAAATTAAAATATTTTGTGAACAAAAAGGCCAGTTAAGGACACTAACAACTCAGAGTTAGTCAGAAGGATTGGGCTCTGAAAAATTTTTAGGGTTTCCTCCAGTAATTTACATTTTGTATAGGTAGAGCATCCCTAATCTCTGAATTCAAAATCTGAAAGGCTCTGAAATTCCCTACTCTTTCAGTGTTACATCAGTGCTTAAAAATTTTAGCAGTCAGAAGCTTTTCAGATTTTCGATTTGGGGATTAGAGATGCTCAACTGGTAAGTCTATGCAAATCTTCCAAAGTCTAAAACTCAGAAATCTGAAACATTTCTGGTCTCAAGCTTTTCAAATAAGAGATCCTCAGCATGCCTAACACATATATATTTTATATTCATATATTAGTTATATTCTATATTATATATGTGCTGTGCTTTTACATCATATTTAAGTAACCTCTGCTTTATATTTCAACTACTGTACTTGGACATATATTAGAAAAAGAAGGCTTTCTCTTTAGGGTCCTGATAAAAAAGACTTAGGGATAAATTAAGCCTATCTATGACATTACAGAATCCTTAATCATACTGCAATAGCATTTTCTTCCATTAACCATCTTCCCATAGGATCCATATTGTAATAATTGGTATTATTTTACATTTCCAATTGTTAAAGGTTGGTAATCAGATTTTTCCCCTGGGTTTTGAAACAGTGGCAGTATTATTAAAGTTAGTAAGATGTATATTTTAAACTGCAATTTTATTACATTAAGCATTGTGTGGAATAGAAGCATGTGCTTTTAATAATAATTTTATAAAAAAAGGATTTGTGGCTCACTTGAATTTTGTCATGCAAGCATTCAACTCATCCTGATTTTTGCTTACAATATTTATGAGGTTGTAAGAAGTGAAAATGCTCCATCAGCAGTTTAAGAAGTAGTTTTGTCTTTCACGAGATAAAATTGTACATAATCACAAATCCTGTGACTTACTCTGCAGGTCTGGTAAACTTGTGATATTTTTAGAAAATAAGCTTGCATGGCAAATTGGTTGTTTTTTCTCTTAAAACGCCAAGTTACAATCATTACAGTAAAACAGTCAATTGCTCTTAGCTGATGTGAGACCAAATTCATCTCTGAGATGCCATTCCCTGCTGGGGTCAGTTCCCTCCTACTGCCTCATGGTGATGGTTCTCCTTCTGTCGTTATCTAGACCTGGGCTCCCTGGAGCATACACTGTATGGTAATAACTGTGAGGCTGAATGAGGTACGTCCCTCCAGAACAAACGGTCTAGATCCTTTCTTATTGTTCATATTTTATAGCTGAGTGGTTTAGTTGGATTTATCAATGCATCTGAAAAAGTTTGTCAGTGAGAAAAGAGTATTTTGAAATACCTAATTATATGACATTCTCGTAAATATAGTAATATTAATGGATAAGAATTCATACCAAATAATATATCTTAAACCATGAACTAATAAATGAAATGCAGAAAGTAGGTCCTTGACTCAGGTTTGCAGGGATGATTGGCTATGCCTCACCTCAGGTCTGTACTCTAAATTGTCCCTAATCTCACCACTAGGGAGCTCTCCCACTAGGTCAGACCCAGATATAATGTTCCTCTTGTATTTCTCTGGATCAAACATGGACAAAACCTTCTGCATGTGGCTTCCTTTAATAAAAATGAGATTAACTGGAATTTTTGACAGATGAACAAAATTATGATCAATATCCCAATCATTAAAAGGAATAGGACACCCAAATTCTGGAAAGGAAAAAATACAAATAACCAGTGTATCAAAGGACAAAAACCTCTAATGTCAAAAGTAAGAAGGGAGAGAGGAAAAAAAAAACAGTTTTCAAACTGTAGTTTCAAAATAGAATAATCTTAAAACAACATTTTAATGTTCATATTTATGGGGACAAGAAGGGCATCTCTTTTCACCATTAAAAGTGTATGAGTGGGTTTTACTTTCCTTAAAAGCAGTTTGTGTACTATGAATAACCTGTGTAATGTTCACATCTTTTGACTTAGCAATTCAATAATTATTTAGAAAGGGTCTGTTGAGAATGTAATTGGAGATTTTCAAATCTTTCACACATGGTCAATATGGCCTTATTTATTAAAGTTCATTTTGGAAACATCTTCATGTTAACTTAATGATGGCATAGGCAGATGTTTAGACCTCATAAATCATTAGATTCTTAATTTTAAAAGATTCTAAAGATAGTATCAAGAAAAAGGGTAAATATTTTCATATCTATTTTCAAACACATTGAACAGAAGTACATTACAACATGAAAAGCAGTTAGCTGAATAAGGAGAAGTTGGTGATTTTTAAGCTTTTTCTTTTCACATCTTCAAAAGTTTGCACTGACTTTTAAAATTAGACAATATAAGATAAATAAAAATCTCAATACTAAGGAAAAATGATTTATTTTAAAAGACTTAGAAAGTCCAAAACTTGTCCAGGTTATGAACACAGATCTCTGATTGACCCGTGTACCCAGGAATAAAGACCTTCTAGCAACTCATAGCCTCAAGGTACCCAAATCCAGAGAAGGCCTGGGGTTTCTTTGTGTTCTTCTCTGGCGCGATTCTTTCCAATGGAAGTATTTTTGATAAAATCTCCTTGCTAAACATTCAAACAGTATGATAATATGTAAAATAAGAACAAAAATATTCTTCCTAATTTGTGTCCTCATTTTTTTTTATATGAGAAACATTGAGGTATAAGTGACATAATTTTTCTCATTAGAAACTTTGGAGGTACAAAATTTTAATGGGTAATATTCTCCAATATTTAGTGAACAGTGCCATGATTTTAACAATTGTCAAGATTATAGAACTTTATTATTATTTAAAGAATATTTGCGGGACTGGGGATTTAGCTCATTGGCACAGTGCCTGTCTGGCAAGCACAAGGTCGTGAGTTTGATTCCTGGTACCAGAAAAAAAAAAAAAAATATTTGCCATGCTGGGGATGGAACCCAGGGCCTCATACATGCTAGGCAAGTGCTCTACCATTGAGTAACACCCCCAGATCTTAAAATTAATTTTCAACAAATATTGCTTTGTATATATTTACCACATACAGCAGCTTCTGAGATATGTACATATTATAGAATAGCTAAATATATTTAATTAAGAAATACATCACTTCATATACTCATTTATGGAGTAGATGAAGACACAGGATATTTTCATCAGCCACAAAGTTCTTGTGTGCCCCTTTGCCCCTCATTTTCCACAAACACCTAACCCAAGCAACTACTGGTTTGTTTACTGTCATTATAAACTAGCTTTGCCTCTGTGGAATTTTCTAAAGATGTAATTATACAGAAATGAAAACAAAAACAAAAACAAAAACTAAAGCCAAAACCAAAACCAAACCAAACCAAACCAAAACAAAACAAACCAAAACAAAACAAAACACTATCAGTATTTCTAAAAGGTGTGTTGCAGTTTTCATTCACACTGGCAAAGAAAGTGAGGCACTCCATTTCCACTTGACATTGTGGATTGTTCTTGTCTTTCCCATAAAGGTGAGAATGTAACAAGGTCGTGAAGTTTTATACTATAATTCTTGAGGACTAATGATGATAGAATATTTTCTAGTGTATATGTCTATCAGTATATCAGTATGTTTGTATATTTGGTCTATTTTAATTAATAGATTATTTGTCTTCACATTGTGGATTGTAAGAGTGCTTTATGGATTATGAACATAAATTGTCTGATACAGATATTACGACTTCCCCACCATGGTTTGACTTTCTATTCTCTCTATAATGTCTTTCAAAGAGCAGACTTTTTTTACCTTTAATGTCATCTAATTTATCAATACATTTTCTATAGAATGTTTTTGTTATAATGTTTAAGAAATCTTTGTCTTCCAGTTGTGAATTTTTGATGTTCTCTTCTGTAACTTTGTAACTTTAGCTTACATATGTGGTTCTTCGACCGTTTTGGGTTTATTATTGGTTATAATGAGTAGTTTTAGCCAGTTTGGGCTGCCGTGCAAAATATAATAGATTGGCTAACTTAACTAGAACTTTGTTGTCTCACAGCTCCTGGTGAAAGTCTCTGTGGCTTGTAGGGGCCACCTTCCTCCTGTGTCTTCATGGGGTGGAACAAAGGAGAGAGCAAGTTCTCTGGTGTATCCGCTTAAAAGGGCACTGATTGTACTCTACGGTAGCTACATTCATGGCCTCACCTAAGTCTAAGTATCTCCTACAGGCTCCAGCTCCAAATTTTACGATGTCTGTGTGTAAAGCTTCAACATAACTTTGGAAAGATGCAGTTCAGCCCACAGTAGTGAAGCTTCTTTCTTATGGATATCCAGTTCTTCCAACACCATTTGTTTCCATTCCATATGGAATTACTGAAGCATATTTTTAAAAACAATTTGACATTTTTTATTTTTTGCTTTTTTTCTGGTACCGGCATTTGAACTCACAACCTTGCGCCTGCCAGGCAAGCGCTGTGCCACTGAGCTAAATCCCCAGCCCCAATGACATTTTTAATATAAAGCAATTTGCTGGATACATACTTGAGATCAAAGATATGGTGAATATTGACATATAAAAATTTTATTGCAAAAACCACATTGCTTTTCCTGTGCTCAAAATACTCCAGTTCAGGTTGAACACGTTTATCCCACTGTTCTTGAAACTTTCTGAGACAGTTCTGAAAGTTCTCTTTCTTGGGTGTCTTTAGCTGCCCTGCTGTGGCTGCTTCCATGTCCTGAATCTCTTTAAAACGCTTACCTGCCATGGTCATTTTGACTTTGGGGAAGAGCCAGAAGCTGCACAGTGCCAGGTCTGGTGAATGAGGTGAATGAGGACACACAGCAATGTTTCGACGCTTGCATTTTTGATGGATGGCACAGGGTAGCAGCATTTACTGCAGTTTTGATCACACTTTGTAAAGACACTCACAAAAATGAAAGTAACTCCAGAAGCTGCTTTAGAAAGTAGCAAGAACAATCGAATAAGTGCATTCAAAGTGAGGGAGAGTATCTCAAGAGGGATGCATGGCAGTATGTCTTCTACTGTGATACATTTTTAAAAATTCAAACTCACTATCTATTTTGATCACACTTTGTAGGTACATATATTTGAACTATTCATTCTTTTCTATTGATCCTTATGATAATAGCATACTGTATTATGTATTATAGGTTTGCAGCAAGTCTTAAAATCAAATAGTTAAAATCCTTTAATTATGATCTTTCAAAAAACGTTTTAGCAATTCTGGGTCTTTTGTAATTCCAAATATATTTTGGAATCAAGTTGTGATGTACTTCAGAGAGATTCTCTACCTCAGTAGAGATCCTTCGGTTGGATTACATAAAATGTACATATTAATTAGGAGAAGAATATCACCTTAAAAATATAGAATCTTCCAGTTCTTGCACATGTACATATTGTTTACAGATTTTTTAATTGCTCCAAGCTGTGTTTTATAGTTTTTAATATACAATTTTGCACAAATTGTGTTAAACACACTTATCCTTACTTCATTTTGATACCATTATAAGAAATGTGTTTAATTTTTTTTACATTCAATTGAAAGTAAAATTTTATTTCATATAATATAAAATTAATTTTTGCACACTAATCTATGTGCTTCAGCTATGCTCTTTAATAGTTTATCAAAACAAATTTGTTTAGTGTTTCCCTTAATAATTTTTAATGTATGAAATTTTTATTTTCATTGCTCTACAATATGATTGTCCCAAGGGCAGTATAGAACCATAAACTCATTCCAAAGAATTACACATTGTAAATTAGCGTTCTTAAATCCTACTGACTCTTAATGAAATAGACATCTACAGTACTAACCCATAGTTTTCCTCCTAGTTGCAGTTGGAAAACAAAACAGTTGTTCTGTATTTCCCTTCCTTTTGTTCCCCAAAGTCTTACTGTGCCAGTTTAATTTTCACAATGGGCCACAAATTCTTGACTCATGGCAAGTAACACTGATTTCTATTTCTAAAGCAGGATTTATAATTATCTCGTAAGCTTTTAAAGGCAAGGCTCTTCCAAGCTTTGCACTTGGCTTGTTTTGGCCTACATTTCCTGTAATTTTAGCTAAAGATCTATATTAGCAGCATTATGCACAGTGAGAGTTGGAAGAAACAGGACACTGTGTCAGTTCTGAGAAAGCGTGAGGAGTCATGATCTTAAATGTCCATGATGGAATATTGAGGCATTGCAGCTTCAAACACAGTCACTCACTCAGGTTCTTTAAACGTGGCTAGAAAATAGAAATTATAATTCTCCTAATACAAAGGAGAAAATGCAGCTACAGAGGGGTCACAGTCCAAGTGAAATGTTAACTGACAGACCTGCAATCTAAATATAACTTTCTCTAATTCCCAGAGTACATAAGAATGTGGGGATCAAGATGATATTTAGATATTAAAATGCTAATTTTTAAAAAAGCTATTCTGGGGGCTAGGGATTTAGCTCAGCAGCACAGCACCTGCCTGGCAAGCACAAGGTCTTGAGTTAGATTTCTGGTACTTAAAAAAAAAAAAAGCTATTCTGGCAAACAAGGATGAAACAAAAATTATCCAAATCAATAAGAATTTTTGAAGATTATAGCTTTTATTTATTCTAGTGTAGTTGTGTTTTCTCATATGTTTTAAAGATATTAGAAATCATCATGATCATAGAAGACCAACTTATGGTGTCAGACAAGTCAAGATGTGCATCAAGTAGATTGGAACTTTGGCTGAGAATTACAATTTTAAATCTTGTGGAGAGACAGTTCACTTCCCTGAAAGACTTTGAAAGAATAAGAAATTGTCAAAAACATAAAAATAAATGAAAATAGAAAATATAAAAGGAAATTATCAAAACCTAATACAGAGGGGTATAAATGGAATGAAAGTTCTGAAAAACCAAGAAAAAAAGTAAGTTATTTGTTGTTTAAAATCATAAGAAAGAAGCCTCTTCTAATGACAAAGCAGATAAGAGTTAAATTGTTCTACATAAAAAAAGGAAGATGGGCATACTCAGGAGAAAGACAAGGGGATGGGAACCTGGAAATAGTGTTATTGAGTGACTAAAAAAAAGTAAGCAAATAAGCAAACAGCTGGTGTAGTGGCACAAGCCTGTAATCCCATCACTCCTGAGGCTGAGGCAGGAAGATCACCCTGAGTTCAAGGCCAGCTTGGGCCACAAAATGAGTTCAAGTCCAGGCTAAAGTATAGAGTGAGACCCTATTTCAAAAAACCAAAGGAAGGAAAAAAAACAAGTAAACCAGCAAAGCCATATATATATATATTATATATATATATATATATGTAATATATATATAAAACTATGTATAAAATATATATTATATGTATATAAAACTTTTAAGGTCAATAAAAAACCCAATGTATCATAGATTTTAGGTGGATGACTATAAAAATATAATCTCTTTCTCATGATGATATAATTTTTAAGCAGTGTGCATGTCTAAAATATTAATTTTGCTATTAAAATTCTTATTTCTCAATAATTATCCATAAAATGATTAGGATTACTTTCAATTTTTAGGTAGGCAAAAATAGACCATTGCTTTGAAGGTGCTCCTAGTTACTAAGCAAAGAAAAGATAAAATACTCTTTAGAGAAGTTAGCAGGATGGAGAATTTAATATATTTAACATTTCCTCAGTGCAAAATTAAACCGACTGGTAAAATTATTTTTAGCTCAGGTTTTTCTTTTCTCCTTAAAATTTTAAAAGACCTATAATGACCTATAATAAATGAATATTATTAGAGCATAACCTTGAATAAATATTTAACAGTTTTTTAAAAGAGAAATTGAAGACTTAAATTGCTATATCAAATGCAATGAAACTTCACTAATAATTACCTTTTAGGAATACAGATTCATTTTTTGCCGTGTTACAATCATGTCCAGTATGTGAAAACTGATGCACTAAATATATATTTCTCATACAGAATCCAAACACCTAAGTCTTATCTTGGGTGCCAGACAACGATATCACAAAGGAGTTATAGTAAAAAAAATTGATTTTGTTGCATGTAGCTCAAGTTTAAATCCATGTCTATCTATGAATAATGATTGTGAATTAAGCACTCATTTTAAACATTTATAGATTCCAACCATATGGTGTGATGGAGAAACCAACATATTTGCCTTGACATACTAGGTTTAAAGTCACAGCTACACATTTCATAAATTATGATATGCCAATATTTCTTCATTCTGCTTTGGTATTATATTTAATTACTAATGTCATTAGCATAAACATCTGGATGAATGAGTGGCATAACTTACTACAATCCTCAAAAGTGATACTTAATTTTATAAAAACACCCTAAGGTTGCTTTCATATATGAATTCACAAAAATAATGCAAAGAAGGACATATTAACTTTTATGTGAATCTTCTTGTATGAGCATAAGTCAAAAACCAGTATTATAATACTACTGTAAGTTACACTGCATTACTAAAATAATTTGATGCTAGTGTAACAGATTAAAATTTATTTTGAATGAGGTGACTAATCTGTCATAGAATTAGTACATTTTTCTTTCATTTTATCACTAAGAATCTGAAGAAAATTTGTATTTGTTAACTTCTAATCTTTATAAAAATAAAGCGCACCCCTAGCAAGTTAGAGCAGGATTTTCCTCTCTGGAGTGCGTTCCATGCCTCTGGAGTGTGGTCCCTGCATTAGCGCTTACCTTCCAGACTCAAAGGTGAACCATGTTGAGTCCCGGCCGTATCTCCTTAGGGAGCTGAGGGGCCACATCACCAACTTGACCTTGGCATTGTGGATATCCCAGAGATAGATATTCTCGTGCGTGATCTGCATTGTGCATTCACCATAAATATCCAGATTTGGTGTAGGCATGAGATAAACATTGAATCGCTCTGCAAAGAAATGAAGCAGGAAAAAACTAAGTGAAGAGAAGCGTGACAGTGTTTTCAGCAGTGCCGTGCAAATCTATATGCCTACAGATTTCAGAAAATGTGGTACAACCCTTAGTGGTCCCGATATACATTGCAAAACACTACTTCCTTCTGTTTAGTGTATGACAAAAGAAGTTCATTATTTTGTTTAAAACATTTTATTATTACATGTTTACACTACATAATGACTACATTCATCATGGAAAGTTGATACGTGTACATAGCACATGTTAAATGTTTTCTTCACCTGCCCTCCTCTCCCTCTCTCTTCACTCCAATTAATCATTATGTCACTCAGCACACTCATTCTGTAACTTCTCATTGCATGCATTCTCTAAAAAGGAATTAAGTGCTTAAATTCTGCAGTGGAAAAACAAGGGTAAAAGCCAAGTGGAGTCTACCAAGTGGTGTTTACTCTTTGCTTCTTCAGAGAATCTAATTGGATATTTATTCTTTTTAAGCAAAAACTGACTCAGTTTCACCTTTGTGACATGAAGTGTTTAATGCACAATCAGACTGACTTCCTAGCTACTTAAGCACAAATTGTAGTCATGGTCCAATTCAGCATACGCTCGTTTTAGATAATCATTACGGCTTTCTGTAGAATTTAAGACATTACCCAGATAAGCAAAATAAATGTACGTAACTTATTTCATTGCTGGATATTTTATAGATGAAAATTCAATTAGACCATGATTCTAAACTTTGTTGTATAACTTTCTATGTACCTCAAAGGCTATTGCAAAAGTTCTTCAGCCCCTGGTTCCTATTTAAATGCATTACTGCACTTTATTTTGAAAATAAAAGAAAGAAGGCTAGTTTGTAACTTCCAGGAAGTAAAGAACTTGCCATGCCCTACAGAGTATCCTAAAAAGTGTGCTAAATGCCAGCAACATAAATTTGGTTAATAGCAAGTGATCAATAAATATTGGTTAACTGTATCAGTAAAATAAATATATGCCTTGATAAATATGGGGTGCAAAATTGAGGAATGATGAAGAATGACATCATGATAACAAAAAGTTTAAGAGTTACTGGCAGATAGATCTCTGTGAATTACAATTTAATTGTGAAGAGTGTTTCAGAGGCACTGGTGTTGAATTAATTATTTTGAGAAGCACAATAATATAACCACAGTTGGAAAAGGGTTGATATATTAAGGAATGCACTACTATCCATCATAATGCCACAATCTTAAATGCTGAATGTTTGCTGGCACTCAGATGGAATTGCCTGAACTGTATAGAGACATAGAAAGAGTCTTTTGTCTGGAAAGTATTTTATTGAATCAGAATTCTCTGATGTAAAACAAAAGATCAGATTTGAAATGAATCAATTTAAGTATAGTAGCTTAAAATTTAGTGGCCATGTGACTAATATTTATAGTCATCTGTCTGGATATTTTGAATAAAAGATAATCCAATGATTTAATGTTTACTTAGAGTATTGACCCATGAAGTTGATACACATATGTAGTTTGTGTTCATTTCCTAAGGAAATGACAAATGGAGATCTATTTAATAAATGAAAAACAAAAATGAATACTCTTCTACGTGATGGAAAGGCCTAAATATATACTCATTAGACAGATCTTAAAATTCCTGCATGCAACCAAATATTAACACATAGTACTAAATAAATTATTCACATTGCTATTCTAATGCCCAATCAAATGTGAGTATAACTAATAAAACAAAGGGACACGATCTCATGTAAGTGTATAAATGAAATTTGAACACAGTGACAAGTTGCCTCAGGAATGTAGATGATGCCTGAATATCAATCTTCTGCTTGATCAAGACCTGCTTTGATCAGCTTCTACATTTGGAATTAATCCTATTTCAATGGCATGTATTATGCATAGGAAAAATTCTTGTTAAGGCTTAATATAGACATCTCTGCAAAGCCTCATGCACTCACAGGTTGGACTTTTGTGAGGTAATGGGATCATGAGCGCATGACACTGGATTAGTCCACTTGTGGTTTATCCCTGGGTGTGACATTGGGAGTGGAAGCCTGGTGGGAAGAGGTGGGTCACTGTGGGCATGGTCTGGGAGAGTATGATTTCCTACTGCTTGCTGGTTGCCCTGCCAAGGACTGTTTGTCTTCTGCCATGCCATGCCTCTGCCATGTTGCCCTGCACTGGAGCCAGATGACTATGGACTGAAGCCTCTACAAACTATGAGCGATAATAAACCTTTCCTCCTGTAACTTACAAGTGTTGAATATTTTGTCCTAGCAAGAGAAAGTAGCTAAAATAATACCTTTCCTGTACAGTTTTCTTTTCCATCAATTCAAGTCTGAAGATAACCAAAAAATGCCAAGAAATAATACCTCTTCCAAGTTTTTATGTGCACACACACACACATATTTATTTAATCAATCATATTCTTTTTGCTGCTGTATTTACCATGTTAATCACGCCAAGATTCTGATATTGGAGAAAAATAGAACATGTAAAAAAAAATCTTTCAAAATATCCTGATATTAAGTGTCCTTCAAATGCATGGTACATAAAATATTAGAAAAAATAAAGAACCTATCAGAATTATTTATTACCTTTTTATTGAAATGTTTATGTGCTTCTATTTGTTACCCTTCCATCAACGGGATGATGTAAAGGAAGATAGGTTTATTTTGGTTCAAGATTTTTAGTATTCATTCTACAGCTGATTGGCTCAAATGCAAAAATTGGCATGGCAGAAAGGCATGGCAGAGGAAAGATGCTCATTCATGGCAATCAGAAATGGGGAGACAGAGGAGCTGGGGTGGGTCTGAACCTTCCACAGGCACATCTCTGGGGACACATCTCTTCCAACCAGGTCCTTCCTGCCAACAGCACCTTTAGTCACAAACTCATCAACAGATTAATCCACTGATGAGTATATTGATCTCATACTGATTAATCACTTCCCAAAACACCCGCTTGTGAACTCATGAGACTTTTGGGGGACATTCTAGGTCTAAACCATAAAACACTTGGATGTTGGCAGATAAAACCAAGCAATAATGAACAAGGAATAGAGTGGAAAGATTATACTGAATACTGCAGAAAGCTTTAAAATAATGAGTAACTGAACCTAATAAGATTCCCGGGATACAGGGTACTTGACAGAAAGTCATGTAGGCACATTTACAAACAAATAAAAAGTGATTGGGTAACTTGCCCTGTAGGAGTCTTTGCAGGCCAGCTGAGGCAACACAATGCTGGTGATTTTTACCCATGGGCAATCTTCCCTCTGGCTTGCCTTCCGCTTTCTCTTTTTTAGAGCAATTTTGAACCTAGCACTTTAAGGTAATTCCCTTTTGTTATGGTTAAAGGTGCTGCTCTCTTCTTTTCGACACTATTTCTTGTAGCTTTTGAAAGGAATTATTCTAAGAAGTATTATTTTCAATTTTCAAAAATTCAAAATCCATTATGCCTTAATAGCTAATTTCCAAGGACTTGAGATTCAATTAAAAAGTGTGCTAACATAACCCAGAAGAAAATGTAGGCACATAAAGCAGATGGCAGCATATCAACTTACGTACCTATGCTCTACCAGACTCCGCCATGAGGAAGGAAGCGCTCTGCCTTTGCTGTGAACATTTTATTTCTTTCATGACACAAACACATTGTTTCATGAAACTTTATTAGTGTTTATTGGAAAGACCATTTCAATTCAGAGCAGTGAAAGTGGGCTCCATCAAAATGATTTTTAAAATGTTCACCTTTGTAGCAAAGTCTATCAGGGAGGAATTTAAAAACTAATCATGTCACTTTTTATTAGCATGTACTAATTATACACAGCAATGACTTTCACTGTGACATTTCCACAGTGAGCACACCTGTGCCCCACTCTGCCCTCTGGTTTCCTTCCCTTTCTCCCCCTCCTTTGCTGTCTTCCAGTTGCTAACCCTCCCCTCTTCCTAGCATGTCCCTTTTTAAATTTAAGAATGTATTTTGGGTATTTGTTGCTTTCAGTACTGACGTTCAGATTTTAGTATGTATCAAAATTACCTGCAAGCACTTGAAAGAATCAACAACTGGGATCTCATCCTACTGAAAAGTTTCTGCACATCTAAAGAAATCACCAGCAGAGTCAAAAGAAAACCCACAAACTTGGAAAAAATTTTAGCTGATTGCCCCTCGGACAAAGGGCTTCTATCTAGAACATAGAAAGAATTAAAAAATATCAGCCCCTCCAAATTCAAAGACCCAATCCAAAAATGGGCAGCGGAGATGAATACACACTTCTCAGACAAGGAGATACAAATGGCAAATAAATATATGAGAAAATGTTCAACATCATTAGTCATTCAAGAAATGCAAATTAAAACAACACTGAGATTCCACCTTACCCCAGTAAGAATGGCTAGCATTAATAAATCAACCAAGAACAAATGCTGGCGAGGCTGTGGAGAAATAGGAACCCTTCTCCACTGCTGGTGGGAATGCAGACTGGTGAAACCACTGTGGAAATCAGTTTGGAGATTCCTCCGATAACTAGGTCTAGAGGTCCCATTCAACCCAGCTATGCCCCTGTTGGGTATTTTCCCAGAAGATCTAAAAACATCATATCACAGTGATGTATGTGCACCTATGTTCATAGCAGCACAATCTGTAATTGCTAAAATGTGGAAGCAACCCAAATGTCCATCCACCGAGGAATGGATAAGAAAATTGTGGTACTTTCATATAATGGAATATTACTCAGCTGTAAAGAAAGATAAACTCGAGGCTTTTATAGGTAAATGGTCACAACTAGAGACCATACTCATAAGTGAAATAAATCAAACATACATGTGCAAGCACCGCATTGTTTTCACTAGTGTAAAACCTGAAAGAGTTAATTTAAACCAGGAGATATGATAAACATTGTGAATTGATAGGAAAGCACTCAAGGTTAAAGGGCAACTGGGATGTGGAAAAGAGAAGGGAAAGAAGGGGAAATTTTATATGTATGTATAGGGAGGATAGTCAGCATGGCTGTTCTACTGTCTTGTATTTCTTTGTTGAAAGAAACTGTCAGTGAGTCCTTGGTTGATCAGCATTGCATGTCTATATCTGTTTTCATGAGAAACCACTTTGAAGATATCAATATGTAATACAACAAGCATTGTTAATTCCCTACCACTTTCTTTGTAACTCCGTACTGTCGGTACTGTTCCTTTGCTATTTTGTAAAATGTTGTCTGTCTGTTAATATTTTCCTCCTTTTATTTTTAAAATAAAACAAACAGACAAACAAACAAAAAACCAAAATTACCTGCAAGAATGGTATAAAAACAGATTGTTGGGTTCCATTCTTCCTTTTTGCCTCTAATATACTGGTATCCTTCTGGTTTGGAGTCAGAATTCATATTTCTATTTTTACCCAAGAGATCATGAGGTTGCTGTTCTGTGGACCACACTTTAAGAACTTCTGCTTTCTGAAACTTGTCAAAATGTGGCCAGGGATGTGGTAATATTAGGGAAACCAGTGCCGCTGGGAAGTGACGCCAGATTTTACTAGAAACCAGCCCCTCTTTTCCAAAAGTATTCTCTAGTGGTTTGCATAACTTAGTGCCACCTCAACAGACTAGTTCCTGATTTAGGAAGAATTTCTACCAATGACTTAAACAAAAAAGGACATGAAAAGAAAAGAGGTATATAGAAGAAGATTGCTTATAATTCACCAAGATATGTATATTACACACATATTCTCTTTTGATATGATCAATAATTGATTAACAGTAATAACAAAAACACTATTAAAAAACTATATGATCATTTCTAAGTGCCTAAAAGAATTGGAAAGGAAACTCCTTATCCAAGTAGGGATAATAATATCCTGAAAAAAATGAACAAAAATTATACTAATTTTGTAAAATCTGATAAATGTAGGAAGAAATATATTTTGGAAAAAAGTGATGCAAAATGAAAAGTGATGTAAAACAAATGTCAGATTAAACTATACAAAAAGTAATGTAAAACAAATGTCGTATTATAGTATTATACATTGTATGTATAACCCAGAAATGCTATACATATAGCATTTCTATATATACAGTCTAAAATTCCCAAATGAATTGCTTCTACATTTATATTTTGATAAAATTCAGATCCCATACCAGCTGAGGTATGAGAAAATGCAATTTGACTTTAAATGCTCAAAGCAATAAAGAAGATTGAATAGTTACTTATGTGTTTTGAACAATTAAGATATATACCAGTATTGATTGCAAATTAGGCTGGGTTAAGAGTGACAAAAGAATAAACCATTTCTTAAAAATGCTTGAGATACTGAGGTCAGATCCCCACCTGCAGAAAGTCCTAGAGCAGTGGTGGTGAGCCTATGGCACACATGACAGAGGTTGCTGGTTGTTATTTTTGAAAGCTTTAAAAGTTCACCATCACTGGTCTAGAGATTATTTCAAAGACAAGCTTAATCAAACTGAATAGATGAAAATCTGGCAAAAAAGGTCAGCTGCTCAGGAAAACTGCCCAGTCAATGAGACCCAGGTAGTGTGTGCAGAACTGGTCACTGGTCCAGAGAAAGACAGCAACCCTCCTTCCTCACCTGGTGAGTTCTTAAATAGGTATAGTTTTAGATAAGAACGAATCCACATTTAACTGCAGTCTCAGTCTGCTGGGTAGAAGGCAAGTGGAGCACATAAGAAGCAAGGGAACAGAGACGGAGGTTCAGACATGAAGGAACACACCATCCAGTGAGGGGAAAAACCAAGCAAAAAGTAGGAATGATGAGTTCTCTAAACAGTTTCTTGATCATTTCCATTTTATAAGAGAAGAGATAGAAAACTGTTTTTAAAGGGGAAACATATGGGTAACAGACACACGTGCATGCTAAATTTTCTTTGTGATAAATAACAGCTTCAAAAGTAGGCTTTTGGAATTTGTATATTAATTTCATGCATTTAACATGTAGCAAACATAAAGTGCCTGAGACTGTATGAACATTAAATGCATCTTTTGTAATTTGCTTAATTAAAATAAATTTGGTATTTATTGGATAGCAACCTTTTTCACAGAAGGACCCTTTTTGTTTTAGCTGCACGCCTAAAATTGTTTACTCTACAGCATTTTCCTCTACTTTAGAATTCTTAGGGTTGAAGGTCAGGTCAAGGGAAAGTGAAGAAACATGAAATGAAATAGGATCTTGTTCAGATCTAGTGTCCCCACAAATTCTCATGTGCTCCAAGGCAGGGCCTTTGAAAGGTGATCAGATCATAGGGTAAGTTCAGTGCTGTTAGTAGGTGGGATTCAGTCAGTCTAGGTGTGTCACTATGAGTGTGACCTGGAAGGGTAACTCTCCCTTCCCGGCTCCTCTCTTCTGTCTCTGCTTCCTGGCCTCCGTGCTCTAAGCGGCTTTCCTCCTCCAGACCCTCCCACCATGCTTTTCCTGTCTTGGATCGAGCCAACTATGGACTGTACCTTCTAAATCTGTGAGCCAAAGTACATCTCTTCTCCTCTCAGTTGTGAATGTCAGGCATTTTGTCTCAGTGATGAGAAAGTCACTGAGACAAAGTATTGTATTTAAACATTTGGAAGCCCAGACATCCAGAAATATCAAATCTTCCACACAAATGGGTTAAATCTAATAACAAGTTTAGTTAGGTGGGCAACAATGAACCTGTTCACTCTTAGAATCTATTGCTCAAAAGTAAAAGTCCCACATAACAAAATTTTCAAATATCTTCTATCCTGCCTCATTATCTGGCTTTTCTGCAATGAAAGGGCTTAAACATTTGCTAATATTTATTGATTAAAATATGTAGACATTATAAAGTTAAATAACATGAATAAAATTATATATACACATGTATAGATACATATGTAAATGATCTATGAAATTATCAGCAATTAATGTATGTAACTGGATGCTTTATTTATATTTCTGAATTTCACTTAGTTATTTACATTAGCCTGTGATTCCACAAAGTACAGTAAAACTCACTTATCTAGTCAAAATAACTTTAAATATTTTACTGAGATTATTGATGGTAAGATAATTCAAATAATTTTTTTAAAAATATCAGTTCTGAAAACTCAATATTCATGAATAATGTTAATAAGCTACTTTTTTTTTTCTGTTGTGAGTTCATAAAAGAGCCACGAGGCTTAGTAGGTTGTAATTTAGGATAATGGCTTATGTTTTGGCCACAATGCTCTGTAACAACTATCAAGTTTTCTGTTTCTCCTGATGACATCTCCTGAAGACCTCAGAGAATTAATTTTATTACTAGTCGTGAGGATTTTATGGTCTTTGTGTTGCAGATAAGTTCACTGGTATGCTTTAGACTTTTACTGTCTCATTCAAAATGAATTATCCACTTCTCCAGATCAGATCCATCACTCAGGATTCAGCAGTGAATATCCTTTCTCATGTGCTCTTCACCTCGCTTCCTCTACAACTTCCCTACCTTTTGCTTTTGGCTTCTTCAAGGTGAGAAGGACAAAAACAAGAGGGGCAAGATCCCTTTCAATTAGCTGGTACTATGAGAAGTTCCTTTTTATTTGTTGAATTCCTAATGGCAGGGCTGGCATTCAAATACGGACCATCTCTTTTGAGATGTACAGAATGTTCCTTAAAGTAATTTCAAATGCCCAGACCCATACATTGTCCTGTCTCCTGAAGAGAAGTGTCACATTATGTGTAGACCCGATACTCCTGAGCTCTTATTTTCTGCTCTGTACCTGTATCGTACCTGCTGGAGACTCCAGGCAGGTAGTTGTCCTAGTGTAGATCTTTTCAGGATAACTCAAGCTCAGCTAACTTGAAGGCATTCACCTAGTCATAGAAAAACTCATTTGTTGCTGTCCCAGCAGTTGTGGAAGTACGTCTTGTCTAGATGCTGACTGGCATCTGTGTGTTTGGCTTTCATGAAAAACATCAACCTCCATTTGCTTCCTGAACTCAGATTTATCATGGTGACAACAGAAACGTCTGTGTCTCCAAACTCAGGTTCTCCCCGAAGTTCTCTTGTGCACTGGTCTTGTACCCATCTGGGCAGCGCTGCAGCACTCTACAGTTTGGGCTGCACGGTGAGGTGAGGAGTCAGTCATCTATTCTGACAAACAACCAAAATTCTCTAAGTTCTTCCCTTGCTCCATCTCTTATTCAGAGTGGGGGTGGTGGTGGTAAATGTCCTCCTTTCTGCTCTTCTTTGTTGTGGTGTAGGTCTAAAATACCACCCCCTCGCCAATTCTCATGTATGTGGAGGGTAACTGGATAAGGGAGTCATTATAGCTGACTTGCTCTTAGGGGCCTGGATGGAGACAGCCACTGGAACTGTGAGATGGAAGGGTACATTCTTGTTCCCAGCTCTCCCTCACTCCACCCCTCATTCCCTCTGCTGCTCTGCAGACATGGCAGGAGCAGCTGTCTTCTGCCCAGGCCCTTCTACAATGCTGCCTTGGAGGCAGGTGATGCAGGACTGTACATATGAGCCTACATAAACCTCACCTCTTTTAAGCTGGGAGTCCTACATATTTTGTCCCAGCAGTGGAAAATTTACTGAGACACTTCTGTGAAAGACTCTCACACACTCTTTAATCCTCCAGCCTATTTCAAAGACTTTCCTAGTGTCTTCATCCGTTATCCGCATCTCTGGGGCCACAGGACACCTTTGAGACAAGAGTCTCATTCTGTACACTTCATTTAATAATTGTCACGTAACAACTGAAAACGTGAAATCTTAGTAAGAATACAAACAACAACAACAAAAAACTGTTTACAAAATATTACCCAGGCAAGAGATTGGAGACACTGGTCTAGTATGAAGTATTGATGAATAAACCCACAGGAATCTGCTATTCAAAATACTGAACCTAGACTGGGGATTTATTACTAAATATCCATCTCAATTTGGGATCTATTCCCCCTACCCCACCATTGGATACGATAGCTTTACTGTTAATAATTACACAAAATGTTAAAGGAGTGAAATAGAGCCAATATTATACAGAAGATGGTGAGCCATTACAAGAAGATGCTGTTCCGCGTATTCTTATTTCTGAAGTTCTATCACCCCAGGGGAACTAGAGGGGTCACTCTTCAACTCCAGAACCTACAGAAATTTAGTGACACGGAGGAAGCAGGTGCTTGCATGCTGAGCCACATCCTGAGATCTGTATAATGCAATTAAACCACCAGTGAAACAAGGCATGATTTATACTTGTCAAAATTTGTGGAACTCTTCAGAAACTGTGACTCTATTTCCACCTAAACTGAAAATTTGACAGAATTTATTTTATGATTATGTGGCAATAAATTCAGTTGCCAGGTGCCATCTGCTCAAAGCACATGGCCACTGTGAATTGGAACACTTGCATTTCTTGAATAATTAGCAGCACTTAAAAATCCTCAGCATCTTTTAATCCCCTAGCAATTTCTTTTTTTTTTCTTTACAAAAATTGACTGTTGACTGCATTTTATCTACATTTCCAAGTAAATCATGCTCATTGAAGTAGCTATGAAAAATTATTTAAAAGTAAAAATTCATCTGCTGTTATTCTTTATTGAGATAGTCCATTTAACAGTGTACCTTAATATATAAACATATTCACACACAATTGTTATTATACTGAGTATAAGTTATTTAACCTTATGTGTTGCATATTCCTTTACTTATTTTGTACTGATTAGTAGGGTTTATTATATTCTTCTATATACATCTTGGACAGTTATTAATGTCCTTGATTATTACATACATTAGATATTATAATCTGAATCACTGGGCTAATCTTACAATTTTTTTAAAGTATAATACATAGCCAAATTGCTTTCCAGAAATTCCTTACCAATACAAACTCAAAATATTAAAGAGGGAATCATTTAAATGTTTTCCCCCAGATTCATGAGAAAATTATATTACTATTTTCCTTATGGTTTGTGGAATTTGTGTTCACAAAAATATTTCATCTCAGGGTTTCATTATGTTTTGTTTGTGTTACTTAAGTATGCAGGGGGAAATATTTTTTCCTTTGGAATTGAAAGACTAAACTATGCAATAAGATATAAGGGAAATGTTGATATCTTATATTTAGTTTTCTTTTAGTTTTAGAAAATGTACATCAAGACACAGGGCATTTGGTCATCAAAGAAGTCCCCTGCTGTCACTTTCTAGCAGCCTGCACTCTCAGAAGCAAGCGCTGATCTGATTTTGATAACTGCAGGTTATGTTTCACCTATTGCAGCAGGCTCTCATGAGCTGGTAGCAGCCAGCGTCAGCACACCACTAAGTTGTGGCATTGGTATCTCTCTCTTTTGTTTTCTTCACTTTAAAGTTTTGCATGGTGCTTTTGGGTGAGTGTAAGTTTGAATTTTGTGAATCTGAATTTATTTCTCTTTATAATTTCTGCTTCCAGTGTTTAATATAAGAAATTTTGTATATCCTGTAGTTCCATCTGTCTTAAATTGATGTTTGAGTATGCTGTGAATAGGGACTCTGGGTCATTATCTTCCATCCAAATATAGAGGCATTTTAGGACGATTTATTTAAAAAGTTTGACTGTTTCTTCTCTAAATGACTAAGAAGCTTATGAAAAATGGCATTGTTGTTTTTGGCAAAGTTATTTGCCCAAGTATGTGACGCTATTTCTTCTCTATGTTCTGTTCTACTGATCTCTTTGTTATCCTTTGTCTTGATTACTGCCACTGGCAGAGAAAGTCCTAAACATGTTCTCATATCAACTTTGTTCTTCCTTTTCCAGATTGTTTAGCTAGTGATGGTCCTTTACCTTCTAAATGCATTGGAAAGGAGCTTTCCATGCTCTTAGAATGATGCCTGGCTTTCGGGACTTTTATGGAGTTTGGATGCTGAATCTCCCAAATCTTAATTTGGGAAGAGTTGATACCTTACCAAAATTAGCATTCCAATCGAGAATACAGTTTAATGGTTCATTTAGTGAGATCTTTTAGTTTTCTGTGGAGGTCTTTTCAAGGTTTAGATCCAGAATGCCTCCCAACAGTCTCCTATGTTCAGAGGTGGGACTTTGGAAGGGTGCTTGGATCTTGGAGATGATACTTCATCAGAGCATGAATCCATTAATGAAGTCATGGCTGACTGTGTCTTTCAGAGGTAGACCAAAGGCGCTGGGATTGGAAGTTTCCTTCCTGACTCTTTCCTTTCCTCTTTGCTTCCTAGTTGCCTGGAGGTGAACAGCTTTCATCTGCCATGCCTTCCCAACATGGTGTTTCCGCCTTAGAGCAGGACAACAAAGGACTGAATTCATGAAACAAGAGCCAAATTAATCCTCTCTTTTAAATTGTGGGTGTCAGGTACTGGGTCCCAGCAAAGAGGAAGCTGATTAATACAGGTCTGGTGCACCATTTGCCATTTATTTCCTAAGTATGTGATGGTTTAGTAAATGACATTTTAATATTTAATTCTGTGTTTGTTGTGTATATGAAAATACAATATGTATGTACATGTAATTTTTAATATCAACATTGGTTGCTGTGGTAACAAGAAATTCATTTATTATTTGTATTTGCTTTCGGGAAGAACTTTAATATTTTTCTGGTATACAAGTCTCTATTACTCTTCTTTACCAGTTTTTATGATTTTACTTTTTTTCTAGTTGTACTACTTCCAGTGTTCTGGGGAAAGCATTCAAGATTTTACGGATAAGAATGATCTTCCTGTAAGAATTGTACTGCTGTCCTGCATTAGTTTCAGGAAGTCCTCTTCTATTTCTAAGTTTTTGAGAGATGTTTTCATAAGTGAACGTCGTATTTCACCAAATGTCTTTTACAGATAATTTACAATGATTTTATAATTTTCTCCCTTTATCTGTTAATTTATTAATACAATCAAACATTTGTGGGATTTTTGGCACAACTGTGATTTGCCAAAATTGAACAGGATGCATTTTGCACTTTTAAATATAACATTTCATTTAATTTGCAATAGTTTTGAAAGATTTGGGGCATGTATTCATGAAAGATGTCTGCCTATAGTATCTTTACTTGTATAGACTTTGTCTGGTTTTGGCATCGGGGTTAGTGACCCAGTGAAACTATAAAATGATTCTCCCCTGTGTTCAGCAATGTTTTGTATAGTGTTGGTACTATTTCTACTTTAAATATTTGATATAATTCAAGAATGAAGCTATATGAAACTGGAGTTTGTGTAAGAGAAGTTGAATGACAATTTAAATTCCATTAATGATTATATGGCTCTTTAGATTTTCTTTATCTTCTTAAATCAGATTGGATAATTTGAATCCATTGGATGGTGTTTATTTTAAAACAATCTGAGCAAAGCTATGTTTTAATAAAAAGAATAATTTTTTGAAATTTATTATCAAAACTAATGCTTTACACATATTACTTTGTTTTATTTCATATGGTTCCTAAGTTGTTTCATTTGTTATTTTGAAATTATTTTCATTCAGTGAAGATTAGAAGTATAAATTATATACAAAATTGTACTCATAAAAGGTATGATAAAAGATAATATTTTGACTTTTCTTGCATGGCAAATGAGAAATTTAGATCAATTTTTCCCTGCATTTCCTCAAATTTTTAACATTTCTTGTATTATATTTTGAACTTTAGGAATAGCATTGTTGGTATTATGATCTTAAGCTTGCTCAAAGAAAAATCTAAAGCTTTACAAAACATATTAAAGTAAGAAGTTTAAAATCAGTCACTTAAATATCCATTTTGAGAGACAGAAAAAGAGTTACCAAGTAAACTCAAACTTGTAGAGCAACTAATGAGTGATAATAGTGAATGAATGGAAATTTAAAAATTCAGAATGTAAATGTGTTAATTTGCTAGGGTTACCATAATGAAGTACCAGAGACCAAATGACTTAAGCAATGGACATTAATTTTTTAATAGTTCTGGGCATCGGCATTCCAAAACCAAGATGCCAACAGAGTTGATTTCCTCAGAGGCTTCTTTCCTTGGCTTTTAGGTCTCTCTCTCTCTCTTCCCTCTCACTTGATCTTGTATCTTCATGGTCTTTCCTCTCTACATCTGTGTTCTAAACTGATTGTTCTATGAGAATACCAGTCATATTGGACTAGGGTACACCTACATAATCTCATTTTACATTAATACTTCTGTAAGTGTCCTATGTCCAAGTACCCTCACAGTCTGAAGTGCTGGGAACTAGGATTTCAACTTATGACGTTTGGAGGGGAAAAATGTGGCCTATAAACAGAGGACTGAACAAATAGGTGAACCTCTGGTAATGCAAACTAAGAAAAAAGTCATAAAGAAAAAGGAATTAAAGAAAGTGATATCATTTCCATAGGAATAAATACTTTATTTAAAGATAATATAATCAAACTATGAGTACATTTTATGTCCAGAATTTCAAAACTCTGCAAAAAGTGGACACATTTCTAAAATCAGTAGTAGCTTTTTAAAAAGTTAATTATAATTCACAGTCTATTATACTCAGTTTTCAGACATAAATGACAAGGACAATAAATGGAGGCTGTTAAAATATTAATATCCAATCCCCACTGCCTGGATATTCCTACTCCTTAGCTGTCCAGAGAGCCTAGAGTTCTCCTGTTGACATACTGATGTGACTACCACTGAGATGTTCACAGAAGACCCAAGACATACTGGCATTGTGCTTGGTGCTTTCTGTTGTAGCCTATTCATTCATAAAAATAACCCTATAAGGACTCTTGTATCATTCTCAGTGAATGAAGTAGGAAGCAGAAATTCATAGAATTTTATTGATCTTATCAAGTCTCCATAGCATGTAAAAAGGGAACAGAGTTTAAAGATATACTAATTTAGTTTGGCAACTTTTGTCAAACACTCTGCATGTTTGACCTTGCTACTCTGTGTTTTACACTGTATTTTATTTTACTACAGCAGAAAAAAATAAGTGTAAAAAAAACGAGTTTGTATTAGTTCATTGAAAGGAACAGTTAGTGCTTGTATTGTTTGATCAGCTTTGCCTGCCTGTATCTGCTAATTTGCTTTCCTGTGCCATATCCACTCATGTTCCCAAATAATATCTAGAGTCTAATCTGGACCCACAGAAAACATGGACATCCCTTTCAAGTCAGACTTAGTTTGGGACAATTGAGTCCATCTTTAATTTCTTACAACTCAAGTTCCATTAAAATGCTTTGTACCTTGGCACTATGTCTTGAATCAATAGGGAAGCTTCCTTTTAGCTTTCTCTTGAGGATACCTCTAAATTATGTGGGTAGATACAAGCATCTGCCACTCCTCAACTGACCTTCAGTGGAAAGAGAAAGGGCAAGGCATCTACTTCTTCCCTTCTGTAAAACTTTTCAAACTCATTCTTTTCTTCTTCTGTTCCATATCTTGGAGAAATGAATAATTCTGGATTAAGTATTCCCCTGGAAAGATTTTTTCCTTTACATAGCTTTGATTGTTTTCAAAATATAGTTTGTTCTTATTATTTGTGAAAGGGATTTTCCCATGGCAAATGAAGCAGCACATATCCTTTGACACTTCAAAATATTTCTTCAAGCATGCATCTCATTTGTAACAGTATGGTGAGATTTTAGACATGTGGATCATTCAGATTTGGAATTGTGGCAAGGAGACCTATAAAACATCTTTGATTCCTCTGAAGCATCTATTGAAAAGAAGATGCATAATTATAGATGGCACTGACTTTTATTCCACTTTAGTATAAAGTGAAGACAAAGTGAGAAAAGTGGTGATTTTAAAGTATTTTTAAAATTATATGCAGAATCTATATAAATGAACTCATGAAATTAAAGGAGTGCAATCCAAGGCTGGGCAAAATAACTATGACCCACTGCAGACTTTGTGTTGTACCCATTAATGTCTTCTTGCCAGGATCGTCACTCTCACAGACACCACGTTTCAGCTTTCCCTGTGGATAGTATCAGCCTTTGAAATTACGTTTCATGGATCTTAAGTTCTAGAGCATAGGAATATCTCTTATGTGCAGAAAGTGACAAGACTTCTCAAGAACCTTACCATAGTAATGCATATCATAAGCACCACACAGGATTGGTATTACTTTCCCAGATCCACTGTATCAAAGTCCCCAAAACCAGGGAATTTAAAAAATAAAAACTCATTGTCTCACAGTTTTGGAGGCTAAACGTCTAAAGTCAACTATGGCAGAGCCATTCTCTCTGATACTCAAGAGTATCCTTGTCATTTCTACCAACTGTGTTTTTAAGGAACACATGTTCCTTGGCTTGCAGATGACCTTTGCTCCATTTGTATGGCTGGTTTCTTCTTATGTGTCTCCACATCCTCTTCCCATATCTGTGTCTCTGTCCCAAAGTCCCCTCTTTATAAGGACATTGGGCTAGAATTCACACTAATGATCCCATTTTAACTTGGTTACTTCTATAAAAACATACTTTCCAACTAAGACAACATTCAGAGTTCCTGAGAAATGGAACTTCAAGATTTTCTTTTTCAGTGGGGCACTCGGTGCACCCCTTAGGAGCACCATGTGATGTTCACTTGATGGATTCCCTCATTTTAGAGAGTAGGACATCCTCACTGTTGTCACTAGAGTAACATTATTTTCTGGAATGCACTTTGGGAAATGCTACATAGATCATGTGGACTGCAGGTCACCTATGGACAAAATCATGAACCTAGAAAACTCTTGTTACTGAGCACACTTGTACACACCTGTACACTGCCTGTAGTTTAGGTCTAATTTCAGCACAATCTAGCATAAATCAGCTACATTTTAGCCATTACACCTATGTATGAACAATACAGACAGGCTTATAGTTCTTTGCTATTGAGAATTCTTTAGCGACTGGTAACACAGCATTATTTTACAAAGCATTGCTTGATATACCAAAGGTATGTGTCCCTCACTATTTTGTGAACATCTGGCCTACTGACCACATTTTGTTCAAGTCTGCATTTCCTGAGCTTGGATCTTGAATATATAGGTCCACAAATATGTTTAATGTATGAATATTGAGTGCATGAATGACATTCAAAGTATCTGAGTTGAATATAGGGAGCATGTTTATTGTACCAAATCAGGTAGAGTTTAGAATCATTAGACTATTCCATAGTTCTAGAGAAATGTTATACATGTTTTTAGGATAAAAGTAGGAATTTATGCTGAGTCTGGTCCAATCACAGGCAGAACCTCTAGGTCTTGGACAAAACAAAACCTTCGGATTTGATGCTGAGTAAATCAGGTGGCAGTTTGAGGTTATGTTTCCTGTTTGTTTTGGGATATTTTCTTTCTTTACTTATGTAGAGATCTCTTACATGACAAGGAAGCTGAACATTTTCTCTGTGATTCCTTCTAACTGCAATTGCTTGAATTTCCTTACAAGTGAATTATTTCTTGGTAAAGCACACTTTTGCTGTTAATGAGTAATATACTGTTCTTTTAGAGTTATTATTGTGTTATAAATAACTATGAGTACAGTAACATACATTGATATTTCCAAAGGTCATTGTAGAATCTCAAATACTGTGGATAGACTTAGAGATTCTGGAAATTTTATGAATTTAAAAGTTGAAATGTCTACTTACGATGTTCTTTCTTGTGACAGTGTCATCTGAGGTCTAGGGTCTAAAAATAAGTGTGTGTGTGTGTGTGTGTGTGTGTGTGTGTGTGTGTTTAAGCTTCTATTTGCTTAATTTTCTTCTGCACCATGTGGAATTCTGAGTCAATGTGAAAACAACTGACATCCCTAGATAAAGATGATTAAGGCAAAAATTTAATCAATAAATACTTTTATCTCAGAAACACACATCTTTCACCTTTAAAAATTCATTTACATCAATATGTATTCTCATCTAGCCTCACAGTAAATAAGACCAAGCTGTTTGAAGGGTCAGAGAAATAGAAGAGAGGCAATGATTTTGAATGTCAAAAAGTGCTGCAATCCAAGGTCCAACTGTGTGAATTTCCTTGATTATGGAACACCACAAGATCACTGAAAACCATGCTAGCGTAATTTCTTAAATATTTCTGTATGCATATATATTTGACATTTTAGGAGAAAAGGTTCAAACTAAATCCAGGCACATGATTGACAAGATAACAAAATAGAGTTTCTGATGAAAGGTTCACTATATAATTTAAAACCAAAGTGCCTTCACACACAAAAAATTGAATCTGTAATGACAAATCTTTCCTAATGGATTTATTTCAATATGTGCATATTAATGACTTAAAATGTATCATGATGTCAAAGATTTTGTTTATTTTAGGTTTCTTACACATGAAATGTCTGGAGTAGTGATCAAGAATCCATAAAAAGACAGTTTTAGAAATGTTACCTTAATTTTAGCCAGCTAAAACAAGGAATATCTTCCTTACACATTTTGACTAAGGTAAGCATGCACAGTGTCTGGGAAACAAGTGTTGGCTCCATTACCATCAAAGACCTGAAGGAGAGGGTCCAAGCAGCTAAAACCAAATCTTAGCATTGACCATAAAGTTTTATAATCTTTGGTAATTATTAGGGGGGCTCTTGAATGGAATTATAATATAATCAGGGGAAGCCTGGTCATTAGGAAGTGAAAAAAATTCCTGTAAGAACCTGTGGCAATCTGTGTGTAAATTTTTCTCCCATGTGCATATATATATATATACACACACACACACACTAGAATTGATAAGCTAGACTTGGTGGACATTCTTAGCATTCTCTTGAGCTTTACCCTTTGTGTTGCCCTCCGATAGTATAAATGACAACTTAAAAAAGTCAGATAGTCATTTTTAAAGGGCGCAAGAAGAACTGAGCAAATATATTATCTGGTCTTAGGGATATACCTTAAATAAAGGGGGTGCTGATTCTGTGAGGCCACAGCAGCAGCTGCATTTTTAATCTTTGGAGTCAAGAGGAAGGTGATTCCCTAGGAAAAGAGATCTTCCCCTCCAAGAATTTTACTTTTAATACTGAATACTGAAGACTTTTAGTGAGTGTATGTGCATGTATGTCTCTATGCATGTGTATTACAGTAAGATTGTTAATTTTCTTATAGTGTACCATGTGTCTTTAGGAGCTCATCTAAATGAACTAAATACCACCTTCTCTAGTGAAATAATTACTCATGCACTTGTTAAATATATATTTTTAAAAATATATTTTTGTGTGGTTAGGATTATCAAATGAAATAAATGTAACAAGAATTTATCCAATAGGTGATATTAAAATTTCAAGTCTGTTGTCAGGTATTTGCAGGAAAATTTTTGTTTTATTTGTGTCTTCTTTTTTAAAAAAGGAAAACTTTTGCCATTCGTGTGGCTCTCACATTTCATTTCATGGTTGTCTTGTCTTGAATGTCCACACTGAAAATTCCCTTTTCTAGTCTAGGCAAATCAACAATATCATCAAAACAGAAACAAAATTATAATGTACAAAAAGATCACACCAAAAGATCATTTGGATGGAGACCATAAACAATTCTAAACTTTTAAAACAAAAGCATACACTTTATTCTAGAAAAGATGGACAATATTCCCACCCACAAGCTTAATTTATGTGCTTTTTCGTATTTGGTTTATATAGTATTTGACAAATCTTTGCAGTAAGAATTTTTCCTCCTTAAAATGTGGATGAGCACTAGGCTTTATGCAGCACAGTTATGGATATTCTGTGCCTAATGTAGTTCTCAGAAAATAATCAGAGAAATGGAAATCTGAGCAAACACCGAAGAAAAAGTGGAATGCAAAAAGGAGTTGGGAATAGAAGCACAACACGGCTTTTTTGTGTACACTACAAGTGGAGGCAGTGTTGGCCTCTGTGTATGTTCATGATCAAAAATAAGTTGGAAGGTCTTGATTTTTCATTTTATTGACTAACAAAAAAAGTGCTTACCTGGGCTACATGACAGTAGTGCTTGTTATCAACAAACCAATAATCATCAAGCATGACCACGGTGCACTTTTATTCTGTGCTATCTAATTTATAAACAACAGATAATTCCACAATTTCTTTTTCATAAGCAGTATCAAGTTCAACAAACAACCCTCAACCTTTTCCCAAACTGACATCAAATACTAGCAATACTGAAAACTTTTTTATAATCAGAGTACTAAATCATATGATGATGGTGATAATTATTTTAAAACTGCTAGAAATGAGCTCATGATTATCAATGATTATCTGCATACAATTTAAAAACCTCACACTGAATTATTTCATTTTCATCAGAGGTAATCAAGAACATGCAGCATAAATTGTTAAGAAGTATCAAAAACTGCAAAGTATCTAACTGCAAAGAAGTATCTAACTGCAAAGTTAGAGAACAGTGTAGTAGGAACACTCTGCTAATCACATAAGCCTCAATTTTGGAATACTCTGTGATTTCATCGACTGTTATTTCCCCCTGATTGTATAAGCTAAATGCTGCAAAAGCTGTCGATAAGTTGATAAGTCAAATTTGTTGTATAAACTCTAAAGCTAAACCAGCTCTCAAAGGAGAAAATAGGGATGCTATAGATTCAAAAGCCTTATATACCATGACTTAACCTACTAGATTTTCATTTGAACAAATGACAGTGTTTCAGACAAGGAGTCATGAGACCCGCCTTATACCTTAGCATTTTCTCTGGTTGTGGGAAAGTTCCCTAGTAACCTGGGTTGATCATTTATCTTTCTTTTAAAAATATGACTAGTCTGAAACATTTCTGAGGTCCTGTCTACTGCCAGTTCTACAGCTAGTACCACACTCTTCATTGATGGGAAGCAAGTTTGCACTGACCATTCTGTTCCCGTTGCACTCCTGCAGCCAGGAGGTCTGGCTCTCCAAGGCTGATGTCGTTGAGCCTGGTCCCTAGACACTCCATGCAGAGGTGTTTGCACCACTCCTCTGCCTCCAGCTCTGAAAAGGAGAAAGTGCATTATATGCATGTATGAAAATATCACAATGTAACCTAATATACTATATAGACAATAAGCATATATAAGTTTCAAAAGGAATGCAAACATGTGTCTGAGTCAGTAAAGCTCCAAGGGAGAGAAAGAGGGAATGATTCTTGAACCACTTTTCATAGTAACTGGCAAGAGTAAAGCAACAGCTACTCTCAGGAGGTGAAAATAAAATGCCCAGCATTATTTCTCATTTTTGATATTGCATTGCAAGTTGTTTTAAATAATCCCTGTACTTTATTTTACTCAAGGTAATAGTCAGTGAACATTTGCTTCCCTTTTAAAATATTTTAGATGAATTTAATTCTTGGGTTGAAAGTACTTAGAAAAACTTTAAATATAAAATAAAAAATATGTGATTATTTGAAAAAACATCAGACTAGATTAAACAAGTGAATGTTTCCCTAGCTGTGATTTAGACTTGTGTGGACTGAAGATCTGATCTCTGAGTCATTCTGAATTTCAACGGATAATGGATTACCCCACAAATATGATCACATTTCCTTTATCAACATCAAAAAGTGGACTATCATTTCTTTTTAGAAAGGGGTTGGTTCTTAAAATAATCCATCCTCTTTGGAAAACTCTAAATCCAAAGACACGCATTTTAATTCCAATTCTAAGACACTGATTGGATAATTATTGCTTTTACTATGATCACCTCCCCACTTCTTTATATTTACAAGATTTTCTCTTTGCTTGATACAGTTGAACATCTTATCATCACATAGAATCTTGTAGTATCTATAGTATTTAGGTTCCTACACAGCAATGAATCAGACTTTAACCAAAACCCCTGTGTATGGAGGCAGATGGGGGTGGGAATTATATGTACATTCTATATCATATCATTGGTAACCACTATGATAATTGGAATAAGTTCTTCTAGCTGTTTTACTATGCAACTGTAAAAGAGTTTAGCATGAAGTTTAATATTTTGGGGTAAGCTCTAGTGTCACTTTACAGAAGTTGTATCAGAACTTTTGCATTGACCCTTGCCCACAGGAAGTTTTGACTTTTCCATGTAGCATCGTTCTGTACTAGAAGAGTTTAATATAGATTTCCACCATATTTCTTTCTGTCTCTGGATGACATTCCAGCCTTTCCCTTGGCATTTTAAACTCCCCATAACAAGTTATCTGTGACAGGTTTCATGACTCCAGGGATCTGAATACTAAGTGCTCTCCTAAATGGTCAACATCAACAAACCTGGGCTCTGCTTCCTTCCTGAGTTTAGTCACAGTGCCTTAGGATCAAAAATAAGTTTGAGCAATCCAATGTCAAGACAACCTTATCATTTATTTTTAGACTTATCTTTTTTTTTTTTTTTGGTTTTGGTTTTTCTCCGGTACCGGGAACCGAACTCACGATCTTGCGCTTGCCAGGCAGGCGCTTTTGCCGCTGAGCTAAATCCCCAGCCCCTATTTTTAAACTTATCAAGACCATAAGATACAGTTAGAAAAGAAAGCAGAAACAACACACAATTCCCCCATAAGCAGAACTCTAACAGAAACTATAGCCCCAACATTCTAATCAGGAGAGCAGTTTTCTTTATGCAAACTACTGTCTGCCTATTTCTGGGAATATCCCCTCAGTGATGTGAGTCACATTATTTTAAGTCAAAAGTCAGACAAATTCTCACAAAAGCCTGACTCATTCAAGTGAAGTCAGAGGCCAGGGACCGGCTGCTTGGGCATTTCCTAGGACCCAAGGAATAACCTTTTGTAAACAGAAGCCCATTAATATAATAACTCTGTGCTTGCTGAGGTTCATGGTTTTCTCAAAAATGAAAGATCTCTCTTTGTTGTACAGAGGGAATTCCAAACTTACAGAAAAATTTTGCAGAAGCAAACAGCAGCATATATTTAAAATATTTTTATTGGATAAAGGCATTTTAATTTATAAAATTCAAAGAAGTTTGGAAGCTTTTCTAGCAGCAAAGCAAAATCTTGTAGGTTAAGCCTATTTATATACTCTATACTATATTTAGAAATTTAAAATTTTTGCTAATGGAGATAATATGAATATCTCTTCCTTTTAATTCTTATTGGTTTGAATTTTTTGAGGAGTTTACTATTTAAAATCATAAGTAAAATCACAGTCAATTAATATCTCATCTACTTTATTCTACCTACTACTATTTTCAGTTCTCCATATGGATATGCAAATATCTAATATGCTAATTTGGGATAAAAATAAAAATGTGAAATATGCCAAGCACCTTGGTGCCAGTGTGGCACATAAGTCGTAAGTCAGTGCTGTCGTGAGGTGGAAGAAATACATCATTCATTCCTTCTTTCTATGCATTCTTCTGTCCTAGTGCTTACTGAGATGAAGAAAGAAACCCAGAGTAAAAGGCTTCTGTGAAAGGGTGCTGACTCTTTCAAGCAGAACTAAAGCTAAACGCTAGATTTCTGTAAGGACAGGAAGCCAGCAGGTTTCCGATCGGAGCAACGTGAGGTATCATGGCTTTCCACCTGCCAGAAGAGATGTTTTCTGTAGTTACCTTGGGAACTGAAATGTGCCAACATTTTAGTAGTGCAGTAACATAAAAATAGCCACAGTAATAAAAACCAGTGCATGCAGTCGCCATAAAGACTGACCTATGAACTATTTCAGAAAGAGAGAAAGAGAACAAGAGAGAGATCTCTGCAATTCAGAAATTATCAAGGGTTTGTTCCTTTTACTTTAAAGATAAAAGAGCAAAAACATACTAACAAACACACAGACATTTACAAAATAACACAAAAACGATACAAGCAATACAGAATTTCAGACAAGGCGATAGGAAATTAACAATGGTTCTTGTAGTACATATTGATATCTTCAAACTGGTTACTCAGATAAGCAAATACAGGCATGTAATATACTCTTAGTCAGCATCTGACAAGCACTGTGTGAAGCAGCTACCTGAGAAATGCATATTTCTTCTCTCAGTAATCTCAGAATCTAATGGGTGGGCAGATGAGTTTGGTCTGTGGTCTCCAAAGGCTGCTAGCCTGGCCAGGAAGGAACTGAGCTTGAATGAAAAAGGCTCAGCCAAGCAGAGGATATCAGAGCAGGGACCTGCAGCACAGGCAGGCTGGTTATGGTGCACATAGGAGGGAGCGTGTGTGTGTGTGTGTGTGTGTGTGTGTGTGTGTGTGTGTGTGTGAGCATGCCTATCTGGATGTGTGTGGGTATATATGGCAGTGTGTTTAGATGTGTGTGTCCATGAGTTTGTGTGTGGGCATCTATGTGTCAATGTGTAGAGCAAGTCAGGGAGGATAGAGACAGGGTTTGAGAAAGAAAGGTGCCTGTAGGACAGTGAGAGTGACATTTGTTTGTAACAGCCAGGGAGAGCTCTGAGTTCACACAGTAAATATTGAGAAACGGCACTTAGTCATTCCTTTTCATGGTTTGCTAGTATTTGGTTCAATGAGAGAAGCACTAAACCTTCACCTCACATGGGTGAACCTTTGTAGTCCACATACTTGCTGCAGAGAAGCTGAGTTCTTTATTATAAAGTGCTTTGGTTTCCTGAATTTGCTTTGGACAGTCACCTTTCAAACAATTACAGCTGTGCATTTCACTTGTTCTTCCTTAGGCAGCCTCTAGGTACTGAAGTCTTTTTATTTTTATTGAGTGTTAATTCATTTTGTCCTATCATTTAGGTAGTCCTTGTCTCAAAATTATCTTTCATCTCTCTCTCTCTCTCTCTCTCTCTCTCTCTCTATATATATATATATATATATATATATATATGTTGGAGATTGAACACAAGGCCTACTACATACCAGGCAGTTGCTCTATCACTGATATATATATAAAATCAGTGAATCTCCTGGCTCCAGTGTTTTAAAATATACTGGTTGAAATATATATATAAACTTTCAAAGCTGAGATTAAATAAAAATGGAAGTACTCCAGACCTGTACTTTTTGTCATTCGTTTTACCTTTCAAACTTCTTAGTCTACACATAGTATACCAATAATTAAATTTCTTTGGGGAAAACTACAGACATTAAAATATTCTTTAAACTTCATATTTTTTCTCTTCATGATAAAAGAACTGTTTCATTAAGATGTCTTTTTCCAATAGCAAGCAGCTATGTTTAAATTCTTTATTCTCTATAGCAGAAACCCAGGAATGCTTTCATTATGTACAGGATTAAATGAAAAAGTTTAGTAATTTTCAAAAGGAAGTTGTTTGGGAATAACAAAACATTTGACAAAGCCAGATTAAGTTAAATGGTGAAATATGTGGCAGATAGGATTATTTTTTGTTTGTTTGTTTTTCCAGTACCACATGACGTTGTGCTTGCCAGGCAGGCGCTGTGCCACTGAGCTAAATCCCCAGCCCCTCAGGTAGGATTATTGATGGGCAAGAAATGATGATGGGGGACAGTTCAAAACAGAATTCCTTAGCAAACAGGGGGCTTTTCTCAGGGTTTCAGTTCCTTTTTGTTTCCTCTTTACAGAATTTAGGGCACAGTATAAATATATAACTTCAAATCAGAAGAGATCTTCACATAAAAAAGTCCTTAATAAATGCCTACTGACAAAATAATTAGATTCAAGCTTTATTGCTTTTGATAAATTTCATCCCTGTAACAATGACAATAGAGTTAAATGATCCAAAATGAGCTATTTTTGAAAACCAAATGCAAAAAAATCATACATATAGAATATACTCTATCAGCCCAACTCACAGAACAGAATTTAGAAAGTACTGCATCAGTGTCATGTTACTTTATGAAAAGGTGAAAACAAGACTAGTTTTGCATGGAAATCATGTCACTGTATCTGGTTGTCTTGGTTACTTTTCTCTCCTTGCTGAGACAAAATACCCAACGTCCAAAATTAAGGAAGGTAAGGTTTATTTAGCTTACAGTTTGTGGAGGTTTCAGTCCATACTTGACTGGCTCTGAGGCAGAGGATAGCAAAGCAACAAGAACAAAGAGGGTAATGGCAGCCCAACAGCAAAGCAGCTAGAGCAGAAAGGGGAGGAATGGCGGCAAGCATCTTCTTTCCCTCCCTTACATTGTAAACAGGCTACGCCCACCTAAGGGGTGCGTAGCTCTCACATAATCTCCATGCCCTCCTCTTCCACAGGCTCAGGATGTATACAAAGTAAGCACCCTGGCTTCCTGCTGAGTCACTTAGCCAAACCTCTAGACTCCCCAAGTTGATACAATGTATCAGCCATAACACTCCACTCCTTGTCAACTTGGCAACCAGATACATTTCTTTAAACCAGTTTCCAGATACAAAGACATGCTATTACATTAGAACCATAACATTTCGACCCCCAAAGAGGCATGTACATCCCTTTATGAAAAAGGCATTTAGTCCATCTGTAAGAGTTGCTAAAGTCCTAACAGTTGCAGCATTGCTGAAGAGTCCAAGTCCCAAATCTCTGAGATGAAGGCAAACTCTTAGCTGTGACCCCCTGTACAAGTGAAAAGCTAAACACTTCTAACATTCAATGGCACAAAATAAGCAGTACCACTTCAAAAGGTACAAATGGGGATACAGACCATGGGGACCAAAGCAAGTCCAAAATCCAGCAGGGCTAACATTATGTCCTATAATTCCACATGCAGCATCTGAAGAAACTTGTGGCACATTGTGAGCTCCAAAGGGTTTGCACGAGTCCACCCCTATGGCACTTCCAGTGGTTACAGCTTCCACAGTTTCTCTCTTAGGCCTGCTTTGCTCCTCCTTGCAGCTTTCCTTAGATGATCCACAGTCCTGGCTTTTCTAAACTTCTGAGGTCTCCAGGGCATCTTTTGCTTCACACTCACAGCTTGATGCACTACCCCCCTCAGGGGCACACTGCCTGGCCTCCCAGGCCTTCTGAAATCTGGGTGGAAGCCTCTTTAACCTCAGAACTCTTGCATTCTCCATGCACCTAAAGCCAGGTCCACAGGGATGATGCCAAGGTCTGCTGCCACCTGGAGCAGTAGCCAAGTTTTCCTCTCTCTTGGCCATAGGGGCCAAGTGCCTGGATCGCTGGGCACTCTGAATCCAATTCTGAGGAACAAATTTTCTATGTTGCCACCATTCTGGAACCTGGTGCAGCCGCCGCTGCCACTCTGGAACATGGCGCTCAGCAGCTTTTTTCTCAAGGCAAGGTCTTTCACCTTTGCAGTTTTGAGACTGCAAAGGGTGGAGACTTGCTGCTTCTTGTGATGCCCTCAGGCCATCTTTTTTATTTTCTTGTTCCTTCTCAGTAATGGAGATCTCCTCAGCTCCATCTCTGCAGTCCACAGCTTTACTGGAGCTTTCCTTCTGGCCAAATTCACAACATTTTAAAACATCCTGCTGGGCTCTTTGTTCTTCAATCTCAATATAAATCTGGATAAAAGCCCCCAACAATAGCCATGCCACTTCCCCAACATTCGACTGCCTTGAAATTTCTTTTGCCAGATTAATCAATCCACTGCCGCCCTTAATCTCAGTCTTAGGCAAAGTCTCTGGACATGAGCAAAATGCAGACAAACTTTCTGCCAAGCCATAACATACATCGTCTGGAGTCCAACAACCAATGAAGTCCTTCTTTCTGGCATAAACATCCTGAACCTCGTCTTTATCGGCACAATTTCTGTCAGCCTTCAGGACTTTTGAGCTCTGACCAGAATCTCCCAGACAGAACAGGAGAAGGTGTTCTAGCACTTCTCTTTCAGGCAACATCTTTGAACCTTTCTGAACATTTCCCACAAGCCATTTCCAAAGGCTCTTGAGCCACATGGTCAAGTATAGTCACAGCAACAACCCCACTCCTGGTACCAAATTCTGTCTTGGTTACTTTTCTCTTGTTGCTGAGACAAAATACCCAACGCCCAAAATGAAGGAAGGAAAGGTTTATTTGGCTCACAGTTTTTGGAGGTTTCAGTCCATACTTGGTTGGCTTCGAGGCAGAAGACAGCAAAGCAACAAGAGCAAAGGAGGAATGGCAGCTGAACAGCAAAGCAGCCAGAGCAAAAAGGGAGGAATCATAGCAAGCAGCTTCTTTCCCTGCCTTATATTGTAAACAGGCTACCCCCACCTAAGGGGTGCGTAGCTCTTACATAATCTCCATGCCTTCCTCTTCCATAGGATCAGGATGTATACAAAGTACCCTGGCTTCCTACTGAGTCACTTAGCCAAACCTCTAGACTCCCCAAGTTGAGACAATGTATCAACCATAACACTGGTTCTGACTGGATTGGCTTTATTAATAATGTTTAGAAAACGGAGATGAAATACTCCTGTTTTTCTTCAGCATAACCAGTAATTCTTCATTATATCTAACTCTTATCCTCTGTGCAGATTTGCTATGATTTGGTGACAAAGGTTATTTTTATATTTATTAAAGTACTAAGTACATGCTTTGCCTTAATGTGATAAAAATATTTTCCCAGACTATTGATTAGCAAATATAAAATTTTCCATGACTGGTTGTCATGGAAAATTTATACTGCTATTAAAATATATCTTGATGTGGCTTCCATTGTACAAAACTTCCAACTACTTGCTTGACCTTACTGATATTTTATAGACTTTTGTTTCTCCCACACATTTTCTGTAGTAGGAAGATAAGAAAGAAATTAAAACCTAAGCTCTTGCTTCAGCATTCAAGAAATATATCTCTGATTAGCCCACAGGAAAGAGCATTTACCTTTGAAGTTAGATTTGTAGGATTGATCAGTTTAGAGATAGGGGAACAACTGATTTTCTTTAAGGATGGAAACACTTTTATTTTCTTCTGGGAAGTGCTTCTCCTGTGCTGTCTTCCATAAAATTCACTCCAATCTAATCCTCCTTGAAAGGGTTTTTTAGTATAAGTCTTTGGACTCAAGTTTGGATGTGACATCATCTTTCATATTCCCATAACATACTTTATCCAGGTTCTATAGATCACTTAGTTCCTTTCTGTCTTTCTCAACCGGTATGTTTTCAGACACTGAAGCACAGGAGACTTAACTGATTTAGTCTTTTGAGCATGTAGCACAACACCTAATCACGGAAACTAATGAATAAGTGTGGAACAATGAATAAGTGACTTGTCTCATGTTGGATGGTTTGAGGTCTGTATTTATGTGCACCTTACAATACTTGCTATTTACCACTGGCTTATCTTGATAAAAGACATTTTTGATTAAGAAGAGAAGAGGAACAATATCAAACAAGGTTTTTCACTGAACTTCACTTGTGCTAAAATAATATCCATTCAAAACTTTTCTTGTTTTATCAGCTACCCTTTCCTTTAATCTCATTAGGGATATTTTGGCAACATGGAAGTCTTGTATAAATTCCTTTTTGTTTGATACACAATTGGTTAAATTTTTATTTTTTCTGTAGATAGTAGCAGTGGAGTCTTTGAAAAGGTCAATTTAAAGTCAAGGAAATGCATTACTACCTAAATAGATCTTATCTTTTATAAAGAAAATCATAACACATTTTTTTTATTTAACAGCAGGTTGATATATTAAATTTTTGGAATCAATATAGAAAAAAAACTCATTCTATTTTTTTTCCTTTTGTGAATTGGAGGAGTGAGGCTTAGCTTCCAGACATAGCCAAATAGAAAATTACCCCTGCCTATTTTCCAAAGTAACAAATGACAAATAGCAGCAATTGACAGAACAATCAACTGTGCTGTTCTTCTGCCTGACAAGAATTCATTTCAAAATGCTTTAATATGAAGGTTAGTAAATGACACAAAAGCTTAAAGCAATTTAGAGGAAATAAGAAAGGACAGAAATCAACACCTATAAGTGGTTGGAAAATGAAAGTGGGGTGTGTGTGTTGAGTGTTTAGAGATGGGAAGAGGGTGCTAAAATGTGATGAGAAAGATTTTAAAAGATCTTTTTTGCAGTAGCCTAGAAACCCTCTCCACCAGTAAGCAGATTTCTTTAAGGCAAGGGTAGGAATGTGTTCCAGTTATGAGATTGTTAAGAGATACATCAGGATATTGGATATCCAAGGATTAGGTTTCTCACCAGAACACAAAGGTCAAACTGGAAATTCTGAAGAAGAGGTACAAGAGCTTTCACCCTAGTTACGTTCCAGTAAGACCCAGAGCAGTGCTTTTCTGTGCAACTCACATAAGGTGCTTGGAGCAGAAAGGGAAACCAGACAGATGAAAACACAGGGAGTGTGAACCTTTCACCAGGCACCTGTATGAAGGCCTGTAGTCTAATATCCTGTGAAGCTCTTTCTAGTAGTCAAATGTATTACAAAACATTTTGGAAGAGCTAATGTGGAGCACGTAACTGAATTTGGTCAACATCACCCAAACAGCTTAAAATAGATCTATTCCAAGAGACTCCAGAAAGAAAGGCAGACAGACCTAGGACACTGACTTTTGTTTGGTGAGACTAGTGTGTTAGATTTAGGTCTTTCTAGGATAATAAATTTGTACCACTTAAAAATTCAGTGTATAACAAAACAGCAAGACAAAGAAAATTCTGTGTCTGGTAATTTGTTACATCAAAAACAGAACATTAAATGCATAGGTCAAATAATTTATTCCTATCTAAAATAAACACACTACAAAAAATTAATTTAACAGGACATGATTTATGAAAACATTAGGTATATATCTCAGGTTGTAATTAAATCTGCTTAAATCTTAAGATATTAAAAAGCTAGGAATTTTATGTGCTGGATAGGCAAAGGCCAACCAGGAAGAACATGGGAATTAGAGGAAGGATGTTGGCAAAAGATCTGCAAAAGATTTGAAGCTATTTCTAGAAAGAGAAGATTCACCTGAAATTTGAAAACTAAAAACAAGAAGTGAGCAGATCACATGATCTAGATGTAACAGATATCAAAGTTCTGGATGTCATATAAAGGGTCAAACCTGTGATTTAAAGCAGATGCTGAGTTCAGAGGGACAAATCTTCCAGTTGAATAGTTTCTGAGGAAGAATAAAGGCAAAAAGCCATTGGTTGCTGAAGGGGAAAAGAAGAAAGCATAGAAAATTTAGGGTCATGTAAAGCAAAAAGGTGCATGAATATCAGAGAGAGAGTGACCAACTGTTTTAAATGATAGCAAAGCTCAAGTCAAATGAAGTAAAAAACCCAACTGTAAGATTTCCCAACATGGACAGTAGTAGTTATCTTAATAAAGTTTTTATTAACCTGGTAGAAAAAGATGGGTGAAATAGAAAGTAGAAAGGAAAAGAGACATAAAATGGAGGTAGGGAACACAGTCAAATGTCAATAACTCAATCCAAAAGAAATCTGCCCATTTTTTTTTAAAGATGAAAAGAGGTGGAGGAAGAAATGCTATCAAGGAATGCTGCATCCAGTGCAACTCTTGAAAACTTCCAGCAGCGAAGATGGTGAATAAATGAAGGCAGAAGTGAAAATTCAGAAAGCTGAACTCAGATGGAACCTTCTCTCTTGGCAGAGGAAAGAACCGTCCAATGACTGCAGCGCCTTTATTTCTACACTCAGCAGGTTGATGTCAGGTGAAACCCCTCTGCCTAACAACTTGTTTACCTGGCTCACCTCAGGCTCCCTATGTTCTCAGGTCTCTGGCCTTCCTCTAGCCCCAGATGTGTGATTGATCTTCAGCTTTAGCGCCTCCCCACAGAGAAATCCGTTCCATACTGAAAGGCTGTCAGGGTTTATGCAGGCGTGTGGGAAGGAGTAGGAGGTTAGATTCCAAGCATGAGAGATGACCAAGGACTATGAACTTTTATTGGTAACTGACCTGGGCAGAAATAAAAGCCTTGCTGAAACTAATCCTGACAGCAGTGTGTTGATACAATGGGTGCTGCAGGGAGGAAGGGGCCAGAGGTCTTTTAGGAGTGCAGAGTGCCCTGTTGGCTCCTGTTGATGGAACTGCAGCCTGTGGATGGCAGATGTCCTGTGCGTGGTCCCTCATGACTTTAGACAGGGCTGCCTCAGGCTTAGCGGGCAGAGTCTCCTCACCTCTGATGCCAGTCTTACCATCTCAGCTGGCAGCCTGCTCTTGATGTTTGCAAAAGAAGACTGAGTTGTCAGCAAGAAGTTATTTCTCAGTCAAACAAACCTGGGTGTCATTTTAATTTTTTTCATCTAACTCATTCAATACCTTCCATTTCATATCCAGTCTGTTCCGTAAATGTTTTTTGAGTCCTACTTTATGTATAACAGCACTGCTGTCATAACATGACAACAAATAATGAATGGGGGTTCGCATCAGTCTGGGTTCCCAGTGTCACTGAGGTGCAGAGGCATTCCACAGCACCCCCCCCCATAAGAGAGAAGTCTTGTTGGGTTAAGTACTAAGATTTGAAAAAAAATTTAGAAACTACTGTGGATGCCTTGAATTTATTGACTAATTAAAAAATCAAAAATAAATGAATAGAAGCGAGGTGTGCTATCACAAAAAAGCTTAAAATGTGTGTTATTGTCTTGGTATTCCAAGAGCAAGGGACAGAAAATATTACTGGCTAACAGAAAGATGTTGATCCATATTACAAAGTGGTAAAATATCTCACTGAGATGTTGCCTGTAAAAATTTAGGGACTGGCTTAGGAAATGGTATAAATGAGGAAAAGGAGTTGAAAATTAGAAGATTACCATATTCACAGCAAAGGAATTTGTCAGTTTGCACATAGCATTGAGAAGGAATAGAGTGTGTGTAAAAATCTGCAGTCTTTCAGGGTTGTAAAAGGCACTAGTTTCTCAACTCCAACTCAATGTCAATAAAATAGAGATAAGTCTCTCAGCTTCTCTTAAAACCTTTTAGGGGCCGAAGTGTCCCTGAGTGAACAGTCACCCACACATGTGATGCCCAGTGTATCTGTTCCATAGAGGATTGGCTTAGAGAGAAAAGACCTGGGGTGGTTTTCCTACCAAAACCTGAGAGATCGACATTTGACAGGGAAAGAGCAGGAGGTTGAGAACTCAGGAGAAATATTTCTAGAAAGAGCTGTGGGTGTAACTAGTGATGCAAGGAACTAAGTAAAATCAAAACTGCCAAGTTTTTAGAGAGTTATATTGTCAATGAAATCTGAAACTTGTCAAACCATCCTTGAGCTTCTAGGGCAGGAAGAAGACTGAGTATGTTTCTTGTTTCTTAGCTCTACAAGAAAGTCTACACAGTACTACCTTCTCACTTCAAATGTGAAGATAAGGCAAGTAATGGAATGTCAGAAATGCCATGGGGGTAGGGCCATGGGAGTCACATAGCAATGCATCAGTGACACCTTAACGGGGCACAAAGTCCTCTGTACTACACTGTTGGAATGTTGATGGAGCTCATTCTATGTAGTGAGGAGGGGATTCACAGGAGTATGTATCTTGTCTCATTCCACACATGTGGGGCATGTGGGGGTTATAGCTTTCTAGATCATGATGACTGTATATGATTCCTGAGATTGCTGTAGGCTCTTCATAAATATGACAATAATTGGTGGATGAGACGTTGGGTTTGCATCTTTGGGCAGGAGTGAGTACATTTTGCATTTAGGTCACCAGTGTTTGGAGCTGCTGCCCACAGGTACCTGGTCAAATGATAAGTTTTTGTTATAGACAGCTAAGTTAGGCAGAAATACAGGCAATCAGACATGGCTAAGCCTTTAAAAGAGTCAGTGCAGAGGATGAAAACACATTAGACTGTGCATGGAAGAGCATCTGTTGTCACCAGGTCTCAAAATAAAGATGGAATGACCAGGCCTACATGCCTCCCCAGGGATAAGCAATAAACTGAAGATTACATTTGGTGTTACCTGGACCCATAAAGTCTAGACAGACACCAGACATCCTGTGGATGACCAAGACCTTCTGATCCACTTCTTCCCAGAAAGGTCCTTTTTCTTTCCATGTACACTTGCTGTGTGACCTGCTTCTCCATTGGATCACTATTACTTTAGTGGCTCATTTGTAATCTTATTGGTTGATTGTAGTTTTGATCCATGTTTTATCCACCTCATGATTTTTGTTCTATAAAATTACCTCTGTGAAGTGGAGTCTGTGGGAACCCACTTTGCAGTTCTCTCCTCTCTTTCAGGAGCTATCTCTCTAGATGAATATTTCCTACTCTTAACTTCCATTGTTCCATAGAATTCATTTGATTTTGGGGAACATGAACTCAGTGTATCTGACATCTAGCAGGTTGGGAGTTACATTATTCCCCCAGTATCATTCTCACCTTGGAGGTGAGTGCTTGGCCCATGCAGGGCAGTCAGTGAGCATTTGTTGAGTTAATGAAAAGGTAATAAAACATTTTCCATATGCATTTCTTGATACACACAGTTTGAGAAAGTGATGGGGGAGGGTGCATTCCCTGACACTGGTCAATGGGATGAATGCTGTGAATGTTTATTCCTCAGAAGAGCATCACAAGTGATTGTGACAGTTACCAACTCAGAATTCTTCTTTCATTCTGGTCATACATCCATAAGAAAAGAAAGCACAAGGACCACTGGTGTTGAAACACAATCAGGAACATAAAATCATAATTATTCTGAAAATGTGCATCAAGAAGATCATTAAGATTTATACATCCTATTCATTATCATAAATATACAGTTCACAAATATGACTTTTCAAAAGCCAGTCACAAAATGAGAGCATATTATAAATGTTATGCTGAGATTAATTTTCCATTAACTAGGGAATAAAGGGAACATATATTTGTAAAAATGGGACTTAGGATAAGATCTAAATACTATTCTAAATAATAATTTGAAAATAAAACAGAAATTGTGCCTTGATAATGGGCATGGGGAACTGGCAAACAACCGATAGGTGGGATCAGCAGGGAGGCTGCACTGTCAGGCATTGGATGGCAAAAATTGAAGGATTTGGTGTGTGCCAAGTGGATGCTGCTGACACCCCGGAGAGCTGCACAGTGGGACCCAGCAAAGACCTGGTAATACAAAGATTTTAATGGGTCACAGTGTTGAATGCTGGATAGAAGTCAGAGAAGGTCAGTGGAGTATGGGGTTGAAAAGCTGTGTATCAGGGAATGTGAAGGAAGGACCTTGTCTCTATGACTTTCCAAAGAGCTCACAAGTACTGTCAGAAGACAAGCTGCCACACAGGGGCCAATGCTAGCTAGCAAAAGAGGTGCAGGTGAAATTTTCTCAACCATTTTTCTTATGATTCAACACATTAGAGACTCTAGAATTGGGGAGGAAGTTGTCACAGAAAAAATGACTTAGTTTCCCCAACTCTAGATCCCCAATTCTGAGCCCAGAAGAGGGCAAGAAGGAGAAGTAAGGTCTGATATATAATTCTAAATTTGACAGGTTTGGATTATAAAATGAGAAAGTGAACAGGCAACCATGACTTTATTAAGAAGTAGAAAAGAGTATTTTGACAAGTCTCAGTTGAAGGTAACAACTGAGAGAAAAGCCCCCACGTCCAATAACTGCCAACTAATTCCAAACCCAATTATTACTGACTCTTCTCTGCTCTGGTTCCCTCCTCTTTAGTCACATTATGTAACGTGTTATCTTCTTGCTTAAAAATAATTTTCTTAGCGAAGACTTTGCAAATATGGTAATATGATTTTTAACATTATAAAAAGTTTAGAAGATTACATGTAACAATAAAGGAGTGACCAGATGCAATGTCTGAAAAATATTGTTGAATATAAAGATATGCTTTAAAAAAAATCTCTATTATAGCCAATGTAAAACACAGTGGTGTTCCTAGGGAAAATGTGAAATAAATTCTTCAATTCTTCTGAGTACCTCCAGAATTTCTTAAAATTTTTTCAATTAGAAGTGCTTCTCGATGTGTTGTCCTAACAGAATTAACAAAGGACCAAATGGTCTGTTGTCTGTCACTGAGACCTATCTTCTTACGCTAGGTAGACTCTATGTTCAAAAGATTGCTGGTACTCACCTGACATGTGATTTTTAATGAATCTTTGGAAAATCCTAAAGTGAACCTATAGAAGTTAGAACTGTAGAGGAGGGCAGAAATTGCAGGGTGGAGTGCCTGCAAGATTGCTACAGAATGTATGATCATTTAGGGATCTTTGTGGGACCAGGGATTTCAAAGAGAATGACCTGATCCATTCCAATTTGCATTGGTAAGGTTACCATTCATTCAGGAGACTCTGCACATGGAAGATACCTTTCATCTCCTTGACTTTGTTAGTAGCTGTACTATATTTTAAGGGACTTGAAAGCTAAGATATGATTACAAGAACATGATGTGAAATAATTTATGAAAGGTTTAGAGATGATTCAGAAAAAATATGCTTTGGTTTTCATCATTAACTTTTTTTTTTTTTCATTTTTTTTTTCATCATTAACTTTGAAGGTAAGATGAATAAAGTTTTCCTTGAAGGCTAATCCAGAATATGGGTTAAATCCATTTGTCCCTACTTGTATTCCTATGAAAACATGCCTTTTATCTCGGCTTGAACATCAGTTCGATAACAGGAAGTTTAGGGTTGCTAAACTTCATTTTAGAGTTGGTAATAGGACAAGAAATTAATCTTCAAATTATCACCATTTTGCTTATTTCTGGATTACAGTCAATTTTTTTCTACAGTATTTTCAAGCTGTAAGAAATTCTCTTTGGGAACCTATTACCGCATAGTCATGGAAATTTTCTTTGAATGATTAAAGTGGATGAATTTAAAACTTCAAAAATTTTTTATTGGAAGGCATCTAACAACAAAAATCTTTAAGATAAAAAAAAACTAATGAAAGAAAAAGAGCCTAGAATTTGGAGTAGTTATTATTAAACTACTGAGAATATAGTTAGTGTTGGAGACAAATCTTTGCAAAGAAAGAGCTCTTTTCACTTAGAATAGTGGTAAAGAGAACAATAAACTACATCAGGAACAAGTCTTCTAAAATTATCTCAGATAAATGTGCATCCTGATTAAAGTATGACAATCTCAAGACAGAGCTACAGGAGAAACAAAAGAGGTGAGACAGAAGAAAGTAAAGAGTAGCCTAAAATATTAACACAAAATGTGTACAGGCATATTAAATTTACACATTTGTAAAGGAGTAACGGTGGACAGTAAGTTACCATTTCCCGTTTCAGTGCTATTTGTGTGCTACATCCAGAGCAATTTCTCACAGTGGGGACAAGTGGGAGAAAATCAAGTTTCTGATCAGAAAGTCAAGAAAAAAAAAATCATCATTTACAGTTAAGGGAGATCTTGACAGCCCATGTAATGTATTTTATGTAAACTTTCTATTTCTTCCCTGTATTGCTTCTGTGTTTTCATTTAGTTTTAAAATTTAATTGAGTAAACGTAACTTTAAATTTTAATAAAGAATTATTTTGTGAAAATCAAAATTGTCCAGATGATCATAAATCATGCTACACCTTTATTTTCTCTAATAAGAATGATTTAAAATTTAAAATTATTCTCCCAAAAATTATTTCAGTAAGTGGCTGTAAAGAAACCATCAATTACTTTTGCAGAATATGATTCAAAGCGACTGCAGTGTTTCTCACAAGTACGCCTAGATAGTTGCTTATACTTCCTAAATTCTAATTTCATTCTTTTTAATATTTACTTTTAAGATGACAGATAAATTTGCATGTATTTACCTTGTACCTGATATTTTAAAGGATTTACATAATGTATGATCAAAATATGGTGAATGTACAAATACAAATTATCTCAGCAAAAGACACACTTCCATTAATCCCCCTCAAAATACTCTCCCTCACTTCTCACAAATTTATCCCAACATTCTTTCCACCTTCTAAATCAGTTCTGGAAGTCATTTTTCAGTAGTGTCTTTTCATAGCTATCTTGTCTTGAATTGCTTCTAAATGTTTATGGAAGCTCTGTCAAATAAAAACATGGCGTACCTGTACCCACCTTATACACAGGATCCACCACCCTACAAAGTCTGACTTTTTCCCTAAGTTAAAATGCCCATGAAAAATAAATATTTTGAGGTGAAGTCAAGGAAGTCATGAAAAGACATTCACAAAAGATTGCCAGAAGTATTTCAGCAAGTGGCAAGAAAGATGGAATAAGTGTGTTCAAAGCCAGAGGAAGTATTTTGAAGGGAGATTAATAGCAACATGTCTTTCACTATAACAACTTTTTTAAGTTTAAACATTCCTCATGTGTTTTGACCACATCTTGTACATTGTGAAATAACTGGATCTAGCTAGTTAACATATGTCTCACCTCCTATAGTTATCGTGTTTGCGGCAAGAACACTTTACACTCATTCTCTTACAATTTTTCAAAAATATCCTCTATGCAGAGTAGTCACTGTAGAATTTATTCCTCTTATCTAATCAAAATTTTGTATCCTTTAACTAGCAGCTGTTCAACCCTTCCCCAAGTACTCCACCAATAGAAGAATGAATACAATATTTAATATACACAATTGCATCCTATCCTTCCCTAAAAAGGCCATTTGCTACAGTGTGGATAAATCTTGAGGGTATTATGTTAAGGAAAACAAGCCAGGAATAAGAAGACAAACATCACATGATTTTACATACATGTGGAATATTAAAAAGTTTATATTATAGAAATACAGGGTTGAATGTTGCTTTCCAGAGGCTAGTGTGGCTACATTTTAATTTCTTCTTTATGACATACTAGTGGTTTATTTTACTCCTTAATTAAGTGCTTAAACATACTCTAGAAATTGAATGTTATGTCTTTTCAAACTTTCTATGTTGAAAGTCAATTCCCCATGTGACAGTGTTAGGAGGTGGGGCCACTGTTAGGAGGTCACATCGCTGGGGGGTGGGCCTGTGGAACAGCACTGGTTCCCTTGTAGAAGATCCTTTGCTCTCTCTGTCACATGAAGACACTGAGGTGGCAGCCTTCAGTGAACAAAGGAGTGGCCTGTCCTGGACATTGAATTTGCTGATACCTTGATCTTGGAGTTTACTCCAGTTTCCAGAGAAATTAGTTTTTGGTGCATAGGGACACTCAATCTAGAATATTCATTTTATAGCAGCATGACTGGACTAAGACAGTATATAAATTTGTAAAGCTTGAAGTGCCCTTCCTTTTTCTTTCTCTGCTTTTCCTCAGTTTAGTTTGTAACTCAAGCATAAGAAACATCAGGTAAGGATAAATAGATTTCCCTATAATTAATAGGTAATTTAGTGTATCACTCCTTGATGTCAGTGTGAAAACTCCAAAATTAGTTCAATTTAAATTATGGAGGTGCCTTTCATATAATTTTTGTCCTAATGACTATATCATTTGAGATGGAAATATGAAATTAATTTAATGATTGTGTTAACAAATATCAATGTCCTGCATGAATACACACTATCAAAATACAATGGAAATAGACAGTCTCTTTATGATTTGCATGTTAAAGTCAAAATTAACAAGTTGTAGAAGATTTCACATTCATTAATTTTTATTTCAATACATATACAGAAGATACTTGCATCCCACTCCTCTTCATATAAAAGGAAATGCATGTATGAATTTATTAAAGTCTACTTCTCCAAATACGAATAATATATGCACATCACAGGCTGCTATGTAAGAGGTTGTTTCAGCAGTACAGAGACTAGATAGAAAAGAGTAAGAAGTGGTCTTTAGGAAGAAGTTGGGGGGGCCTGTCAACAAATGACAAATTTGTTTGTTCCTGACATGCATCAAAGCCGCTTCCAAATAGACCAGATGATGCAATTAAAGCAAAATACATGGTATTGCAGGTGCCTCCTGTTATTGCTAAGCCAAAAGATATCCCCAAATCGTTTTCACCAATAGATTGAGCCCTTATACAATTCTCTCTTCTTTATGAAGAGCCAGGACCCCTGATTGTGCATCTAACAATATTTAATATCTTACATTTCTGCAGTGTTCAGATATGTAATGTTCTCGCAAACAATTTCAAGTCCAGTAAGATTCAGGCCTTTCCCAGCTGCTTTCTAAGACATTCTGATATTTACCGGGGCTGTAAGACACCAGTCAGTGTGTATTCTTGGTGGCCTGGATCTGCATTCCTGTCTGCATTGAATGACCTGCCTGCTCATAACTGTAGTGTACTTGACTTTATCACTGGCTGCTTAATTAAACAGAGCCAGTCAGCGAAATGTGAGCAATGTACAATTTCCCAAGGGATTAATTCTTAAATGGAAAACAAAGAAATAGATGGTGCAGAAACACAACATAAAAGCATGTGATTATCTTCTTACTTTTGCGAAATGACAGCATGTAGCCTTCTGTGTACTGCTTTCCTGGTCACTTAATCTTCCCACGGTTGGTACTGTTTTTATGTTTGGAGTACGAGTTCTTTGGAAGATTTCATGTGAATATGAATAGCAGTGACTTTTTAAAAAATCATCTTTTGTAATAGGGAACAGCAGATGCCGCTTGTTTCTTATGAACAGATTAGAGGGGAAGGACAGCACCCACCGACCAAGGAGATTAACGATGAATGGTAAAGATTGCACAGGACCCAGAGAAGGAGAAGCTGTTGTTACCACGAGTTTTCACTGGTAGCAAAAACAGCCCCAGGATATCAGTGTGCTCATGGTTCTGTCACTGGATGGCAGGGTATGACTATGTGTGTATGTTTGGTTTTAATGTATTTCCAAAGACTTGAAGAAGCAAAAAAAAAAAAAAAAACAAACAAACAAACAAAAAAAACCAACAACAACAAAAACCCTTCAGAAAAGTAGACAAAACTGATGTGACTCTTAAGTAGCAGTATTTGCCACCCACAGACTGAAAAGGGAGAGTGTTATTTGCTATACAAGTTCACTATACTGACAGGAAGGAAAGGTAAGAAAACTATTGCTAGTCAATATTTTTTCTTACTGGAAAAATGGTATTTATGCAAAAATAATGCATGTCGTGCTTCTACATATTGCCCTGTGCTGTATTCTGGAATAATGGGGTAGGGTGCTAGGAAAATATTTGCACTTGCCAGGCAGGGGCTGTGATTATTTATTGTCTAGCATTTTGGAAATAATTTTCTAGTATCATCCATTAATCTGTTATTTCTTTCTAATAGGAGGGTGATTCTTCTTCAGGTTTGATTTTTCAGTTTTCTTGTTTTACATTTAATTTTTTGTTCACCACAGCATGTCTGCTTATTGGCTTGGTGTAACTTTTGAGAACAAGTCTTTCTTCAAGTTGGGATTTTTTTTTCAGCTACCATCATTTCGAATTTTGACTGGCTCCTGTTTACTGTTGTTTTATACATTGCAAACTCTGTCACATATATGTTAGATGCATTTAGACATTTTCATTCTATCTTTCATATCTTAAATCATGTAATATTTTTGATATTTTAGATCAAGGCTTTATACATTCATATTTTGGTGCTGTCTTTCCTTCACTCTTCTTTCTCTGCCTCTCTCCTTTTTTTTCTCCTTCTGTCCATTCTTTTCTCCCTCCTCCCTTTTTCTCTTCCTTCTCTCATTTTTGAACTGGGCATCAAACAAGATTTTTGCACTGAGCTTCATCCACAGACTTTTTTTATGGCAGTGTCTTGCTAAGTTACTTAGGCTGGACTTAAACTTGTGATCCTCCTGCCTCAGCTTCCCAAAATGCTGGGATACTAGGCATGTGCTACCATGCCTAGCTTATGTTATATTTTTGATGATTTTTTTCAAATTTATGTTTTAATATCTTAGGTAGTCTAACTTTATTTAATTGCTTTCATGTCAATGATTTATAAATATATCTCAAAGTTTTTTTTTGTTTTTTTTTTTTTTTTTTTTTTTTGGTTTTTGTCTGGTACCAGGAACTGAACTCACGACCTTGCACTTGCCAGGCAGGTGCTTTGCTGCTGAGCTAAATCCCCAGCCCCTATCTCAAAGTTTTATGGCTATCTTCACTTATACTCTGTTTTTTATATTATGTCCTTTTAAAAGGATATCTATGTTTTCTTGCATTTAGTAATTTTAAATATAATTATTTTGTATTCTTTGTACACTTTTACTGTTATTTGCAGTTCTTCAAATGCTAATTTGCTGTTGTTTTGGTACCAGCTGAATGTCGCTCTCTGTGACTTATTCTTGTGATTTGTATTATTTCACTATAAGATCATCTCTGAGGTTCTTTTCTTCTCTGAAATTCTGATAATCCTGGGAATCTTAAAGCTTCTCAGTAGAACAGTTTACATCCTGCAAAGCCCCATAGCAGTCAGCAACTGTGGAAAAATGTTTGGTTTAATATTAGTTTGGATTTTTTTACTATGTGAGCAATTTATATTGGTATATTACATTTACATGACAAAGGGCAAGCCTTTATTGGGGTGATTATTCTCTTTCATCAATGAACACAAATGCCAATGTTTTTCATTTTTTTCTGAGATTATTAAGTCATCTTTGCCATTCTTTTTTAAAGAAGGCGAGAACCCTGAAGAACCAGGCTTTGTGCAAACAGTTTATGCCCAGAGCCCAGACTTAGAGTCGATTCAGTTCCAATGCCATATTCCCAGCAAGCTCAAGTGAAATTTAAAAATGTGTGTGTGTGTGTGTGTGTGTGTGTGTGTGTGTGTGTGTGTGTCCCTAGTTCAGGGATCCAGCAGCTCTTCAATTTCTGTCTTCACATCTACTGGCAAATATGGAAAGTTGTCAGCTATTTTCTCTTCAAACTTTTTTTTTGCACATTTTTCCCTTTCCTTATGAAACACTAATTGCAAGAACGTTACACTTTTTCTCCTGCATCCTATCCATCTTTGACTCTTACTCATTTTGTCTTCTCTTGTTTGATCTACATATTTCTAGTGACCCATTTTTCAGTTTACTGCTATATTTTTCATTTCTCTTTATATTTATTTACTAAATTTTTATTTAATTTGTAGTGTACTTCAGTATGTTTGATTTACTTTTATAAGTTTTGGTTCTCTATTGAACTTCTTCCTCTCATCATTTATATTTTGAGCATATTAATCAGTTATTTTACCTCCCACATTGGATAAATCTAATATTGGGTAACCTTTAATCCTGTTTCTACTACCTTATTTTTTTTGGCTTCTTTTCTTGGTATGGCTAGTGATAATTAAATGCTAGAGAGCATATGAAACCTAGAAAAAATCTGAGGATGTGACCGATGCTATACTTCCCCAGAAATATGAGTGATATGAGCTTTGTCAATTCACCTTATGGCAAGTAGTTAGAAAAAGATCAAGTGTTGCCATTTTGGATTCGTTCATCTGAGTTTCAGTGCTTTGAACACTGCTTGTATTCAATTTTCACTTGTTCCTGGGGTATAACCTCCTCAGAAATCCATGGGAAATCTGGAGTGTTTGCTCAGACCCCTGTTTCTCGGTAGATCCTGAAATCTAAATTAGACTCCAAGCACCACGAGGCTGAGTTAGCATGTTAGCTCTCCAGGCCGCTTAGTCATTATTTCTCAACCAACAATACCCTGCGAGGCAAAGCAGAGTTAATTGTGAAGCTCACTCCTGTACTTCCACCTCTCCAGGACTGTCGCCCCTCAACTCCTGGTTCCCCTGGAAGCTAGTTAAACTCCACTCTTTTCTTTCCAGGACCATGATGCTGCCTAAAGCACTTCTGAGCTGTTTGCTCATTATCTCTTCTTTCTCTCTGGTTTTTCAGCCTATGAGTCTTGTGCTAACTATGAACTGGCAAGTACTCAGGTGTAAAAATGGTCTTAAAGGCTAGATTTAACTGTTGCTTTCTATCCGGTATCTTGGCTTCTCCAAATACAATTACTTTGATACTTCTTGGGTGCCATCAAACAGATAATTGCAAAGAGTGTATTATCTATTATGTAGTGTTAACAAACAGTGCTGGTATTATAAAAGTGAATCCTCCATAGCCAGAAGTAAAATTCTCTAGTGAATCTAAAAATACAGACATTAACCCGTGCACAACACATCTAGCTCTGAAAATACCTGATACAGTTGTTTATTCTTAATGATCTAACTGATTTTTTAATTTCTAGCATGTAGAATGATTTCTATGCTTCCTCTAGTTTACTAGCTGCATAGTAAAACTATATTGTATTTTACATATTAATGTCTGTTTCTTAGAAAAGGGAACCTGTGCCCCAACACACCAAATCCACGTTGAATGTTCATTTTTCAATGCAGGAGATAAATATAAAAAATCTGCATATTTTCAATATTTTAGTAAAAACTTGCTTTTATATTAATTTCAGTGTCTGCTTTAAGCAAAAAAAAGAACACCAAGAAATTAGTTAAGAATACATTTGTCACCTCAACACTCTCTGTTTCACAGCTTGGTTTGAAGCAAAACTGTTCATACAGATGATCGTTGGCGATGAAACGAGCACCTCGGCTTCGCATAAGATGAGTGAGCAACACATAAGGTCAGTGTCCATGTAAGCCACTGCAATCACAGGAGAAGCTACAGCACTGCAAGGTCACAGCAGAGTGGATCACAAGGCACTGTGATCAAAGGACACTTTCTTTTTGTACTTTTTATTATTAAATCAATTCTTTAAAGATCTAAAGGCTTCAATTAGTTTCATTTTCTATTTTGCATCAAGTGTATCCAAATAGAAACTTCTGAGAAGATGGTGGAGTGCTGAGCTGCAGAGAAAGAGCCTCTCTGAGATTTATTGTCTAGACACTGGAACACAGCAATGTGAGTAGGAGAAGGAGGGAGGTGGGTCCCCAGGATGCAGGAAGGGTCTGAAGGGAGAATTAAAGCCCATGGGGAGAGTAACGGGAGAAACTTTAACAAAGAAGAAGGTGGCTGGCAGCACTTTTGCCCTGAGCTAGGATTCACTGTGTGGGAAAGCTGGTTCAAACCTGCAGATGTACTGGAGAACTCAGAAGGTTCCATGTAGAAATACAGTGGATTACAATGCCTGGTGAGGTACTCTGCTTCAGACATTCACTAAGAGACGGGGATTGACCAGGAGCCACCTTGGAGAGGTACAAACTGAGCTCAGAACCCAGATCAACTGGTAGCTTCATCTAGCAGCTGCCAGTGTCAGGGTCAGAGAGTTGGACTCAAATCAGCAGGGGGTGAGGGAGCTAAGTCTGAGCTGTCAGGGGGCCGAGTTCAAGCCAGCAGGAGATGCAGGAACTGCTTCAGGCTGAATGGGTCTGGTGTAGCCTCACAGCCAGAAGCCAGCCTCAACTTTAGTGGGAAAAAAGGTGCAGAATCACCAGGATTTTCCACTACTCTGCTGTAAAGCTACAACTGACTTGCTAGTATTAGTCAACTGGGATCTGCACTCTGTCTGCCCATGTTGTCTACTAGCAGCAGCAGACACACCTTGAATTGGACATTTTCTCTCTCTTATGTTTTCTCTCTTTTCTTGTGCTTTTTTTGTTTTTCTCTTGATTGTTCTTATATGAGTGTAAACATGACTTCTTTTTTTGTTGTTGCTGTTTTCTTCTGTTCTTATTTTTATTTCTTCCTGCTCTCTTTCCCACTTGTCTTCATCAGCGTTCTGAAGTTTGCCTAATATTCCTTTGTTCTCCAGCCTTGCTTCTAATCACCGCTTTTCTCTCTATTTATTTTCCCCCATCTTTAAAATTTTCTCCCATAGTATAAAATTGAGTACTTATACACTGCATACAATTTTCTGATTGTTTTAGATTTTGTTATATAACCACAAATCTAGTCCACATGGTTAAAGGTGGCAAATTAATAATTACCTAATTCTGTCTTTTCTAGGCTGTGTTTGATGCTATTGTTATTATTGATTGTACTACTTTACCAAAAGTGACATAATTACTCTAGCTTGTTGTTTTTCCTAGTATATCAAGACTGAGATTGACTAAGTGTCATAGAAAATACTATGACAGTTCTAAAGATGCAGGATTTGAGACAAATAGGCAGCAATTTCTTATCCCCAATGAACTGAAGAGGTAGGATCTTGCAACAGACTCAAAAACCAAAACCAGCTACCCTGAAAGACCCCCCTGAGAAGAAATCATTTCCTAAAGGTTCTAAATTGTAGCAATAAAGCTTCTTGCCATAGGCAGTTTACAGATATGAACCCAAGAATTACATTAAAGAAAAAAAAACCCAAAAAAGCAGAAAATGAAAAGACACTTAAACAAAATGCAGCCTCAGAGTTTGAGCTCACCCAAGGCAAATCCAAGGGGCACTGAGGTGGAACAATGTAAAAGCCACCCACCTGGATTCTCTAAAGTGGTAACAGTGGAAGTAACAAAGCAGATGAATGAGACTCTTAAAAAAATTACCTCAGAAATAATTTCTTAGATAGCTACAGAGCTGGAAACCATAATGAAAGACAGGATTAGTGACTCTAGAGCAGATATGCATAAACAACAGAGAAGTGTAAGAAACTGATGGAAACCATGAATGCTCAACATAGGAAAGGAATGGAATATGTAAAACAGATATAAGGCTGGGGAGGTAGCTGAGTGGCATAGCACCTGCCTGGAAAGCATGAGGCTCTGAGTTCAATTTCTGGTAACAAAAAGAACAACAACAACAAAAACAAAAACAGATTTAAACAGATGTCCAGGAGATTAAAAATTCCATTGAAAGCATATGCAGCAGAATAAACCAGCGTGAGGACAGACTCTTGGATATAGAAGATAGGATTGTGGCTAGTGATTATGAAAAGAAAGACTTTGTAAACATAGCAAGGGACCATGGAAATCAATCCAGTGGTTGCTAGTTTATGCAAAGAAGAATAACATAAAAATGATCAGAGTCAATGAAAAAGCAGGAGATAGTCCAAAGGATATAAAAATTCTGTTCATAGAAGTCATCGCAGAAGACTTCCCAAGCAGGGAAAGAGAATTTGACATGTAGTAAGTGAGGCATACAGAATTCCAATTAGTCATGATAAAAAAACTATACCAAGGCATATAATAGTCAAGATCCCAGAAGTTGAACATAGGAAGAGAATATTAAAAGCTATTAAGGAAAAGAAACAAGTACCTATAAAGGAAAGCCTCTCAGAACCACAGCAGACTTTTCTAAAAAAACTCTCAAGTTCAGGAGAACTTGGAGTGAAGTTTTTAAGCCCTAAAAGAAAACAAACTCCAACCCAGGTTGATGAATGCTGCAAAGCTACCTTTCAAAATTGATGGAGAAATAACATACTTCCATGATGGAAAACATCTGAGGAAATTAATGAACACCAAACTAGCACTCCAAAATGTTCTGAAGGACATTCTAGAAAGAGATATCAAGGATTTGAACTCCATGAACCCCAAGAGAATCATCTCCCAGACAAGGAACACAATTAAATATAGAGGAAAAAGGAGAGCCAACAACAGGAAAATAATATGACAAGGTTAAGTCAACACATATCAGTTATAGCCATCAATATTAATAGTCTCAATTCACCACACAAAACAGGCCAAATGGGATCAAGAATCATTACTTAAAAACATGCTGCATATAAGAAACACATTTAATTAAAGAGAAATCAGAGAGCAAAAGTCAAGGATAGAAAACAATATTCCATGCAACAGGAACACAGAAAAAGCAGTCATAGCTACACTACTTGCAGGAAAAGTGGATTTCAAACCAAGAGTGATTAAGAGAGACAAAGGAGGTCACTACATCCTTTTAAAGGGAACAATCCAAGAGGATGAGATAATAATAAATATATATGCAACAAATGCACCCCATTATATAAAATAACTACTAACAAGCATGAAATTCAAATAAACACAATACAATTGTAATGCAGGACCTCAATACCCCACTGGCACAAATAGATTGATTAACTAGACAAAAAAAATCAACAATGAAATATTAGGACTGAACAAAAATTGGAAAAATTGGACTTGTAGATGTCTAAAGACTTTTCAACCTCACAACATCAGAATGCATATTCTTTTCAGACGCATATGAGACATACTCCAATATAGAACACATAATAACTTATAAAGCATCCTAAAGGTAAGTGCAAAGGAATTGAAATTATTCTATGCATATTATTAGACCATAGTGCCATGAAATTGGAAATCATTATGAAAGGAAATCACAAAAACTTCATAAATACATGCAAATTAAATAAAACCTTTCTGAAAAACCAGTGGGTCACAGGTGAAATTAAAGAGGAAATTTGACAGTTTCTACAATTAAACAATAATGCAAATACAACTTACTAGAACTTATGGGACACAATGAAAGAATTCCAATGAGGGAAAATTATAGCAGTGCATTCCCATATCAGGAAAATAGAGCAAGTTTAAATAAACAACCTAATGTTGAATTTGAAGCTTCTAGACAACGAGGAGCAAAAGCTTGAAAGTTTGCACAAGAGAGGAAATGATAAAAATCAGAACAGAAATTAATGCAATGGAGACTAGAAAACAATATAAAGAATCAATGAATCGAAGAGTGGATTCTTTAAAATATTAAATAAAATTGACAAACCCTTAGCCAACCTTATCTAAGGGAAGAAAGAAAAGACTCAAATCCATGTAATTAGGAGAGAAAAGGGTGAAATTGGAATAGATCCTGCAGAAGTCCAGTAGATCATTAATATCTACTTTGAGAATCTGTATTCTAACAACAAGGAAAACACAAAAGAAATGGACAGATTCTGAGACACATAAGAGCTACTACAGTTGAATCAAGAAGGCATAAAAGTAAATCAATATCAACCAGTGAAACTGAAGATGTAATTAAAAAATCTACCAACCAAGAAAGTGACAGTTTCCTTGCTGAATTCCACAAGAAGTTTAGAGAATACCTAACGCTTCTTCTCAAACTCTTTATGAAATAGAAAGAATGCAATTTTTCCAAATTCATTCCTGGATATCTTGATGCCAAAACAAGAGAAGGACTCAACCAAAAAGAGAAATATAGGTCAAGCTCCCTAACAAACATAGGTATAAAAATCCTTAATAAGATATTAGCAAACAGAATGCAGCAAATCAACGAGAAGATTATACACCATGACCAAGTAGGATGCATCCCAGGGATCTGGGGATGGTTCAACATATGCAAACCAATAAATGTAATACACCATATTAATAGAGCTAAGGACAAAATCCATACAATTATTTCAATAGATGCAGAAAAAGAATTTGACAAAGCCCAACACACATTCATGATAAAAACCTATAGAAAATTGGAGATTTTTGGATAGTCTATATCTCAATCTGGTAAAAACCATGTGTGACAAACCAATAGCCAACATCATACCAACTGAACAACAACTGAAACTTTTACTCTAAAATCAGGAATAACACAAGAATGTTTGCTATCACCAATCTTATTCACCTTAGTGCTAGAAACATTAGCCTGAGAAACTCCAGAAGTGGAATTAAAAAAATGAATAAGGGTAGGAAAGGAAGAAGTTAAATGATCATTATTTGTGGATTACTTGACACTATACATAGAAGACCCCAAACTCCACAAAAAGACTTCTAGATATAATAACCAAATTCAGTAGCATAGCTAGATACAAAGTCAGTATTAAAAAATCAATATCATTCATGTATACCAATAACTAACTCAGAGTTAGTTATTGACAGAGATATTGACAGAGATATTAACTCTGTCAATATCTGACAGAGATATTAGGGAAATAACAGCTTTCAAAAAGCATCCAAAAAAAGAAATACCTAAAAATCAATCTAATGAAGAGAGTAAAAGACCTCTACAGTGAAATTTGCAGTACTCTGAAGAAAGAGATTGAAGAGAACATCCAACAGTGGAAAGACATTTCTCATTCTTGAGTAGGAAGAACCAATATAGTGAAAATGGCGATACTCCCCAAATTGTCATACAAATTTAATGCAATTCCAATCAAAACTCCAACAGCATATCTCACAGAACTAAAGAAAACATTTCTCTGGTTCATTTGGAACCAGAAGAGACCTGGAATAGCAAAAGATATTCTGGGCAACAAAGGCAAGGCAGAGGGCATCAAAGTCCCTGACCTGAAACTGTACTACACAGCTACTGTGATAAAAACAGCATGGCATTGGCAAAAAAACAGACCCGAGGATCAATGGAACAGATTAGAAGATGTAGAAACAACTCCAGACATGCCCAGCCATCTTATCTTCGACAAAAGAACCAAATACTTTCACTGTAAGAATGATATCCTCTGTAATAACTGATGCTAGAATAACTAGCTTTTCACATTCTAAAGATTAAAACTAGACTCATATTGTTCACCATGCACTAAATTAAAAATCAAAATGTATCAAAAATCTAAATATTAAAACAGAAACACTAACTCTGCTAGAAGATAGAATAGGTAAGGCATTAGCGTAGGCAAAGAGTTTATGAACAAAACCCCACTTGCACAAGAAGTATAACAAAGAATCAACAACTAGGATCTAGTTTGCACAGTGGCATACTGAGTATCTATGCACTGTGTATGGGACTCTACAAAGGTGTGTGTAGGAGGTAAGAGACCTACTTTATGATCATTGGACATGGTTCACTTTCATAAATCCTAATCATTAGGATTACAGTGCACTGAAAGATAAATATAGGAAGATTTTGAGATTTTTCTATTCAGTAAACATTTATATATAAATTATGTTTTATTTCTGTGTAAGTTGCATATATACAATTTCATTAAGATCTTGTACCTCCATCTGATTTTTATACTTTCATGAATTCTATGTAATCTTTTCATTGAAAATAATTTATCTCCATTATTGTTTTTATGTATGAATTATTTATATATCATATATCATAAGCACGATACACATTATACAAATTATTATGTATATATGCATTGTCTTTTTGTATGTAAAGCTTTGATTTCTCTATATGATGCCACATTCCTAAGCTCATTAGTCAAAATCAGTTTTTATTTGACTCTACTTTGTATTCTCTAATTTCATAATGATAGAGTTTATAATTATTATGTTATCTTAAAAAAGGGGCACCCATAGTAATACAGATTAATTTTCCAAGTCCTGAGAATAGGTAAACTGAGTTTAATCATCCTAAAAGAAGTGGGCAAACCCTTGGTAGTTAAAAATATATATAAGTTTGGGGTTGATCCCAAACCAGTAGATCCTTTCCTTCAGTGTTGCTGTGGATTTGGGGAAATTCAATGTGCACAAGGAAAGGAGTAAATTCTTAGAACTCTGACAAAGAAACTTCGTCTAAATGGTTACATATTATGTCTCCGAGATAGGAGGTTTTCATTGTAAACTAAAGAGTTTGGAAGAAAGTATTACTGTAAATATGTTCAGTGAATATAGCTTTACACTTCTTGTTTCTGTGATTAGATAAGCCCTTTAGATTTTGTTAGTGATAGGTGTTGAAAGAAAACACAGGAGTCCATTGTACTGGGGCTCTCTGTGTGCTCTTGGGGATGAATAGTCCATTAGAACAGTCCATAGATATGGGAAATTGTGTGGATAGGAACCAAAGCTTAAGAAACTTCCTTGCCAGGAAATTACTAGGACTCAAGAATACGCCATCTGGATGCGATGCTCTAATAATACCATTTCCAGTGGGACTATGTGTTTAGTAGTACAAAGCATGTCTCTTTTCTTGTGTAAGATTCAGCTCATGTTCTTTCTTTTTATAGATTTTTAAAATATAATACACATGTGAAATTGGCCAAGGATTTGACCTTCTGCACAGGAATGAGAAATAAAAATGAATTTACTACTGTTCCCAATTGCATGAACAGCTCTTTTATTGCTGATGGGAACAGGGGGCTGCTCTGATCATTTTATACGAACTCCATGGAGGCAGAAGCACAATGAGTACTGGCCCTGAGCCAGCGAAAGCCTGCGGGTGAAGAACCGTGGGGATGAAGGCAGGGACATCCTACCCACCAGTTAATGGGGGATGCTCAATGCACGTCTTAATGCTGTCAGATCCTCTAATTCTTGCTGCTAATTCTGGATTTATTAATGATTTATTATGGTTTCTAAGGTCCCTACTAAAAGGTTATTTACATAAACTCTCAATAGTGGGATTATGAACACATCTTTAGTGAAAGAGACAGAAATGTGCTTTTGTTTTCTTTTTGGTAAGTTGCAAATGCATTGTAAACTTGGATTTACAATGGATTGCACGTCACTTACAAATATTTTGAAATTCAGCACAACAGTATCTCAAATTCATTTCTTTTTAATAGTCACTTCAACTATTATATTAAACAACTGTAAATAACCAAGATTTTCATGAAAGCATGAATATGACCATAGTAGTACTTCCTGAGCATGTGGAATAAAAGGCTAAAGGTAAAATTCAAAACCTAAAAAGTATTTATTTATTTATTTATTTATTTAATTTTATTGGTAAGAAATATTGATTCTTTTATTTCTACAGTTGCCTTTTCCTACCCTAATGGCAGGGAATTAATCTACAGAAATCTCATTTCCAGCAAGGACTTAAAGTTAGTATAGAAACATGAATGTCCATATCACCAAAGACCCTCTAAGGGTTTTAATTTGTCCTTTGCCTACATTCCAAAAGTTCACCTTTACTTTTATCCCCAAATATATGGGAAGAACAGGAAATACAAAGTGTGTGGACAAAGTGGAGAGTAGGATGCTGAAAAACAAATACACAGTCTGTCATACACACAGACTCTCAACTCCTACACAGTGGTCTCCTTTGAAGGTCTGAAGTATCTTATTTAGCTTGGTGGCATGCATCTACTGTCAAATCTCATGGCTGTATCTGTTCGTGTTTCCATGTAATTATGGAGTCACCTGCTGGAAGTAATGAAATGGAGTTTAGAACCTGACAACACTGAGAGAGCTGGTGACTGGTAGGACAAAGATAGTTGCCTTGTTTTCTGTCTATCCTCCAGTATCCTACTCCTCAAACAGCACAGCAAATAATAGTCACCCATCCGCCATGCTTCTGGCACACTACGGAAACAATACATAGCATAAACTTCACTGTATAAGTACATAAAGAAAAGCCTGCAACCAGAAGACTCACAGTGGAGTCCGCAATGGAGAAGATAGGAGAAACTATACCAGAGAGCAAGATGAGAGAGTGAATGATAGATAGGTAGATGCACACATACATAAATGATAGGATAGATAAGATACTATGATAGCCAGGTAGATAGCAGGGGGATAAATAGATGGCAGGTGGATAGATGGGTGGGTATCAGACAAATAGAGGCAGTGTAGAAAAAGGAGCAAAAAGAGTACGGAACACTGATCATTTATTCCCAAGAAAGGGGAGCCTTTCTAAGGTGGAAATAAAGAGAATGTGTTTCAGACTCTGGTTCCTCTGGCTGCCTAATAATCAAAAGGAAGGGTCTTAAGACTAGTGGGGAGTGAGAGAAACCAGTCAGGTGAAAACCCTCCAGAGGTAGAGGATGGAATACCTTAGAAGCTTGGAAGCAAAGAACAGAAGTGAGCAAGTGGCGAGAAGCACTGTTCCTAGAGAAGCAAGAGAACTAAACTCTGCGCATCCGGCCTTGCCCCTTCCCGCTGCTCGCTGTCACTCCCAGATGAGGCCTGGAGGGCGAAACCAAGCGACAGGGTAGAACCTTTTACCCAGAATTTCCCTGTATTTACCTGAAATGGAAATCACAGTATTTAAAAGTGGAGAAAATGCAAAACATGATCTACGCACAATGACTAAAGGACCATATTATGTAAACAGAATAAAAACATAGCAACTGGAAAAATTATTTTCTTAAAATACCAGAAAGCAGAAGCAATCACATACTCTCAACCAAGCCACTGTAGGCATGATAAAAACAACCTTGTATCGTAATGTGAAAACTGCAATAGATGTGGAGGTATACACAGTTTACAGATATGCAAATAAAAAAGTAAAATACTTATAATTAGAATGCCTGAAGAAAACCAAAGCAATGGAAGAGAACTGACAGTTAAAAATATTATCTAAAAACACTTGCTCAAATAAAGAAACCTAAATCAACATTTTGAAGGGCTCACTTAGAGGGAGAAAATTTTAAAATGGTCAGTTCCAAGATATACCCTAATAAAACTACAGATTTTAAGAATAGAGAAATATTGTTTTTGGCTTGCAGGTAAAAAGACAAAGGCACTTATAAAGGAAAAATGCCAAATTGGAATCATACCTTTTAGCCAAAGAATACAAAGTATGACAAGATTGAAATGTTTCAGAAAAATCAAAGAAAAAATAAAAAGGGCCTTTAAGTTGTAAAGGCCACAGAAGCATATTTGAAACAAAAAAGAGAAACAAAAGCAGGCCCACTGTCCTCCAGAATCTCCAACAGGATAAACAATAAAGATGAATGTCAGCAAAATGATTGACTTTGAGCACTGAGGGTATTTAGCTGTTCATTACAAATACAACTTGAGTGAAAGTTTAATTATGCTCTAAAACATTCCTTCATAAAAAAAAAGAGAGCAGGAAACATTTTACATGGAGAAAGAAACATGATTAATATTTACACACAGTGAATAAAATAGAATAAGATAAAGTGGAGATGGACTCTATCAGATATGCCACAATTTTAAAAGTAGGAAATTTATGCGTTAAGAGAAAAAAGACTTTATAATTGCTTCACAGAAAGCAAAATAATACACGTTGGTGTAATGGAAAATTATACAGATGCTCTGGAAAACAGTTCAGAAGTTTGTTCTTAAGAAATAAACACACAATTAACATATAGCTCAGAAATGGCATTCCTGAAGCTTTATGCCAAAAAGTCTTATGTGAAGGCCAGGGGTATAGCTCAGGGGCATAGAGCCTGCCTGGCAAGCTCAAGGTCCTGAGTTTAATTCCTGGTACAAAAACATAAAAAATAATAAATAAATAAATAAATAAAACAAAAAATCTTATGTAGAATAAATACATGATAATGTAAAAGTAGCATTACTTTTAAAACCTCTTAAAAGCTACCAAAGTGGCCTTGAATTTGTACATATTTAAATAAATCCTGGTATATCTCTGGTAAGGAATACTACTGAGTAATAAAAAAGAATAAAGAATTGCCTCATATAACAACTTAGATGAATATCTAGAAAATAAATCCAAGTGAAAAGGATAACTCTTAAAGGTTACAGGATTCTTTATATAACATTCACGAACAACAAAACTGTAGAAATAGACAACTGCTGGTTTCCAACAGCTGGGGAGGTTTGAGCAAGCATGGTGTGTGGGATGAACATTAAGGGGTAATGAAGCAATGGTTACACAAATCCACACATGACAAAGTGACACAAAATTGTGTACACACGCTATCCTTGTATTAAATGACCAGATTTGGTGTGGTTTTTTGAGTGTAAGACGTAACCACTAGAGGAAATTTTCTAAAAGGCACACAGGAACTCTCTGTATTATGTTAGCAATTTCCTGTGAATCTGTAATTACATCCAAATAAAAAGCCTAAAAAGGAAATTGGTCCTTTCAAAGAACTCAGTTCGTATTTTCTAAGAAAAGAACTTATGTGTCCAAACAGTGAAGGATCTGAGATCTGCTCTACTTAAAACTTTCACCTACTACTGATTCATAGATCCTTGCATATAACAAAAAATTCATGGTTCATGGAAGAACTTTATTTCTCAAGACACCTTACTCAACAGGAATACTAGCTGATCTCCACTGGCTAAAGCAGTCCTGACAAGAAATAAAAACATGGAAGGAATCATCAGTCAGAATCAAGGCTTACGATGTAGCTGTAGTACTCAGTACATGGTGGTCTTGGTAGCAGAGAAATATAGACACTAAGGGATCAGGAGATAGCACCCAAATGTGGACCCACACAATATGCCCACATGAGTTTTGATAAGTGCACTAAAGTAACTCAGTGGGGGTAGGGTAACTAACCATTTCGCTTAAAAGTATTGGAGCAGCTGGACACCAGCAGCCAAGGAAATTTCACCCAAAACTTCCCATCTTACAACCAAAAAATCAAGAAATGGAACACACACTTAATGGAACACAGACTTAAGTATGAAAATGAAAAATGATGAAGGTTATTTAAAACAGGAGATAAACTTCAGGAATTAAGACCAGACAAAGAGTTCTTAGACCTGACAATAGAAATAAAACTCATAAAATATAAAACTGATAAAGTGAACAAATAAATATTACCAACTTTTATTTTGTAAAATATCCATGTGAAAAGAATGAAATTAAAAATTATAAGCTATAAAATGGGGAAAATATTGGCAAGCAACATATCTGGCAAAGTATAGTATCTAGAGTGCAAAAACGTTGAGGTAATATTTTGGACATGATTGTGGACTGCAGTTTTCCAGCCTGTGAAAATGAGAGAAATAAAGAGGCACACGCTGCCTGGCATGCAAAGAGCACACAGGGAATCCGAAGTACTCAGGCTCTGCTAAACCAATACAGACACATTGAGCTTTTGTTTATTTTTTATTGAAGCTGTGCTATAAGCTCACTGGACATTCTTGTGGAGAAATAGGAAACTAGTCCTTATCATCAAGTATTAGTGCCATGGCCCAGCTACACCAGTTGGAGGATGAGGGTCTCCTGGGACATAACTGTGTTCTTCCTTTGTGCAGGGACAGGAAAGGAATAGGAATATAATAGGAAGCAGCACTAAATTAGATATTCCTCTGTCAGTTAACAATGTTCATGTCTTTTGAGTCCTCCTGATATTTATCTTTTCTGTCTCTCCTCTCCTCTTTTCTCCCCCTTCTCTCTTTCTTCTTTCTTATTTTTATTCATAGCTCAAATCTACATTCCAGACATCAGACATTAGGCCCTAACTGCTAAGCAATAGAACACTATAGAAGGCTCCTTAGAACCCAGAGCACCTTGTAAGGGAGCAGTATATAAAAAGTGTTTTAAGGCCATGAGAACTCTGTACAAGCACTCAAAGGAGAGGTAACCAGGTCTCCAGAAAGCTATGGGAAGGATAAATGGGGGCCACCTTACACAGGAACCAGGAAAGCCCAGTCTGCTGGTTCCCTAGAATCCTCTTCTGATAGGCCCAGTTCTTTCTTCCAATGCGCCCCACGTCTTCATCAGCAGGGGCTCTGATCTCTACGTCTCAAGCTGTGAAAGGGCCCGCAGTGCTGTGAGAAGTTTTCTCTGAGAGTCAGAAGATGGGAAGATATTTACAGATTTTTTTCAAGCTTTGTTTCAAAAGAGTGGAGAAGCAGCTCTAGAGTGCAGGATCGCTTTGGATCAGGGGCCGCTGGAAATAAGGGCATTAATGAAAAGGATGTTCCTGGTTCTCATATTTTTTGCTCATTCTGTTGTGATACTAAATTTGCTGCTACCTCCTAGACTGTGGGAAAAAGAACAAAGAATTTTGTCATTAAAGTTTTGCATTTGTGTCCCCATTCCATTTACCCACTGTGTAATTTGAGTCTCGGATTTTCAGCAACAAAATGAAGACCCAGGACCTACTTCCCTGCATGATGCATAAGAAATGTGCCTTTGTCACATGTACAGAATCATATTAGTATTGATTACTTTTTAATTGCTGCATAAAATCCCATTTCTTACTAGACAGTATCTCTCTTGTGAGACTGTGTGTGTGTGTGTGTGTGTGTGTGTGTGTGTGTGCATGCTCACATATTCTTAAGCAGGCATTAAGTCTTCTAGAGGATAATTCTAGATCCTTCTTTTAAGTATTTCTATCAAAAAACTGAAAATGAAGCATAAATATATCATTTGGAAGTTCAAATAACAAAAACAAAAAATAAACCTCAAATCAATGGCTGAATGAAATTAACTGCTAAATCAAGCTGAAACAAATACTAAGGTTCTTTGAATCAGCCTTGGCTTAGTACAAATTACGAAAATTATTATTAGTCAGGTAAAATGGGAAATAGCCTGATGCAGTTTTGTAACACTCTAAAGCAGAGAGCAACTATAGTGTATTTCCCAAACTTGTCTCTGAGATCTCTCAACATACTCACTTGTAAAGAATACATATTCCTGAGGCACATCGTAAATCAAAATTAGAAGAGAGGGATTGGAACCTGTAGTTTATCTGCTAGGGCAAGTATTTGTTATAACCAGGGAAATGTATGGCAGTATGCTTTATTGCAAGGGCTAGCAAAATGTGATTCATAGGCTAGATCCTGCTTGCTGTTTGTTTTTAAATAAAGTTCTATTGCAATACAGTCATATTCATGTTTGGATATTAGCATTAAAATAGCATAGTAAAAGCATTTCAACAGAGTTTATATGACCTACAAGACAAAATATTTAGTATGGATCTGGATCCTCATGCTGAAATGTTCTCAACCTCTCCTCTAGAAAAACATTACAGGCAATAAAAATATTATTTATTAGGGAATGCAGGGGCTCTACATTTTACCAGGCAGCACTGAGCCTAGGGTAATGGGCTTAACATTTAGAAAATGAAGCCTATTATCATTTGAAGATGGGAAAAATATAGATGTCACCTCTGGAGACCTGGAAAAAGAAGTCATTTAACAAAACACTAAAAGTTTATCAACAGCAATGTCCTGGTCTTTTCACGTTTTTCAGGAACAAAACTAGCGAATACATATGTAACTGACAGGCTTTGAAAGGCAGCTATGTAACTCATTACTGAAGAAAAAAAATTATTAATATTTACTAAGTTATTGGCAGAACAAAATGTTTCAGAACTTGAATGTGTGAGGGGGGAATAAAACAAAATGTCTTTAGTGATAAAATGCTGGTGGACGACTTACTTGATTTAATATTCTTTAAGGGCCTTTCCAACTCTAAAATTCTGTAAACACAAAAGTACCACATGGGTACTTCAAAGTTATTACAATCAGTATTCTTTCTTCCTAAACCATGAGCGAGGGGTGAAATATTTCCAGGGAAAGGAGTGGTGTTTAAAACAAAGATAATGGAGTTATCTCAGCTTATAAGTTTGGTAGTTATGGAATTGAATAAGGATAAAAGTGTCTTTTTATTGCTTTTTATTCTCTTTGAAAGGCTTTAATATGTAAATGTGCCTGATGAATTTTCAAAAGAGGAGACAGACTACATTGTGTTTCCCAAACTTGTATGAACATGAAAATTCATTTTCCTGAACATTTCTTGCGACTTCTTTTCTACTGAGAATACTGCTTTCAATAACGACAGTCAAGGCTTTCATCAGGTAGATTTAGGACAAGTGTCCAGCAAGGGTAATTTGGCTAAAGGGTGGATCAGAGAGGTGGATGTGAGTAAAGGATCCCCAGAGAGGAGCCTGAGCTTGGGGTGTCCTGAAGGCTTTGGGTAATAACTCAGGGTGGCAGAAATGAGGAGCAGGGTTTGGAGATGAGAAGGAGACCCTGCTATTCGGTACTAAGAATTCTTTAAAGGCGTTCATACACACACAAGCATCCTGCAAAGGTACTGTCTACTCTTCCAGGGCTAATTCACTTCACCACTTACACTCTCGCTTTCTAGGCTGCATTTTGCTTTTCCAAATTTTCTGGCCTTTTAAGCCGGCTCTAAACTCCATTGTAGCTGTCTTCTTTGGTATCAGTGTGTGTGCTCTGCAATACTGTAACACAAAATGTGACTTATACTCACAGAATCTCCAGTAGATCTCTGATCAGACCTTTAGCCAAATACTGACAGTCGCGAGCAGTGATCAAGTGGCTTTGAGAAACAGCAGCCATGAAAAGGGATGGGGAAGGTGTGCAGTCTTTGAAAATGGCAGACCAATGTTACCCCAGAAGGTAGAGTGCAAGGCAGACGTCCTTGGTCATTAAGATTTTTTTTTACTCTTGCGTTTTAGTGACAAGCTTGAGTGCAGCCAGGTAAGGCTGAAGTCACTTTGGTAGAACAGACGTACTGTATCTTGCTAAGAATTTCTGAACCACACTTGAATATTTCCTTCTTTTAAACTGTTCATAGGAAATACTGAATCAGGTCACGTGTATGGGATAGAGAAAAGCTGACAGAACAGTAAGGAGATGTGACAAGAAGGTCTGTGCCACCTGGTGCTGTAATATTTCTGTCTTTTAGGATCTGGAATATTTCCACTGTGAAGTAGAGTGCTGCTATGTCCACTCATAGCAGGTGGGACTACTAATATCCAGCATGCAAGAAGTGACTCCTGTTGCACAGGCACTTTCACACGTGGTCCAATAATCATTCCCCATCTGGGCCAGCCCTGTGCTAGGAGCCATTTTAAAATGAGGAACAGTTCCCATAAAAGGTGTGAACTTGGTCTGGATCACTAGGTGTCTGTACTGCAGAGGTCCTTCACGTGTGTGCTATAGCCATCTGCTCACCATTTGCATATGTCATGTACACCAGCATCACATCAGATCACTGGGCCACCAAATTTAGGGACAAGATGCTTACAACACAGCCAGTGCATGCTAAAGGCTCTTTCTTGCTCTGTGCTCTGCTACTGACAACTGGTGACCTTTCACGCAAACCAACAAATTGACTGACAAACATTAAAATTATGATATATTTTTCCAAGATCCCAAGGAGCCTCTAATACCACACCTCTTTTTAGTGTTTGGAGATGCTAAGTGTACCACATCATTCTCCATGTGCCTAGAGAAATCTAGACCATCACAGCAGTCACGGTGGGTCTCAAGGCCTCTCCTTCCCCTGGCATCTCATCCCACTTAATCATGAAGTCTTGGTAGCTGTGATGCCACTGCATGCCAAAATTATCACCATGGGTTTACAACCAAAAGTCTGCTAAAGGAGTAATACATCTCCCAAAATCTATTCTGAGGAGGTGTTGTCTGAAGCCATTTCTGGTTCCATTATAAATGAATCATTTATCTTTTTTCTGTCTGTCTTCTCATGTGTCTTAGTTACTTTTTTCTTGTTGCTGAGGTAAAATATCCAACACCCGAAATTAAGGAAGGAAAGGTTTATTTAGCTTACAGTTTGCGGAGGTTTCAGTACATATTTGGCTGGCTCCGAGGCAGAAGATAACAAAGCAACAAGAGCAAAGGGGGGAATGGCAGTGCGGGCAAGCCTCTTTCCCTCCCTTATATTGTAAGCACATAGGGGGCAGCATTCACATAGTTAACCTTCTAAACTTCTCATATTGACACAATGAACAACATCCTAGAGCAGGAAGGCATGTCCTCTGTACCTACCTATGGACATACACTTGTTAACTCTAGTCTTAAATCAAGTGGTTGTACAGGTGAATACTTCTCTTTCTTGGGGGTGTATTCACAGTACCAGACATCTAATGTTGTGCAGAGCCACACCTGAGCAATCTGTGATATAGTTCTGCTATGCTGCAAAGTGTTCACACGGGCCAGCCCATAGGTAGACGAGGCCAGCTGTCAGTCATGACCAGAGAGCCCTCACGTGTGGGGCAGGACAGACTGCAGCATGATGCAGTGCACCTGACCAAGTGGCCAAACGATGCTGAACAGTGACAGGTAAATCAAGCTGTTGTCTCAGTTTAGGTGCAATAAATTACCATACTCATCCCTGGAAATCTCCTGGGCTCAGCCAATCACAGATGTCTCTCGCCGTCTCAGATTCTACTTTGAAATTGATGGTAGGAGTTTATTGGCTGTCAATTTTCCACCAAATCTAGAAGCCTTAAAAGATGTTGGATTTCTTCAGTAGTAATGACATTTTCTTTGAAAACCTACTGGAGTTTGGTGAACTCTTTCATACAAAAGAGCATTTAGCAAACACATTTTCTTAAAGTGCCTATGCTTTTGTGTGTATTTCCTCAACTGCTACTTGATCCAGAACGGACTGAAATGTGCTTTATACAAAGCTGAGAGCTATTTTTAAAAATGCAAGCAGCTAGAGATACTTATTGGAATAGGAAAACATTTCCTGGTAGATAAATATGTCCAAATACAATCCAAATGCAATAAGGATTACAATATCATTTTTTTTCCCGTTACCAGGAATCAAACTCACTACCTTGTACTTGCCAGGCAGGTGCTGTGCCACTGAGCTAAATCCCCAGCCCCGGATTATAATATCTTGAATCTGGATTATTTAATAACTTGAGCTTATTTCTTCAGGGTGCCAAGATAACTCTTAATTTACCTGTATTTTTAAACAATGAAAAACACTTGGGGCACTTATTTTTTTTTATAACCTTAAGAAACTACATTTAAAAAGGCTAATCAATTTATATTTTTTTAAATAACACAAAAATATTGAGCAATACCAAAGCATTTTATAGAAGCATTTCATGGGAATTCAATGAAGATTTGTAATGTACAATGCAATGTATGCAATCAGCGTATAAACTGACCATTCAGCAGGGAAAAGGAAACTCACAATTGCACCTGGGGCTTTGAATAGAAATGGATATAATGATTAATGCTTGGTAAAACTTGGACCATATTTTCTTCAAGGAAGAATTATATATTACTCGCCCATTATTATGATTTCAATTTGGTATAGCACCTTACATGGTAGCAGCAACCTTCTTACGCCAGCTCGGCCCTTTGGCTATGTTCTGACAGTCTATTTGTGTTTTGATTTCATGAATAATGAACGACTGAAAATGAGGAAACATAGCTTTCTTCACTCATGTGAAAAGTTTTAAAGTAAAATACACTTTAGCACAAATGACAACAAGTGCTTAAAATCCAAGAGAATTAAAATTTGACAAGGTGAAAAATTCTCTTCTTTTCTTTCAGTTTCTTGGGAGGTTATAATAAAAGAAACCATGCAGTAAGGAAACCCAGAATCTGTTTTCCAATTGGCTAGGGAAGCAGAACCTTCGAAATGATCTTTCTGGCCTTTCCTGGATATCACATGCCTATAACAGTCTGACGAATATAGGGACAGAGGAAACTTACGTTACCTAGCAGGGTTGCATTAGGGAGCAATTATTTTAAATTACGGTTAAGTGAGGAGTCAATTTTATACTGCCGCTTCTCAAGGGAAGTGTGCTGAAATGCTGCAGGTGGACAGAGTACAGCACCGGAAACAGGTCTGAGTTAGGATAGCAGATCCTATTGACTTTCCCACCACCCTGGGGATCAGTCCTTTAACAGGAAAATGATCGGTCCTTCAAGCTGTAATTGGGGATATAAAATTATTTTTATTCCCAGCACCCTCTGAGTCTGACCCTACCCTGGGCGGCAAGTTAGTAACTTAGTGAAACAAAAAATAAAGTGAATTAAAAAATAAAGAAGAGGCTGGAGACAGTTTAGTGCAAAGGCTGTGGGTTCCACCCTCAATGTTAAGTTTCAGTGATGCTTTCATTTAACTTCTAAATAAATTAATGTGAAAATACACTTTTATTGCAAATTATACTTTCAAAAGTATGACAGACACAGGAAGAGGGAAGGATGTGGGAGAGAAAACCCATCAGATGCCAGTCTTTTAACTTGATACAATGTGGGACGTGAAACATATCAAGTTTAGTATAAGGCTACTTAGTACAATGGAGAAAAATAAGCAGCAATGATATGTGCTATCTTTTCTAAACTTCAGCAGCCTCCATCTGATTTCCCAAACACTAAGCAAATTACAGAAAAGTTGTCCCTTCCAATGTTCCTAAAGGCTATAACTATCTTCCGGATTGTTCCAGGGATGGAAGGCCATAAACACCATAAAAAGAGGGGCTGCATAGTTTGGAGCTGCCTGAACGCTCTCTGAGCAGCTGCTAGATTAGTTTGGCAGGAAGCAGTTTCTTCAAACTGGCAGACTGCCAACGTTCCCTCTGATTGGCTACGAAACCTTAAAATGTTCCAGCTTTGACACTAAACTGAGGCACCCTGTAATGATCTCTCCAGGCAGGGCCAGGGGCCCCTGTGCCTGGGAAAAGCTAGGCTCTTTGATAATGAATAACCTGGATGTTTGTGGTTTGTTCATTCCTCTTGCTCCAGTTCATTCCTGCTTTAAGTGAACTCTTGTGCACGAAAGACCTACTCAGCCTACCCAAGAAATGTTTTCTATGTGAGATGTGAATTACTATGATAGGTGGACCTAGCACTGAGGCATTTTGAAATTAGTATTAGGTAATAATTTTTTGTATAGCTTAAAGAATTCCAGTTCGGACAGATGTTCAGAGACTAAATATAGTATTCATAAGCCAGAAATATGCTTAGGAAATGTTTATACCATATCTTGGGCAGGTGCAGCTTGCCATAACACACTAAATGCTTTGAGGAGTTTTACTGTAAATAAAATTTTACAGCTCTGATTAATCTAGCATTCCCCAAACATTTGATTGCTCAGCAACCATCTCTTCAACTATTAGCTGATTATTTTACACACAAAAAAGAATGTTCTGCAGTTGACAATTTGGTAAAACACAGATGTAAAATTTCTCCAAATATTGTTATAAAGAAAAAGAAATTAAAAATTCATTCTATGAGAAACATTTTAGGACATTACAAAAATATTTCTGTACATTACACATAAAGTTCAATAAAAGCTTAAAAGAACCATCTTTTTTTCTGTTTAATGCAGTTTTATGAAGTATCACCTCTATATTTTATATACACATGTAAATTGTGGATATGTATGTTGAAGAAAGTGTCTCCCCAAACATAAATTCCATTAAGTTATTTGGATTACTGTTTTTACCCTCACACTTAATTGATCTGACACCCAAGGTGTCTGTGCTCAAAAATCACAGTAGAGGCTAGGAAGGCTTAGTCATTCACAAATTATCACACCAATATTTGCTTTTTATGTATATTAAGCATTTCAGGGTCACTCCATACCATCCAATGCCTGCCCTTCTTAGCAAACCCAAGTCAGCTGTAATATGATCAACCGTCTTTCTCTCAGTTTGACTAAATGCTAAACAATCTTTTTCCAGAGTCTACGTCTTGCTGTTCCTCTGACAGACCCTTAATGAATTCATACAGCCTAAACACAGAGCCCTTATTCTCCCTCTCCATAGAGCGTTTACTTCACAAAAGTGATAACTGAGGTATAAATCTCTTTAAAGTCCTTTTGTCTGATTATACAACCCAAGATTGTTTTTCTTAGTCTGGGGCTGTCTCTTTAGCAACCAAAGGAAATGGTGCCCCCATTTCCCAGCCTCTGTGGGCAGTTAGGAGACTAACTTTGGGGCACCTCGCTCCAGAATGCAGAATTCCCTCCTCTCTCGCAGATAGGACAGATTTTTCATGAGTGTGACCATTTTGTTGCTTCCCTTTTTTACTCGTACTTTTCACCAAGGTATTAAATATTTTACTTATTTGTACTGTGTATTTTTTAGTCTCTTTCCACAGGATTAAAAGCTTTATGCTTATAGACTTCTGCCAGCATAGATTTTTTCTGATTGCTCATAGCTATGTCCCTGATGACTTCAGTGAAGCCTTTTCATGGCTGACATTTAATAAGTATATATTGAACTGATGAAAAAGAATGGAAGAAACTTGAAAAGTGAAGATAATTTTTTTTTTTAAATCTGGTAATGGACAAAGCAAATGTGGCTGTGTTAAGTGGAGGTTTTACTGGGATAATGGGGATGAGGACGGGCGCAGATCACATTCACATGGCCTCCTGCTTGGAATGATGAGCAGTGCTAACTGGTATTGTCTGAAGCTGAGCATGTTAGACGCTCCTGCATGTAAATCTGGGTAAGTTGTTGGTCTTTACTTAGTACAGGAGTGTAGACATGGGGCCATCCTTCCTTGCCCCATATTTCAGAATTCACTCAATTGTATGCAAGAAAATACAGGATTATCAATGACCTTTTTAATAACTATTATTATAGAAATAAAATTTAGAGTTATGAATAATTTGTATCATAATATTTATGAAGCAAGAAATAAACAGTTTTCAAAATAACTGAGCCTGAATCCCTGAATACTTTCTCATAGAATTCCAGTATTGTATACAAATACTGGGCTGGCCCAAAGACAATGTACAATGAATGGGTAAAACTGTGGCTACTGACACAGAACAGGTTTGTATGTCTTTTGAAGCAATTAATATATTTACCTTAATAAGAACACACAAGAAAATATGAAAATTTTATTGTTGTCTTAAGAATTTGAACTTACACATGGGCATTTGACCTTGATAATTATTCCTTATTAACAAGAGACCTGAGCATCTGACTGCAGTGCAGGCTGGGTAAAGATAAGCCGTGGAATGAACTTTCAAAGGCAGAAATCTGCACTGATACAACTCAAGGTGAGTCACCCTCCATGATGTGCTCCTTGAGGGCTTGATCAAGCCAAAAATTTTACTTCCCTGACAAAATATAAAAAAAACTTACTTGCTGGTCATAAAATATACTCCTCTTAGACTTTTAACTCATGAAAACATAATAAAACAACTCCCACTTGTGACCTTAAAATAAAGTCTAATTTTGTCTTGACACTAATAAAGAGGGTACAGCATTCTTATAGCCTCTACTGCAGTGTTTTATAGCCTTTTAAATAGCGGTGAACAGTTACCTATGTGATGAGGACACTGAAGATGCTGTAAGACACTGAGAAAACTTTTCCTGATTGCCTATAGCACTTCCACATTGTTCTGTTTTAACCTTCAAAGTATTTTAATAAGGACTTTCACAGCGACATTTTAAAAAAGAAAACTTCATGTAATTAATCCATTACTAACAGTACTATGAGTACTAAAATACACAGGAATGTACAGGGGCTTTTAAACAGAGTTGATGGTCAAAAAATGCTTAGAAAGTATGTAAGAGAAAAAAGGTCATATTTAAAAGGGTTAGTTATAACACAGCATTAAGGAAAGAATGTAAGAAACATTTTATATGACGTAAATTGGGATGGAACTGGCTTGTGGTGTGTGTGTTGAAGGAATTATAAAAAGCAGATACATTATAAATCTAATAACAAACTATTATTGTTAAGAAATAACAATAGAAATTGGTAAATTAACATTCAAATCCCTAAAATGTGCAAGAAAATATTACTTTGATGAAATTCATATGTGGCTAAGTTTTGTTAAGTAACTGTGTGATTTAGGGATGAAATGGGGTCTTCAAATGTTCAAAAGAGAGATATTTTAAATTTAAGATAGCAGACACTAAACCACTTTTAGCAAAGAGATTATTACTACTTTTTCATTTTCTCTGATCACAGAAAAAAATTAATGCATTATTAACTGGCTTTAGATTACAAAGAGATAAAACGTGAAATACAACAGTCCTGCTAGCAGTTCTTATAAAAGCGATTGCAAAATCTTCTTCTATTTTTCTTTCAAAAACGTCCATTTTCAATTGACTAGAGCTAAAAATAGAATTTACAATGATTTACTAAATTTTCCAGGCACCACTAATTGATGATGATGGTGATGATGAAGATCCTTAATTATTTAAGAACAAATTTGGTGGAAAAGGAGATAATTTTAGTGGACAATAACCAAAACAAATTGATTTTTGAACTGTTTTCAGATTTGTTAAACATTATCCATTCTCAAATGATAAACTGCTATTGTCCCTTATTCCACCATAAAAGAAGAAGCTAGCTGAGTCATAGTAGTGGTAGTCAACAGTTCACCAAGGGGCTGAAAGAACAGCCTAGAGTGCTCAGTGCCAGGGGCTTCACATCTATCATATGTAATTGCTAACAGAACCATAATGTTCTCATTGTCAGAGCTGAGATCAACTCTGACTAAAAAATTTGCAATATAGCAGCTAGGAGGAGAGGTTTATGGAGTAATATTGCCTCGATTCACATCCCTGCTTACTAGTCAGGGTCCTCATAGTCTTTCTTCGTCTATATTTCACTATTTCTAAAATGGGGATTATTCTGAGGTGTAAATGCATTCACAATGTAGTGCACAGTGCCGGACACAAAACAGCCTTTCATACACACAGTGTTAGGAGCTATCTTTAGAGAGATTAGTAGTTTCCCTACAGCATGAAGTTAATATTCCCGAATTGTTTTATCCATTTCCAGTACTCTACAGTGTTTTCCTCTCTTAAAAGAAAAAATGTTTTTTCTTGAAAACTTCTTTATGCACAATATGAATTTGTATCATCTAAACAACACAAGTGTTCAGTAAGTGATCAGCACAAAGTTGATTTGCACCTTTTAGGTACATTTTGTCTTTTTTTCCATACACTGGAAAGCTTCCCTGAATGCAATGTATGGGACATCCACAAAAATTATCATAGGGTAAAAACAAAGTGTGGAAATAGTATAATGTTAAATCAAACTCAAATGTGGTTATTTCATTTTTATATAACTCACAGTGATAGTAGTAGACATGGCAATTTTTTCTTCTTTTCCCAGTTGTCTACTCCTATGAATTCTTATCTTTTTGCAATTACTAAATCCAAACTGGTCTCAAAATTGATGATTTGTTTAAAGAAAGTGTTCACATTCATCTCTTAATTAATAATAATACTTGTTGCCTTTATCCATTTTCAAACATCTTAATCTTAATTTTATTTGTGCCAACCTTCAGTTTCTATACAATTTCTGCAAATTTTTAATCTAAAGAGGCTATGGTAATCTGCATTAAATCTAATCTCATGCTGACATTTACCTCACAACTTACAAATAAATTCAGTGCAATTTCATTAATCACAGCTATGTCCTTAGAATCAGTACATTTAAAAACAGGGAAGTCCAGCTTGAAGTAATGATGACAGGGTACTTAAACACAAAATTGCATTGCTTATTTCATAGCATTTCTAGTGACATGCTCCAGAAAAATGCTTTTGGCTACAAACATTGTTTGATATATTCTGAGCAAGAAATAATAGTTATCAGAACAAATAAATCATGATGTGCTTCCATAACACAGAACTTAAAATCACAGAAGACAAAGGTTATCAAATTGTTAACTTATATATAATTTTGTCATCTCTCTTTTCCCTGTTTGTGGTGCTGGATAAAGTCATAAACTTAAGGCACTGATTTTATGAGATGGCCCAGAAAACAAAATAGACAGAAAAATTCCTTCTGAAAATCACAAGGATTTTCTTCTGTGTCAGGCAAGGTGGGTGGTTAAAATGTGTTTCCCGCATTTGAAACTGAGAAATTCAAGAGATATTCACAGAAAAGTCTATACTTGTACTGAAACATTTGAAAGCAAGCCATAAACTGCTTGCATATATTTCTTTTTCAAATTCAAATCTTTCCAAAACAGCCAGCATAAAAGCATGTCAGGGATTAACATATAATTACAGTGTTTTCTACTTTAAGAACACTTTCTCCCTTTCATATAGTGGTACAATCAACAAGAGCTTTTTTAATTTGTATTTTGTACGTAATTCTATAATTGAGGAACCAATTGTTTTTTTATAAAGAAGATATACAAATAAACAAAGCTCATGTCCCTTGTTAAAACTATTTTCAAGAGAACCCTTGCTCATGGGAAGGTAAATTGGTCCATCCATTATGGAAAGCAGTAGACGTTCCTCAAGAAGTCAAAAACAGAATGGCCATGTGATCGGGTAATCTTGGGCCTGGGTGTGTATATCCAAGGAAAAGGAAGTCTGTATGTGGAAGAGATCTGCACGCCTACATTCACTGTAGCACTATTCACAATAACTAAATGGTAAAAATAGCCCAAGTGTATATCAAAGAGTGAATGGATGAAAAAATATGGTATGAACACACTCTGGAAAACTGGTCAGCCATTAAAAGAATGGCACTGTGTTGTGCGTAATAATATGCATGGACTGAAAATCACTCTGTTAGGTGAAATAAGCCAGGCAAAGCATCTTACTGATATGTGCAGTCTAAACAGTTGATCTCACAGATCTTATGAGTAGAACAGTGGTGACTAGAGGGTACAAGAGCAGGGGAGAGAAATGGGGAAAGTTGATCAAGGGGCCCTAAGTTATAATCAGACAGCAGCAATAAGTTGTAGTGTGTCACTACATAGCCGGGTGACCGCAGATAATAATGTAGTGTCTAGGTCAAAAAGCGAGAATAAGGATTTTGAAATTTAATAGGAAGAAATGATGAATAAGGAGATAAATACATTTGATCCGATTTCAATGATATAAAATATATATGTATCTAAACATTACATAGTATCACATTAGTATAATTTTGTTATTTCATCTGTCAGTTAAAATAAATTTAATTAATAAGAAAGAATATACTAATATATATGTACATATAACACATTAATATATATGCATATATAACACATAGAAGATTTTTGATTTCAACCTGTAGGTAGAGAGAAAAAACTATTCTATACATAACGGCGACAAAGAAATTGTGAAACTGCTCTTTGCTTTTAAAGAAATCATTTTGGAAGCAGGGGCAAAAGATGAGAAATAGCTATGGAAACAAAGACCAAGAATTTGGATTTCATTTTGAACACAAAGTGCCATTTTAAGATTCTTTCTTTTCAAATAACAATAACTTATGTACAAATATCAAAGGGATACAGTATCTGTCTCCAAAAATAAAGCTTCCAGGGCAAATATGTGCACTTCTTTGTCTTTCATTAATATGATCTTAGTTCATTCATTCATTTTACAACATTACAGAATATATCATGCTGTAGTTTTGATAGTTATACTGTTAAAACATTTGCAATAACTAAAGCCAGCATTCTTCAGTATAACTAAATGGTTCTTTTCCCCTAAGCAACTAATAGGATAAGTTAACATATTTCCTGCTTTGACAATTTTAAGGGCAAAGCTATAGCTTAGACTACAGCATATTCGAGTACAATGTTGGATTTCAAATTCTGTGATTCTGTTTTGTTCTCTGTGAATGGGGCCAACAGCAATTTCACTTCATGGTCTGTAGTAAATATTTGCTACCAAGAAGAACAATGCTTGGCATAAATTAAGAATTTCATAATGATTTTAGTATTATCATCATTGTTGGCAGAAATGTAAACTAGAACAACCACTATGAAAATCAGTATGCAGACTACTTAAAAGATTTAAAACAGAAATTCTATTCAACCAAGCTATTCTTCCAGGTGTTTTTTTCTGAAAGAATAAACACATCATATTATGGTAATACATACCTATTCATGCTTATTGGAGCACTATTCATAATAAGTAAACATTTGAATAGATCTATGTGTTCATCAAGGGATGAATGGACAAAGAAAGTGTGGTATTTAAATACAATGGAGTACTCCTCTGCCATAAAGAAGGAAAAACTCCAGTTATTTCAGGAAAACAGATGCACTTCGAGACCATAATGTTAAATGCAATAAATCACACACATAAATGAGGCATGTAAGTTAAATATTGTATAGTTTCTTTTACACAAGAAACCCAAAACATAAAGAGCAAAATAAGAGGTAACAGGGAGTAGGGAGATAGATTTTTCTCAAATGGGAAGGGGATCAAGTGGTGAAAGGAAGAGAAAGGGAGGAGAGGGGAAGGGATGAGAAAAGAAGTAAGACGCATTATGCACCCGAACCAACTTCCTACAAGGAGCGTACTGCATTACTTACCACCAAGTACTAATAAAAAATGAAAGCTGAGAAAAATCTATTCCTGTTAGAAACACAGCATTGAAGTGTTTTTAATATCAATTTTCTGTGACACAGCCTTTACAACTCGATTCATGGTTGAGGTGTGTCTGTGAACGTCCGGTGCAGTACAGTACTTCCTTAGTCAGGATTTGACATCAGGATATTGCATTTTGCATAAAAAGAATGGGGCACTATTCCTGCTTTCAAGATCTAGAGCAGTTTATATAACAAGTGAAGTACTGTTTTCTAAACCACCTTTGTCTGCTACACTTCTGAAGGGGACATCATGGCCACTCACTTCCTGCGCCTATTTGGTTGCAGACTAGAGGTCTGATTTTTTCGGGAACATTATCCATTTCACCCAGGTAGCCAGGTTTCTTTGTTTAGTGAAGTGGGCACAGCCCTGGCCTCTGCTACCAAGTGACTGAGTTCAAATCCTGTTCTCTCACTATCAATGATATGTTTGCAAGAAAATTATTTCCATAAAATGTAGCCTTGACCCCTTGAAGGGGATAATTACAGAAAGCACGAACGCTGTTCATCACTTAGTACAGTGACTGAACAACTGTTATTACTCTATGTATTATTCTAATTTCCTCTCATTTCTTTTTTATCAGTACATGTTTGTAATACACAATGAACACATTCATCACGGGGCACTTGTGCACATGCAAATCGCAGCTCAACCCTCTTTCATCTCCTCCCCCTCTCCTCCCTCCAGCTCTTCCCCTCCCCATCTATAAATGCAAATGCAACGGGGAGTAAGAGACGGGGATAGAGGAGGGAAGGAAGGGAAAGGGGTTTAAAGGAAAAAAGAAAATTGAAGAAATAAGTAGAAATAGAGCTTTCGTGAGTTTCCTTTCATTTCTATACCCATTCTCTTCTCATTGATATTGTGGACCTACCTTCATTCCCTTTTTCTTTTTAAGCTGTGTAGAATTTTTAAGAGGTATGTATTTTGCTGTCCTTTTTGTCAAGCAAATACAAGAAAGAAAGAGGAGTGACAGAGACATTTACTGCATATAACTGGAGTGATTATTAAATGGATATTTGAGTTTAGATTTTTTCACTAGGAAAAGCCATGTCCAGAGACACAACATACAGTGACTGGTAGAGGGATAAGAAAAGGAATAAAGATGTGTTATATACTTGTACAAACTTCTTGCAATGAACGTAAACATCACGTACTACACACATGTATGTATAAATACTTTAAAAAAGAGAAAGCCACAAAATAGATGTAACTTAGCTACTTCTTAATGTATAATAATCTATTACCTGATACAATCTATCCACTTTTTCAGGAACCAAATCTAGCTGTTAAATACACCATGAACTTCTCACTGACTTGTCCTGGCTGCACTGAGTGAAGAGGAATTGGGATGCATACAAAATACATAATGTACATAACTAACAAAACTTTCTCTTTTATTTTCACTTTATTTTATAAAATAATGCAAGCCTAAGTTTAAAAATTCAACAGGATCACTTACATGTCCGCTTCCACTTACACGTCTGCTTCATAAAGATGTATGTGAGTTTTCACAGGCACTCACACAGGTAGCCTGAAATGGTGTTATCAGTGGTCACTGTGTGGTACCGAATGGCCAGGGTTTCTGTCTGACTGAATGGAGGTGGTTGCTGACAGCACCCTCTCCTGTACAGCCTTCCACTGACCCTCTGCAGTCCTAGCTCTCCAGTGCTATGCCGCTGAGTCATAAAAAAGTGTTAAAAGTCACAATATTGTTAAAAATGAAAATATTGTGAAAAGTCAATAAAAATATTGTTGTCACTCATTAAAATAAAAATTAGTATAAAATATTGTTAGAAGTGTGACTTTTAAAGTCTTAAAAGTTTAAGATCTTGTGAAGCGCATTATTAATTGTACATGGCCCCAAGAGGACCATAGGTTGGACACCTCTACTCCAGCATTTAGGTTGGAGAAGGAAAGGAGTGGGTCATGAAAGGAGTGGTTGAGTCGGAAAATATGCCCCTACACTAGGAAGACAATAAAGTATTTACACATTTTGGTGTGATTTGTTTCACTTATGAGTATGTTCTCAAGTTGTACCCTTTTACCTATAAAATCTCGAGTTTACCTTTTTTATGGCTGAATAGTACTCCATTGTATTAAAATACCACATTTTTTATCCATTCTTTGGTTGATGGTCACTTCTGTTGTTTCCAAGATTTAGCTATTACAAATTGTGTTGCTATAAACATGGGCACACATATATCACTGTGGTATGATGTTTTTAATTCTTCTGAGAAAATACCCAGGAGGGGAATAGCTGGGTTGAATGGGACCTCTAATTCTAGTTTTTTAGGAATCCCCACACTGATTTCCACAGTGTTTGCACCAGCCTACACTCCCACAAACAGTAGAGAAGGGTTCATCTTTCCCTCACAGCCCCTCCAGCATTTGTTATTGGTTGGCTTTTTGGTTATAGCCATTCTTTCTGGGGTGAGATTGAATTTTAGTGTTGCTTTAATTTGCATCTCTTGAATGATCAATGATGTAGAACATCTTTTATGTATTTATTTATTATTTATATTTCTTCATCTAAGAAGTCAATGTTCATCTCAGATGCCCATTATTGGATTGGATCTTTGAACTGGGGAACCTGACTTTTTTCAAATTTTTCTATGTTTTAGGTATAAGCCCTTTGTCTGAGGGACAATTGGCTATAATTATTCCCACTCTGTGGGTTGTCTTTTCACTCTATTGGTGATTTCTTTTGATATTCAAGAGCTTGTGAGATCCTATTTGTTGAATCTTTGTAGTATTTCCCACGCATTTTGGGTTTTGTTCATAAAGTCTCTGCCTACACTTATGTCTCTAAGATTACTACTTATTTTCTCTTCCAGTAGATTTAGTGTTTCTGTTTTAATATTTAGATATTTGATCCATCTTGACTTTAGTTTAGTACATGGTGATAGGCCTGGGTCTAGTTTTGGTCTTTGGTATGAGGAAAGTCAGTTTTTCCAGCACCATTTATTAAAGAGGCTACCTTTCTTCTGGTGAGCATGTATGGCCTCATTGTCACAGATAAGTTGGCTAAGTGTGTTTGTAGTTGTGCTTACATCTTTAATCTGTTCCACTCATCCTCAGGTCTGTTTTTTTTGCCAGTACCATGCTGATTTTATCCCAGTAGTTCAAATCGGGGATTATGATGTCTCCTGACTTGCTTTTATTGCTCAGGATTGCTTTTACTATTCTAGGTCTCTTCTGGTTACAAATGAATTTTAGAAATTTTTTCTCTACTTTTCTGAAGTATGATAATGGTATTTTGACTGGGATTACAAATCTGTATAACAGTTTTGGAAGTAGGGTCATTTTCACTATATTGGTTCTTCCTATTCATGAGTAAGAAATAATCTATTTTCTGGTATCATCTTCAAACTAATTTTTCAGAGTACTGTAATTTTAAATGTATTGATCTTTTACTTCATTTGTTAGATTGATTCCTAAGTATTTATTTTTTTTGTATCCTATTGTAAAGTGTGTAATTTTCCTAATTTTTCTCTATGTGAGTTTGTGGCTTGTGTATAGGAATGCTATCAATTTTTGAGGGTTGACTTTGTATCCAACTATATTACTGAATTTGGTTATTAAATCTAGACATCTTTTGGTGGAGTTTTTGGGTCTGATATGTATAGTATCAAGTCATCCACGAATAATGATCATTTAACTTCTTACTTTCCTACCCTTATTCCTTTTGTTTATTTCTCTTTGGTAGTCTATCTGGCAAATGGTTCCAGAACTATGTTGAATATGAGTGGTGATAGTAAACACCCTTGTCTTGTTCCTGATTTTAGAATGAAAGCTTTCATTTCTTGACCATTTAGTATGATGTTAACTGTTGGTTTGTCATAGATGGCTTTTATCAGAGATCATCTATCAATTTTCTGTAGGTTTTTTTTTATAGTGAATGACTGTTGGACTTTATCAAATGCTTTTTCAGCATCTATTGAGATGACAGTGTGATTTTTTGTCTTTGAGTCTGTCAATATGGTGTATTATATTTATTGACATGTATGCTGAACCATCCTTGCATCTAATACTTGCTTCCAGCAATGATATTAGAAGTATTGCTTTCCTTTCAATTTATTTAAAGAGTTTCAGCATTAGTGGCACTAGTCTTCCTCTAAATTTCTTGTAGAATTCAACAGTGAATTCATCAGGGTCTGGGCTTTTCCTTGTTGATAGGTTTTTAATTAAATTTTCAATTTCGTTGGCTGATATCAGGTTATTCAGAATTTTTATATCTTCTTGATTTAGTTTTGGTAAGTTAATTGTGTTTAGGAATCTGTCAATTTCTTGCAGAGTTTCCTATCTTATTAGAATACAGGTTCTTATAGTAGGTATTGATACTCTTCTGGATTTCTGTAGGATCTGCTGTGATTTCTCCCTTTTCAATCCTAATTGCTTGAATTTATGTTTTTTCTTTCTTCTTGTTGGTAATGTTGGCTAATGTTTTATCAATTTTATTTACTCTTTCAGAGAACCAACTCTTCAATTTGTTGACTCTTTGTACTGTTTTCTTAGTCTCAGTTGTATTAATTTCTTCTCTTATCTTTATGATTTCTTGCCTTATATGAATTTTGGGTTTGATATGTTCTTCTTTTTCTAGAAGTTTGAGGCTCAACATTAGGTTGTTTATTTGAGCTCATTCTGTTTTCCTGATGTGAGAATTCATTGCTACAAATTTCCTTTGTAGGACAGCTTTCAAAGCATACCATAAGTTTCAGTGTGTTGTATCAGCATCATTTAATTGTATAAACTGCTTAATTTCATTTTTAATTTCCTCTGTGACACATTGATTGTTCAGAAGGGTGCTTTTTACTATCCACATGTTTATGTAGTTTTTGTTACTTCTTTTGTCACTGATTTCCAGTTTCTTTGTGCTATGATTTGATAGTATGCATGGGATGATTTCAACTCCTCTCCATTTACTTAAGCATGCTTTGTGGGTTAATATACGGTCTACTTTGGAGAACATCCTGTGTTCAGCTAATAAAAATGTGTATTCTGATGTTTTGGAGTGGAATACTCTGTAGACATATACCAAGCCCATTTGTTCACAGGCTTGGTTTACTTTCAATATTTCTTTTTCCAGTTGTTTTTTGTCTACTTGGTCTATCTATTTGTGATAATGGGGTATTAAATTTCCCCACTACAACTGTGTTAATGTTTATTTGATTTTTCATGTCTGTTAGTATTTGTTTTATATAGTTGAGTGCACTTGTGTTTGGTGTATATATATATTTATAACTGCTATCTTTTCTTGGAGTTTTCCCTTAAGAAGTGTGTAGTAACCTTGTTTCCTTTTTTGATCAGTTTTGGCTTAACATTTATATTGTCTGCAAATAGAATAGCTACTGCTGAATTTTAGTATTTTACCTGCTAAACCTAACTGCATAGGTTTAAATTAACTGTGTATCTGCTTCTATATTTTCTTCTGACTGCAAACTAATTCCTTTTTCACTTTCAATATCCAAAGTCAACGAACCTGTTTTAGAAATGATGTGTTAGTCCTGCCATTTTAGATGGAGTTACTTCACCTATGTCATAGTTTTAGTGACTCCTTGGGACTGAATCTACTCAATTCAAGAACACCCTTTATACTTGAAAGCAAGGTACAAAGTCATATTAAACTTCGCTCAAATTAGTTCTATTTTTGATTTTTTTGTCACGACAAAGTAACAAAACTATTCTCAATTTCACCACAATAATTTAATTTTGTATGAAAGGATGCAGCTTAAATTTGGTATTTTTCTTCAATGTGGTTCTGTGAAGTACATTAAAATTTAAAATCTTAATACATTGTCATCACCACACACATTACACTTTCTCTAAAGAATTAACTTCATAGTTCCATACATTTTGGATTATACTAGGCTACTATGTTCTCTTTTAATGATCTTCCACATGTATTACAGGGTAGCTATGAAGCAGATGGTTATAAACCAGCAATTTCATTCAAGATGGCTGAAATACCTAGAAATATAAGTTGCTCCAACATTGCTGAAGTTGTCATTTGTACTGAAAAATTAGTAAAGAGAAATGTCTCTCATTATCTCCAAGGTAATGGGTTGCTCATAAAAGTGTTGGATTGACCTCATTTGAAACTGAAGAATTGTGTGTAACCAGAGACAATGTAACTCTAGGCAACAGTAATGGAGATATTTTCTAATGTCGTATCATAACTTGGCTTCCCAAATGCAGTTAATTTGATTTTTTCCTTTTTCTTACAGAACTCAGGTGTTATTTTGAGCAGTACATACTATATACAAGAGAAGTTCACATATTTGCCTATCCAACTGCTCTAACATCATCGAAATCTATTGTTTTCCTGTTTTATTAGATAATTCCTAGGACCACAAAAATATTTTATACGTTAGGGTTAGTACAGAAGTGTAAAACCCTTATAGAAAGGTTATTTTCTGACTTTGAAGCAGACAGTGAGCGTTTCAAAATTAAGCAGTCTGCAAGGTTCAAGACTGCCTGGTTAGAAAATAAAAATTATTTTTTTGAAAAAAATCAATGAAATATTTATTTGTGAAATCACATGTGCACATACACATAGAGAAAGGAGAGAGAGAGAGAAGGAGAGATAACAAGAGAGAGAAAGAGAGCACCATATATATATATATATA